>NW_027533117.1:854936-1271681 GCF_008692635.1 Crocuta crocuta
TATGTTGTTTGTATAATTAATATATAATTAACTTTGTAATCAGTTTATAATTTGTATAATTTATAGTTTATAATTATAGTTAATATATAATTAACTGTATCACAGTTATATTGTTATTGCTTATATAACAGGAAATAACAGCACAAAGAAGAGCTGTATTGCAGAAAGGAGATGATACATGGAAAAAGAAATTTTGAATGCAGTAAAAACAGTTAAATACACACACACACACACACACACACACACACACGAACAATAATACAGACAGAATGGAGGGAATGACTAATATTAGAGTTAACTTACTATATTCTCCTGAATCCAAGTTAATAACCTCTAAAGTAGACTCTGGGGGTGCCTGAGTGGCTCATTTGGTTAAGTGTATGACTTCAGCTAAGGTCATGATCTCATGATCTGTGGGTTTCAGCCCAGAGCCTGGAGGCTGCTTCAGATTCTGTATCTCCCTCTCTCTGCCCCTCCTCTGCTCAGGTTCTGCCTCTCTCTCCTCTCTCCCTCAAAAATAACTAAAAACATTTTTTAAAAAATACCACGTTTTATAAAAAAAATAGATTCTGAAAATTAAAAATGTAAATTTTAGTCCTTAGATCAAACACTAAGAAAAATAAACCAAAACTACCATTAAGAATAAACAAAGGAGATAAAATAATGAAGTAGGAAATATTCCTTTATCACAAAATAATGCAGTAAAGGGAGAACAGAGAAGCAAAAGAGCTAGGAGTCATGTATAACATTCATAGCAAAAAGAATAACACTCCAATCATATCAAGAACAAGAATAAATGTAAACAGATTAAATGCTCCAATTAAAAGGCAGAGACTGTCAAACAGGACAAAAAAGTAAATAAAATTGGAGGCAAATTTTATATTCAAGTTAAAAATAAGTTGAAAGTAAAAGAATAGAAAATATATACTGCAAACAGCACTCATAAGTAAGCTGGAATGATCACAGTAAAGTCAAGTAAATATAATTCAGAAAAAATGATGCTAGAAAAAAATTATGAATATTTTATAACAATGTCATTTTGTTTCAGGAAAATATAATTGTAAATATATATGCACAAAAAACAAAAATAAATAGAGCTCTTATACTTATAAAAAAAACATGAACAGAATTAGAGAGATAAATAATTGACTTAAATAT
Organism: Crocuta crocuta; assembly: GCF_008692635.1. NCBI lineage: Eukaryota > Metazoa > Chordata > Mammalia > Carnivora > Hyaenidae > Crocuta > Crocuta crocuta. The sequence goes on from NW_027533117.1 coordinate 856,095, forward strand.
AATAGTTGAAGGGGTGCCTGGCTGGCTTAGTTAGTAGAGCATTCGAGCCTTGATCTCAGGGTCATGAGTTTGAGCCCCACGTGAGGTCAAGAGATTGCTTAAATAAGTTAAAAATATATATAGAAGAGAGACTTTTGTACTCCAAACAATAATGTATAGGAAACCAGGAACAAAATAAGCCATATACATAGAAGACTTGAATAACCCTATCAATCAATCATAATAAGAAATCTATAGAGCACTCCATCTAAAGACAGCAAAATACATATCCTCTCAAGGGCATAGTGAAAAACATTCTCTGTGATAGTCCATATGTTGGACCTTAAAATCATCCTAAATAAATTTAAAATGAATGAAATCATACAAAGTATGTTTTCTAAGCACAGTGGAATTAAATCCCAAATCAACAGCAGAGGGAAATCTGGGAAATTTACTAATAAATGACAATGAAAAAATACACCTCTAAATAACAAATGTATTAACAAGAAATGGAAATGGAAAATAAGAAATATTTTGTGATGAATTAAAATAAAAACATAATAACAGAAAAACTGAGAGACTTCAGCCATAATGGATTCAGAGGATATTTAGGCTCTAGGGCCTTTAAAAAAATGAAACGTCTGAAATCATAACCTAATCTTCCACTTCAAGGAACTTTAAAAAAATAAAAGTAGCGAACTCAAATGTCAACCAAGAATTATATACCTAGCAAAACTACACTTAAAACATAAAACTCAAATATAATATTTCCAAATTTAATCAGATACCCTGAATTTCTGTGACCAAATCTATTTTATTTTTTTAATTATTTATTTTTAAAAATTTAAATCCAAGTTAGTTAACATATAGTATAATAATAATTTCAGGAATAGAATTCAGTGATACATTATTTACATAAAACACCCAGTGTTCATCTCAACAAGTACCTTCATTAATGCCTCTAACTATCTTAGTCCTTCCCCCTATTTTAAAAGATACACTAAAAAACTACTTCAAGCTACAAGGAAGTAGTACCAGATGATAACTTGAATCTTCTAAAGAATACCAGAAAAGGGAACTATGTAGGCAATTATAAAAAATATATATAATTTTATATAACATGGGGTTTCCATATATAAATAAATAGGTACATAAATAAATTTTATCAAATTTAATCATTTTAATTGTAGATGTTTATAAATTTCTCACATATATAAGCAGAAGGGAAGAGAGCAGGAATGCAGATATTTGGATATAAGAAAATGCACCAATACTGAAGTTAAACAAAATATTTCCTCTTCTATGAATTTTTAAAAATGGAAGTCAACCAAAAGACATAATTATGATATAATTCAACATATTTGTTACAATAGAATCCACATAATAATGGCAAAGATGCTTTTGAAATATGGACTTGATTAGATTTAGTTTCCTCATTAATAAATAAATATAAAACCTATATAGCATTACACAAATTCCTACACATAGTTAATTATTAAAAAATCTACTGAATATCAATATAAGCCCTGGAAAGTGAAATACAAACACAATTGTAATAAATTTAGTTTGTTTGGGTCATGCAATATGAGTGGGTGAATGTGTGGCAAAATAGTGTTGCTATTTAAATAGTGACTTATTTTCTATCTGCCATTGCTTGAGTTATAACAACTACCTGTTTTCTCATATGTAAAATGTGCATAGCAATATTTCCAACCTTATGAAGTTGTTGTAATGAGGAAATGAGCTAATATATTTAAAATACTTGGAACATTAAGAGACATACTCTAAACACTATTTTATTTTCACTACTATTTAGAGTGATATCAATGTTTTCATGTAAGCAATTAAAATGAATAAATTCAATTTTACTTATTTTATTTAAAAGGACACCTCTAAACATTTCTTTCAGCTTTACGTATTGATCTCAATTGCAATGATTAATAATTCAAAGCACAACAAAGAAGGTAAGCCAGACAGTTCCAGATGATGTTCTGTCCTAAAAAATGACAAAAGATAGAATTATAAATGCAGAGCAAGAAATGGAACTGACTTTGGACACAAGGACTTAAAGGAAACAAAAAGTACTTTATTGATTCATGGGGCATGTGGGTGGCTTGGGCAGGTAAGCATCTGACTTGGGGTCAGGTCATGATCTCTCAGTTCATGGGTTTGAGCCCAGTGTTGGGCTCTGTGCTGACAGCTGGGAGCCTGTTTAATTCAAAAGGTATTCTTTCTTGTATTTCTGGTTTGGCAAATTGGCACAGAAATTCTCTGGCTTCACAGTGATGTGCTAGAGACCATGTGAAGCTCCAAATTAAAGACAGCACACCATCATGAAAGTATGAATTCATACTCTTATGTTAAAGCAATATGGTATAATATAGGGTAAAATACAAATTACTAGGCAAAAAAAGTAAAAGGCAAAGGACATTCTACCCCCTAGAAATGTTCTCACTCCCAAGAGAGAATCTTGATCAAACCCTACTTTCATTAGGAGAACTTCAGAGACACGCTTTGAGCAGTACTCTACCTTTTTTAATTTATCCTAAACACACCATGAATTTAATCTTTCTTATTGCTATTTTATCATGTTACTAACTCACTGAATGACCTACAATGGCTTTCTATTGCTACCAAATAATGTCTTAATTCCTTAAGTAGACATTAAAATGCATTGCAATTTTCTCATAGCTTAGTCTTCCGGCTGCATTTTCGACTTCTGTTTCGACCTGCTTTTCCTAAACAGATTCTTCAGCCTTTTATATTTTTATTTTTAAAAGTATCAGCACTTTCTTTCCCAATTCAAAAGTCATTTACTTCATGGAAGAGTTTCAGTTAATCCTATTCCTAAATTCCTTTCTTTTTTAATACATACATCCATACTCATTTAAATAAGTATTATTTAAATAATTATAAATGCTTTGGCATCTTTTATTGTTACACAACGTGTATATTACTTGCTCATGATTTAAAAATAAACTAATAGATTCTGAGCTTCTCAGACAATTGACCCACTTAAATCCAAAATGTTCTCTTTAAACTATGTCAGTGGGGCTGACTGAGGGTATACTTGGCATTTGTTTGTTTATTTATCATATCCATAGTTAAATACTTTTGCATGTTTAATGAACAAATTTTGTCAGTTACCTAACTTCTTCAAATCTAGACTCTGTTACTCAGAGTAGTCACAAAGAGCACCCAAGTACAGATATAAGCCCATTCTTAGCTGGGCAGCACCACTTTGGTCAGAGTTGTTCATAATAATACATCGTCAATTTCTATGTGTAATTAAGTGCATTTGTTACTATTATTTAACGTTGGGTTTATGTAACTATTTAAATCATTTTCAAAAGTACTAGAGTGAACTATTTAAATCAACTTCAAAAGTACTGAACTAAAGTAATCATGATAAAAACATCAGAAGATATACTACAAGGCACCTGTTTGGTATGGACCTGTTTAGACCATTAAGATCATGAAAAAAAAAAAAAACCCAAAACAGTTTCAGAGACCAGAGGATCATAATGACCCCTGACAATTAAGTAAAACATAGTACGTAAATTGGATCTTGGGACATCAAGATGAAAGATTATATTGGAAAAACTGGTAGAATCTAAATAAAGGCTAGGTTTTAATTAAAACTGATGCAACATTATCAGTGTTTTCATAATTTTGACAAATGTAAAATGGTAATGCAAGTTACCAACTGGAAAAACTGGGTGAGAGGTAATGGGAATCTCTGTTATTTTACAACTTTTCTGTAAATCTGAAGTCATTGGAAAAAATTTTAAAAAGTTTACTAAATATATTAGACTCTGATAACTGACATGGATAGATTGTGTGCATGAAATGGAGTATTAATTTTATGCTATAAGCAAACACTCATTATAGGAGACATTATGACAATTCCATATTTTCTTCCAAACAAACAACTAAGTGATTTAAAGAAATCTAAGAATGGCAAATGGGTATAAAAAGATGTATTAATGTTTTACTAGTGAGTTATGTGCAAATGAACTACTTGTCTGCCAAAACAATACAATAGACAGCTGAAGAAATTGACCAGTGTTCCCCAATAGACAAAAGGAATGTGGAAGCCACAGTGAGAGCTGGTGTAACTAATTCATGCTCTGCACAGAGTAATTGAATGTCATTTTGTCTGAAACTTACTGTTAAATTTTTGCGAAGCTGCTTATATTCTGGAAACATTATTCAACTAAAGAAAAAGATAAACTAGGAATTTTGTCAAATAAAAGAACATCAATATTTTTAGAATGACTATCAAATTTTAAATTTTAGGTAAAATCCTGAGTCACTAAAACTCTTAGAAGAAATATTGTCAAGCGCATGGATATCAATAATTTTGAGTCAAAACTTATTCCAAAGGGTAAAATTCTACAAAAGACATTTTAAGAATTTGTAAAAAAAATTCTGTGGGTGAGATTTTATATATATTTATATATGGTAATGATAATATGACTCAGTCTAAATTTAAAAAATGAACTTTAAATATGTGTGGAAACATTCTAACTGGTAAAAAAACATTGCACAGTAATTTAATCAGTACTGTATTAACTTTCTTTGTGATATACATCATATTTTATACAGACACATCTATATTAAAATATACATATATTCATATATATAAAAACACATATTCATATGTATCTATACAACACATAAATATATATATATGTATGTTTCTTTAAAATGATAGTATTTATTAATTTTTGGCTAATAGAATAGTGTCCGCTTGCTTGTTTTATAGTATATATTAATATACTTTAAAATTTTGTATTCAGAAATGTTACTTGGGGCACCTGGGTGTCTCAGTTGGTTAAACATTCAACTCTTGATTTTGGCTTAGGTCATGATCTGATCGTTCATGAGTTCAAGCCCTGTATCAAGTGCTGACAGCACAATCTTCTTGGCATTCTCTGCCTCCCTCTGCCCCTCCCCTCTCTTAAAACAAACAAATAAACAAATATTAAGAAAAGAAATGTTACTGTAATCTATATGTTAATTTTCTAGTAATTGATAATAGTTTTTAAGATAATGTTTGATAATTTTGTAATTTAAAAACTGTTGACAATTATTTTTCTTTGTCATTTTTATACATTTTATCTTCTGTAATTTAACTTAAATGACTTATACCTAAAATAAAATTCCAGATAGATATGCTTCTAAAACATAAAATATAAAAGTAAATCTTTCACCTACAAATAATTATTTTAATTAAATCAATAGATTATGATTATTTTATCAAACTATTGTCCACATCTGCTATAGTAACTTTGTAATCTATTTTAATTGTTAATATGCTGTATTAACTAATTTTCTTTTTCTTAAGTTTTTATTTATTTTTGAAAGGGAGAGAGAGTGAAAGACAGAGTATGAGTTGAGGAGGAGCAGAGACAGAGGGAGACAGGCTCCAGGCTCTGAGCTGTCAGCACAGAGCCCAACTCAGCACTTGAACCCATGAACCACGAGATCATGACCTGAACTGAAGTTAGATGCTTAACTGAGCCACCCAGGTGCCCCAATTAATTTTCTAATGTTAAATTATTTATTCTTTAGAATGCAAAATTCCATCTGATTTGGCATACTGTCCTATATACATATTGCTCTATTAGATTGCAATACCTTATTTAAGATTTAAAATAGTCCCATTTAAGACGACTTAAAATAGTCCTAAATATAATCCTAAATAAGATTAACTTGCAATTTTATTTTCTTATGATCTCTGTTTGGTTTTCCAGCTCTTTATTTGGTTATACATCATTTTATCCCTGCATAAATGAAGACTAATTGTGTAATATTAAGTCAATCCTTTTAGTCCTAGGAAGTGAACACTTTGTCTCTAGTAATGTGTTTTACTTTGCTTATTTTTTTTTTTAATTTATTTACTTATTTTGAGAGACCAACCGAGAAACTGCAAGCAAGGGAGGGGCAGAGAGAGAGGGAGAGAGAAAATAACAAGCAGGCTTTGCTCTGTCAGGGCAGTGCCAGATGCGGGGCCCAGTCTCACAAACTGCAAGTTCACGGCATGAACAGAAAGCAAGAGTCAGTCACTTAACCAACTGAGCCACCCAGGTGCCCCTACGTTATTTATTTATTTATTTTACAAATAGTTTATTGTCAAATTAGTTTCCATATAACACTCAGTGCTCATCCCCAAAGTGCCCTCCTCCATGCCCATCCCCCCCTCCCCCCCACATCCATCAGTCCTCAGTTTTTGTCAGCATTCAAGAGTCTCTCATGGTTTGCCTCTCTCCCTTTCCCCCACCATTTCCACCCTTCTTCTCCCCCTTGTTCCTCCGTCCCTACTTTAAACAGATACTATTTTATATTAAGAAAGTAACCTAAAACTTTCTTTTAGAGAGTTAATGCATGATATATTTTCTACCTCTTTCACAGTTTTCCCCCCCTTTTTCATTTTTATTTCTTTTTGAGACAGAGAGAGACAGAGCACAAGCAGGGGAGGGTAGAGAGAAAGGGAGACACAAAATCTAAAGCAGTCTACAGGCTCTGAGTTGTCAGCACAGAGCCCAATTTGGGGCCTGAATCCACGAACCATGAGATAATGACCTGAGCCAAAGATGGACACTAAGCAGCTGAGCCACCCAGGCGCCCCTCACAGTTTGTTTGTTGTTGTTTTTGTTGTTTTTAAATTCTTTCACTTCATATGCATTTTGCAAAGAACTTATTATTAGGTGTTATTATTTTATAGAGTATAAAAATTTTCTTTATCTGGATCATTTGGTCTCTTTACATGTATCTAAATTGTTCTTTCGTTGTGTTGAATTTATCATCTATTTAAGTGCTTTCTACATGTGAGGCCCATTCTTTGTTCATTTTCTTTTCCTTCGTTTGTCTTCTTTTGGAAGGATGAGGTATTCTTTTTCACCCTTCATATAAGAATATGAAAGCTGTAGTCTCTATTTGTGTTCTTTTAGTCATAATTTCTTTGTGGAAGCCAACAGGATATTCAATGTATAACCAGAGACATATCAGATCTTATATTCTCCATCAGCCTGGGTTCTAGAGTGGGGCATGTAGTTTAGATCACCCAACCTGTTTGCAATGACTGTATTGTATGTGAAAAATCTTTTAGTTATTATAAACCACTAAGACTTTTTGTTTATTGTTACTGAGTCCTAACAATATATTCTAATACATAAATGATTACCAGTGATTTAGTATTATCATATAAAATCAAAGGTGTGTGTGTGTGTGTGTGTGTGTGTATGTGTTTGTAAGTAAGGTTGTAAAAGGCTGGATGATCCTATTTCTGTAGTGACATATTTTTTGATTAGCATTTGTCTGTGGAAACTGGAAAGCATATCAGGTATGTAATTCATGTGGAGCTCTAGTAGAAGAGTTTGGAAATAGTCTGCTAGTGCTTTCATCTGATTTTTGTGGTCATATATGTTAAAGGAATATAAGGTAATACAAGCTACAAATCAATCCAAAAAGAATTGGCTAGTGCAAAAGCAAGAATGGAAAAGCCTAGAGGAAGCCCACAATCTGGCAATTTGCAGATTTGGAAATTCCATTGTTCCTAACCCCAAATAAGAGAAGTGAAATTTGAGAACTGATTTCAGTGATAACTGCCAATTAAACTCAGTGCTGTACCAAGGACCAAATGAGTTATACTATGGTCATATCCATTAGTTATAATCACTAAATCTGCATAAATTTCTCAGAGGTAAGGTCCAATTAATGATGTGTCATTAAATAAATTAGTTCACTTAGACAAAGAACTTAGAGGAAAGAAATTAACTTTCCTACTAAAGCCCAGTAATTAAACATAATGATAATTAATCCAAAATACAGACATATGGGAAAATTATAGAAATATAAAAATATATTTGATACAGACCTAACTTAGAAGCAAAACTATAAGACTCTAAAAATTTTAGGTGAGCCAATGGTTAGACAATGGTCACTTAGATATAATAACAGTACCTCCAATAAAAAATTATGAATTATAGTTATTAAGACTTTGTATACTTCAAACATACCATTGAACAAAAAGATTGTAGTGACTGGAAGAAAATAGAAAGAAAACTGCTTCAGATAATATATCTGATAAAGGACTTATATTCAGAATATATGAAGAACTCTTACAACTCAATAATAAAATGACAAATGACCCACTTTGAAAATGGGCAAAAGACTGGAGTAGACGTATCTGTATACACCTGGCCAATAAGCATTCAGAAGCTGCACAGCATCATTAGTGATGAGAAAAATGTCAATCAAAACCACAATGGGATATCACTTCCCATCAACTAGGATGGCTATTTTTAAAAAATAAAAGGCAATGAGTGTTAAGAAGAATGTGGAAAAATTAAAAACCTCACATATTGTGACTGGGAATGTAAAATGGACCAGTACCTTTGGAAAACAGTTTTACAGTTTCTAACAACATCATATGTAGAATTGCCATATTATTCAGAAATTCCATTTCTGGTACCCAGGGAAAATAATGTGTCTACTCATAGACTTGTATGCAAATGTTTGTAGCGGCATTATCCATAATAATGAAAATGTGGAAACAACCGAGATATCCATCAATTGGTGAATTAATATGGGTGCCTGAGTGGCTCAGTCTGTTGAGTATCTGACTTTAGCTCAGGACATGATCTCACGGTCCGTGGACTCAAGCCCTGCATCAGTTGCTGTGCTGACAAGTCACAGCCTGTTTTAGACTCTGTTTCCCCCTCTCTCCCTCTCTGGCCCTTCCCTGGTCATGCTCTGTCTCTGTCTCTCTCTCTCAAAAATAAACATTTTTTTTTAAAAATTGGTAAATCAATAATGAATGTAGTATTACATACAATGAAATATTATTTGGCCATAATTTAAGTAAACTGTTGGTAACTGCTACCAGCATAGGTGAACCTCAAAAACATTATGTTAAGTAAAAGGAGTTATATACAGAACACATTTTATGATTCCATTTATATAAACTGGCCAGAAATGGCAAATATATGGAGATAAAATTAGTTGGTGTTTGCCTAGTACTGTGGGGGACGGAGGATGACTCAAAGAGTCTCTTTGCAGTAATAGAAACATTTTAAATTTAGATCATAGTGATAGATGCACAATTCTATGAACATGCCCCAAATCACTTAAATGTATATTTTACACCAGTGAATTTTATTGTATATAAAATATACCTCAATGAAATTATTAATTTAAAAAAGTGTACTTGATAGTATCTCTAGGTTTGGTTACGAGTACATACACCTGAATCAAACAGATACAACTGAATACATATCTCATATTTATCTTGACAAAATAATAACCAGTTTGGACTAAAAGATACTGTGATTGTTTGCGACTTAAAACTTTTGGGAGACAATTGCCCATAGATTTAGTGTGTTTCTGTATATCTTGTGAAATGGGGCTCTGACTGCCTTTTGTTTCAGAATATCTTTTCAACACTTTTTTTAGAGAAAACAAATATGAAAGATACTGCAAATCCCTCTATATAGCAAAAAGCAAATTTTCTTACAGTCTTGTAAGACATTATCTCTTATCTGATCAATCACTGAAAGAAAACCTGGTAATAAAGCACAAGAAAGAGGGGAAGAAAAGAGCCAAGAAAGAAGAGGGAGAGAGGAAAAGAAGAAGAGAGGGAAGAAGGAAAAAGAAAGAGGTGATTCCTGACAGTAAATGTGACTCCCAGTTCCTCTGGCTTCACCAGAGACCTGAGATTATGTTCTCTCTTTATGATAAAGGTTTCTGCATCAAGCAGTTGTGCTTGTAGTACAACCGTGACTTCTACCACTGTCAATATACTTAACTTTGCCTACATTTCAACTCCAAATATAATACACCAGTTGAGAGGGGGTCCAAACACACCAGGCAGACAAAGTGAGGCGAAAGAGAAAGAAAAAAAAGAAATGTGAATAAAAAATACTTATTAGCACATTTAAACATGGGAGTAGAAATGCATAGTTGATTACATTTATAAAATAAATACAATTTTGCCTGAAAATAAAAAGATTTTCCTATGTGGCCTACATGTATAATCGTGGACCAGATAAATGATTGCTTTCCAAATACAGGGCTGATATGCTACTTTTTGCATACCTTATTTTTTTTATCACCAATAAATTTATAATAGTGATTTTATCACGTGACCAAGTGTATAATTGAAACAACTAAGAAATACCTTTTACTTCTAGTTATAATGGACTACTCATTCTGCAGGAAGAAAATATTTTACATAGCAGAAATACTCTTATGATTTCAACAACTCATATTTGCATTAAATGAAGAATGTTCAATCACTCTCACATCTGGAGACTGGCATTTGGTGAAGCTTATTAGGACAGGACAGAATTACGATGCTGAATGATGTATAGTACTGGTGATTTTTCTGGCTTGTGAATCACTTTCTAGTGTTTAGAATGGCAGCTTTTTTTCCAGCATTGTTAAGAATTCAATCCAATTGCAATTGTCATTACAATGTTCTCTCTGAATTGCTTTTTTACACCCTAGGGACATTCAAAAAGGACAAACAAAGTGATGAGTTGTATAGTGATGAGTTGGATTCTTAAGTTGGAATCTTTGAGCATTTTATAGGACACAACAAAGTTCTAAACTGATTTTTCCAATGTATTTTTTATCTGGAATTTAGATATATGTGATTTCCTAAAATTATATACATATATGTTGATTAGCTCAATTCAGCCACTATTTTAAGTGTTCTATAATTCAGAGTAATAGGCTTCACAATTGTGATTAATGATGAAATTTTTAATCCCATGCACAACTGAAAGTCCTATATACCAATTCTGAATTCATAAGATACCATACTACAAAATGAATTAGATATTCCCACTTTAAAATATCTTCCCTGGGTGTGGGTGTTGAACTCAAATATGCATATTCCTTTGCATAACAAAACCAAAGTGAGAAAAAAATATGGGTCGCAGTCCCTCAGAAGTTTCATTTCTTGCAGCATATGTTCTTTTATCCCATTTCATTATACTATACAAAATGTGTTAATATTACAAGTTAGCTCAGGATAACTGCAAAGTACAGCAATATGGTGTCTACCAGAATACTTATGTGTCTATTTGGTATTTCTATGTCTTCCAGTATCTGCTTAAATGTCCATCTAGAGTGCTACAATATTTATTATTTTCATAATTTATCCTATAGATAATATTGTTTAATGTATATGCAATGAGTAAAAATAGATAATATATGTCATGATATAAAGGATATCCAAAATATATTCATAATTCAATTTAAGAAAGAAGACACTATTTTTCTAAGAACTATGAAGGTTATAAAATTATTATTGTATTAGAAGTAGACATAGTCATATAATTTTTAACATTTTACAGGAGACTTGTCATTTCAAATGTACATAATATTTTGGATTTTGCTTTAGTTCCATTTGATACAATTAAAAAGGAAAATATCATGTAAATTATGTGAAAAATAAATTGCACTTTATGTTATATCCTATACCAGACACATTAACTTCTTATAAATTAAAGCTATTTGGACAAAATATATCCTAACCTAAGATAATTTATACTCTCTTATCCTCTGTATTATTTTTAAGTTATTAAATTTCTGAAACATTGTTCTTTATTGGGTTTTCCATTTTTAAACAGTTTATAATTTCCAGTTATTTCTATACATTTATTTTCAAAGGGAATGCAAATCATCATGTACTAGATTCCAAAAGCTTCAAATTTATCAGAGGGTTTATTAAATGCACATATGTACTTCACCTTTTTTAACAATTTCTGCAGAAATGACAAAAATAATTTAAAAAAGATAATCACTACTACAATAGAAAAGTAAAGGGAAAGGAAGTGTGTCTATAACAAATGTGTTTTGACTGATTATCTCAAGGAAAGAAAACAAAATAAACACTACTGCAACAAAGGAGTATTTCAGAAATTAAGGTCTTTATAGGGATCCCCAACCTCACAGGTCTAAGAAGCAATGAGTAGGAGAATATCTTAGGGTGACTATCTGAGTAGTTACTCTAGGTGTCAGATGTGAAGAAAGTGGGGATATGCAAAGGAACAGACACTGGAAGCATTTATATTATTGAGTGCAAAATATAGAGGCACAAAGGAATTCAGTGCTTTCGGAAGGAGTGTTTACCCAGGCAAGAAAACAAGTTATTTGAACAACATATTGGTAGTATTACTTATTCCTTCCAACCAAAGCTTCAGAGGTTAGCCATGTTATATAAAAGTAACCCATAGTCTATACAGCTGGTTTTTAATGTTTTCCATCTGGTGAACTCACTGAACAATGTAAATTTATCATTTTACCCAGTGAATATGCAGCCCAATAAAATTATTTCTGAACATGAAGAAAGCATTTATTGAGATCCTCCTCTGCAAGTAGCATTCTAAATGAACAACTGAAGTAAAATATATAATGTAAACACCTAACTTTGCAAAGGCCTTTTAAATCCATCCTAAGTATTTTCACAGTTTGGCAATCTTATGGAATAAAGGGCAAGAATCCCAGTATACATATATGTCTGTGTGTCCATGTATGTATGTGTCTATGTATCTATCTATCTAGATATGGTTTAATAAGTTCAAATGACCAAAAGTAATATGGACAACAATAACTTAAACATATATTACAGTTGCACAGTTCAAATCTTTTTTGTTTTGTTTTTTATTTATTTCTAGGAGAGAGAGAGAGAGAGAGAGACAGAGAGACAGCATGAGCAGGGAAGGGTCAGAGAGAGAGGGAGTCACAGACTGAAACAGGCTCCAGGCTCTCAGCTGGCAGTCAACACAAAGCCCGACGGGGCTCAAACTCACGAACCACGAGATCATTACCTAAGCGAAAGTCGGACGCTTAACCGACTAAGCCACCCAGGCGCCCCTCAAATCTTATATTTAGTAGGATTCATACATAAAAGATTATATAGCTGATAAATTTTTAGCTAATACTTTTTGATATGTACATAGCTTTGGATATGTATATGAACTTGGGAGACTATATTAGTTAAGCAAACTTTATAAAGGAGCTGATGATTTATAATTATAAAGGTGTGAGTTTATTTATTTAAATAGAATTGACTCTTCTTCAAAGAATAAGTTTATCCAAAACTTATTAATTTAAATTTTAATTGTTTGTAATTTTTCCATTATATGCATTTTAAAATTGTAATATAAAGTAAGATTGTTTTGAAGAAGTCTTATTTTTAATATAGTAATTTAAGTATAAATGATAAAAATAAATTTAATGATTGTTATAATTTGAAAATTAAACAATAAATGAATCTGTCTTTTCCATAAAGTTTGAAAATTTAAAGAAATCTTGCTTAAAACTTAAAAAAAATGTTCTTCCTCTGGTTGAATAAAATAAACTGGTCTCATTATATGGTTGGCATGGCGCACCACATGTTCACTACAAATTACAATATGTAAAGAGTAGGTGTTTTGTCTCTAATAATAAAATTGCACAGTTCAGTCATGTTTGTAATTCCTTTGGTAATATGGCATTGTAGTGTTTTTCTTTGATATGTGCTACTTGTAAACACAATGTTTCTTTCCAATTGCTGCCCTGGGTTCTTCGTTATTAATTATATGAGATTAAGTCAAACATGCTATAGTATGGTTGTTAGTATTTCTCAAAGTGAGGTCAAAAGTAGCTTTTGGGCATTAAAGATTTAAATATATATATATATTTATACATTTCTACTCATTGCTGGTGAAAGGAGTTAGGTTTCAATATAGTGTGTTTCAGTTGAGAGCTTTGTGGTTAACTTTAAGTCCAGCACTTGAAAATCCTTTGAAATCTCTTTGAAAACACTTTTAAAATAGTCTAAATTCAGAATAATGTGTCTGAAGTATCAATGATTTACTATAAAGTCAAAAGGTTATGTGATAAAAGCAAGTGTTTAATAATAGATAAAAATAAATATTGGAATTCTATTCCTTTAAGACATTGACAAACTTTCCCAGATCTTTGCTTTGAGCCTTGTCTCTTGTCTTTCCTTGAATATTCTTCAAACAAATCAAGCTGCTTGTTTTCTAACAATTAGACATGTTCATTTGGTTTTTGAAGGTTTTATTTAAATTCCACTTAGTTTACATTGTAATATTAGTTTCAATATATAATTTTTGAATGATTATGTAATTAAATAGAAAAATCACAAAATTTAAAAATATTTGTCATCAATAAATGTCAGTTACTTCCTACAGCATTGGAAACTTTTCCTACTTAAAAATGATGCATTTATTACTTTATAGTTTTACTTTATACATATTAAAATTCATACACTGTCTTTATGACAACCACATGTTTGCTATAAAATACACAAAATGTAAGTTCTCTATTCTAAAATGTATGTGTTAATTTTAACTGATGGTATCTTAAATTAGCTTTTCTGTATTCTTAGCCATATTCACTTTTCCCTTGTTAATCAGGGTGGTAAGGAAAAATTTTTGAAGTGAGAATCTTGTAATAACCGTTTTTATATTTCTCATAGATCATATTAGCAAAGACGAAGTATGTATTGGTTGATTAACAATTTTTTTTAAATTTTTAATGTTTGTTTATTTATTTTTTGAGGGAGGGAGGGCAAACTGGTGAAGGGCAGAGAGAGGAGAAAGAAATCCCAATCAGGCTTCATCCCGTCAACATGGAGCCTGACACGGGGCTCAAAACCACGAACCATGAAATCATACCTAAGCCATAATCAAAAGCCAGACACTTAACTGAATGAGTCACCCAGGTATTCCGATTAACAATTTTTTAAAAAGAATATTAATATTTGGAATCCTATAGAAAGAAAGGAAGGAAGGAAGGAAGGGAGGGAGGGAGGAAGGAAGGAAGGAAGAAAGGAAGAAAGGAAGAAACAAGGAAAGAAAGAAGGAAGGAAGGAAAGAAAGAAAGAAGGAAAAGTATTAGAAGACCTCAATTCTTATTATTTTTTCATTGAATTTGACTTTTTTGAACAATACATTTTAAGGATATTATTTAGTGAGTATTTCAATCATTCAAAATATAGGATTAGATGCTTAGTTACAATTTTCATGAAATCATGAAACTGTATTTTATAGATTCTATTATTTTTCCAAGTTTGCCAAAGAGGATAGAAAATCTTAGAAAAACTAAGTAATGTAGTTATCATTGCTTACCTTAAAAGATTTAAATCTTAACCTTCAACTTTTTCTGACTTCAAAAACCCATGCTCTTATCTTATTTCCCTCCATCTTGATGGAAGCCAGCAATTTCAGTAATGGATTGCCATGTTTATCAAATCTCTTCTTTTTTCAGAAAAACTCGATTTGTTTCAGTTAAACAATATGCATATCTGTACAGGGTAACAATGTTCAGTGATTTTTAGACATCATTTTATCAGCAAGTATACTGTGAACTTTTCAAGGACATGGATTCTAATTTAATCTTCTTTATATTCTTGATATCTATATTATAGGGCCAGCCACACAGGTTTTAGATTAAGATGTATCAATTTCCTGATTGAAATAATTTAAGTAAGTTTTACTGCTTAAACTGTATTACTTTATAATAATCTTTAGAAGAATTATCTATATATTTGCATTAGGTTCAAAATAATCCAGAGAGTATATCTTGTGTTTTTTATTGGGTGTGTGTGTTTGTGTGTATAGTATAAAGTTGTATATATTTTAAATATACAGTTTTACAATTTTGAAGCCATAAGATATGCTCGATTTTTCACTAATTCAAAATACATAATTAATTTAATTATATAGCTTTCTTTAGTACTTTTTATAATTTCTTTAGTACTTGCCTTTGCATTGGAAAACAAATCAAATTGATTTTTAAAAGGTTTACATTCCTAATATATGTTTAATTATCTCTGTCAGAGGTAACTGAGCCTACAGTATAGTTTTTTGCTACCAAATGAATATTATAATCTGATGTAACTACTCCAAAATTATTAAAGCTACAGTGATAAATAATAGAGTGAAATCTGAGGTATTAATTTGTACCAGGAAATTTGTCTCCTGATAAATATGTAACAGTTTTTATGGATTGGCTAGTATATACTAATCAGTATCTTTTCGCACTTTTAGTACATGGCTTTACTTCCATAAAATGAATATTCTAAACATAATTACTTACACTAATTAAAAAATGATCAAGAAGAGAGAAATTTATATTAACATAATAAAACTTAAAATGTTTAAACTTAAGCTAACTTAAATTTAAATTTAAGATAAAAAAATTAATTTTACTTAAAAGAATTACTGTGAAGAAAACAAAAAACTATATGGAGTTCCAAGCTTCATATACTAGCATACCAAGTCTTTGATTCATGAAAGAGGCCACATAGGAAAAGGTGCCATAACAAAAAATTTTACTGCTATTTCAGGCATCTGAGGCCTGTACTATCCCAAGTTCTGTTAAATATAATAAATCTGAGAAAATGCTGTGTCAAAAATAAGAGAAAACAACAAAGGCTTAATACATTCCACAAGATAGAGATTTTTAAGTTAAGTGATGCAGGGGGATGAAAAAGGAATGTGGAGAACTGGTAATACCCAATGAATGACATTCACTCATTAATAATTAGGCAAAAAGGTATGAAAAAGATGCAGTTTCAAATATGTTGAGGCACACAATTTCCTGATAGAAACCACAAACTGAAAATGCCATGGTAGAAACTCATGTGTAGAATTAAGGGATAACTGGAGGATTGAGGGGAAGGAGCCAAGATGGTGGAGAAGTAGGGGGATCTGTACTTCCTGCCTGCATCTCTCAAACAAAAAAGGTCTGAAGCCATATGACTCTGAACCCCAAGAGTTGGGAGAAAAGGAGACCTAGTCTACTAGGGAGACAGCCTCATAGGGCTTTCAGAGAAAGATCTCATCTCTAACTGTGGAGCTTTCTTTGGACTGGGTGCCAGGGTACTGGGGGACAAAAGAAGTTCCCTCTGGGTTAGACTATACCCCAGAGGCGCAGTCGGCATCAGGAGGAACTGGTTCCCTGTTCTGAATTGCCATGGCTCCCATGATGATATTTCGGGCAGCATCATTAATGCGGACAGAGTGAGAGCTTGGAACGTGGCTGGGCCTGGGGCATAGGAGATGGCCCACTTTGGTGGCGCCCTCCAAATGAGTGATTTGAGATACCTGGTTCAAGGAGAAGGGACTGGGTGGTCACCATTTTTCTCCCCACAACCACCACCAAGGTGGTGTCTCAGGGATTGGCCCACGTGACCCACACAGGACAGCCTACACCAAACCAAGCTCATCTGAGCTGAGTAGCTGTTGGGAGCTGGTAGATGCTGTGTAAATAGACAGCCCCCTCTCCCAGCACAACACTGCTGCATTGCTGTGGTTAACTTTAGATCAATTCTTGCTATTTAGATATATTCTCCCTTTTCTCATTCTTATCTCTCCCCTCCTCTGGGCTGGTCACTCTGGTTATAGGTTTGCTTAAACAGACATATCTAGTGTTTATTTTATTTTTGAGAGAGACAGAGAGACAGAGTGTGAACTGGAGAGGAGTAGAGAGAGGGAGAGACACAGGATCCGAAGGAGACTCCAGGCTTTGAGCTGTCAGCACAGAGCCTGAGGCAGGGCTCAAACTCACAAAATGCGAGATCATGACCTGAGCCAAAGCTGGCACTCAACTGACTGAGTCACCCAGGTGCCCCTAAACAGACATATTTAATTCATGCTCTCAGTGCATGTTCTTACACCTCCTTCTTTACCTTTATTTCTCTCTCTGGAATAATCAGCCTATATAATTTCTCTGGTTAACATTATCTTCATTTATTTCTCTACACCAACTGCCATATTCTTTTTATTCCTCTACGGATTAAGCCTATTAATCTCTCTGCCTGGTCAGTGTTCATTTTCTCTTTCTCTCTTTCTCCACACCCCTGTCATTTCTCTCTTTGTATATGCTCTTCTATCAGCACTGCCTCCACCTGCTCTTTATTTGTAGCTAAGATTTCTTGTTTTATGCTTTTAGACTGTTCTTTGTTTTGTTTTTATTTTTTTTAATTTTTTAAAATTTTTCTCTGTTTGCTTGTTTGCTGTGACTCTTGAATCGATCTTCTGCATGACACATCATAATGAAACTGGCAAAATGTAAGAAGAAAGAGAGAATTCTGAAAGCAGCTAGGGATAAACAGACCTTAACATACAAAGGTAGTAGACCTATCAAGGTGGAAGCAAACCTATCTACTGAAACTTGGCAGGCAAGTTACACTGAATGTAAATGGACTAAATGTTCCAATCAAAAACAAAGGGTATCAGAATGGATTAAAAACAAGATCCATCTACTTATTGTCTACAAGAGACTCATTTTAGACCTGAAGACACCTTCAGGTTGAAATTAAGGGGATGAAGAAATAGCTGTCATGCTGCTGGAAGTCAAAAGAAAACTGGAGTAGCCATACTTGTATCTGACAAACTGGACTTTAAAGTAAAGGCAGTAACATGAGATGAAAAAGGGCATTATATAATAATTACAAGGTCTATCCATCAGGAAAAGCTAACAATTATAAATGTCTATACACCAAATTTGAAAGCATCCAAATACATAAAACAATTAATCACAAACATAAGAAATCTTATTGATAAGAATGTGGTAACTGTAGGGGACTTTAATACTCCACTTGCAGCAATGGATAGATCAACTAGACAGAAAATCACTAAAGACACAATGGACTTGAATGACACATTGGACCAGATGGATTTGACAGATATATTTAGAGCTCTACATCCTGAGGCTATGGAATTAACTTTCTTCTCAAGTACGCATGGCGCATTCTCCAAGATAGATAACATACTGGGACATACAGCAACCCTCAATAAATATAAAAGAATTGAGATCATACCATGCATACTTTCCAATCATAACGCTATGAAACTTGAAATCAACCACAGGAAAAAATCTGGAAAACCTCCAAAAACCTGGAGGTTAAAGAACACTCTACTAAAGAATGAATGGGTCAACCAGTCAATTAGAGAAGAAATTTTAAAATATATGGAAACAAATGAAAATGTAAACACAACAATCCAAACCGTTTGGGATGTAGGAAAGGCAGTCCTAAGAGGAAAATATATTGCAGTCCAGATCTATCTCAAGAAACTAGAAAAAGCACAAATACAAAATCTAACAGTGAACCTAATGGAGCTAGAAGGAAAGCAGCAAGAACACCCCAAACCCAGCCAAAGAAGAGAAATAATAAAGGTCAGGGCAGAAATACACAATATAGAATCAAAAAAAAAAAAAAAAAAAAAAAAACACAGCTGAGTAGATCAATGAAACCAAGAGTTGTTTTGTTTCTTTTTTGAAAAAAATAAACAAAATTGTTACATCTCTAGCCAGGCTTCTCAAAAAGAAAAAAGAGAGCAGCGAAATAGACAAAAATCACAAATGAAAATGGCCTTATTACAACCAATCCCTCAAAAATAAAAAATTATCAGGTCATACTATGAAAAATTATATGCCAACAAACTGGAGAACCTAGTAGAAATGGACAAATTCCGGGGCACCTGGGTGGCGTGGTAGGTTGAGCGTCGGGCTTCAGCTTAGGTCGTGATCTCACTGTTCATGGGTTCAAGCCCCGCGTCGGGCTCTGTGCTGACAGCCAGCTCAGAGTCTGGAGCCTGTCTTCGGGTTCTATGTCTCCCTCTGTCTCTGACCCTTCCCTGATCATGCTGTCTCTCTCTCTCAGAAATAAATAAAAATCATTTAAAAGAAAAAAAAATGGACAAATTCCTAAACACACACGTACTACCAAAACTTAAATGGGAAGCGAGAAAATCTGAACAGACACATAACTAGTGAAGAAATTGAATCAGTTACCAAAAATCTACCAACAAATAAGAGCCCAGGTCCAGATGGCTTCCCTGGGGAATTCTACCAGACATTTTTTTTTAATAGTTTATTGTCAAGTTGGTTTCCATATAACACCCAGTGCTCATCCCCACAAGGGCCCTCCTCCATGCCCATCACAACCCTCCTGCTCCCCCCCACCCCATCTGCCCTCAGTTTGTTCTCAGCATTCAAGAGTCTCTCATGGTTTGCCTCCCTTCCTCTCCCTCACTATTTTTCCCCTTCTCCCCAATGGTCCTTCGTTAGGTTCCTCCTAATCCTCCTATACGTGCAAACATATGATATTTGTCCTTCTCTGCCTGACTTATTTTGCTCAGCATAACACCCTCAAGGTCCATCCACGTTGCTACACATGGTCAGATTTCATTCTTTCTCATTGCCATGTAGTATTCCATCATATAGATAAACCACATCTTCTTGATCCATTCGTCCGTTGATGGACACTTAAGCTCTTTCCCAGTCTGGCTATTGTTGAGAGTGCTGCTATGAAGATTGGGGTGCATGTGCCCCTGTGCATCAGCACTCCCGTATCCCTTGGGTAAATTCCCAGCAGTGCTATTGGTGGGTCATAAGAGAGTTCTATTGTTCATTTTTTGAGGAACCTCCACACTGTTTGCCAGAGTGGCTGCACCAGTTTACATTCCCACCAACAGTGTAGGAGGATGCCCGTTTCTCCACATCCTCGCCATCATCTAGAGTCCTCTGATTTGCTCATTTTAGCCACTCTGACTGGCATGAGGTGATATCTCAGTGTGGTTTTTGGTGCAATTATGAATGGGATCAGTTTCTTGATATCTCTTTCTTTTGCTTCATTATTGGTGTATAAAAATGCAACCGATTTCTGTATATTGATTTTGTACCCTGTGACATTGCTGAATTCATGGATCAGTTCTAGCAGACTTTTGGTGGAGTCTGGCTGGTTTTCTCTGTAGAGTATCATGTCATCTGGGAAAAGTGAGAGTTTGACTTGTTCTTTGCCAATTCTGATGCTTTTGATTTCCTTTTGTTGTCTGATTGCTGATGCTAGGACTTCCAGCACTATGTTAAACAACAGTGGTGACAGTGGACATTTCTGTCGTGGTCCACATCTCAGGGGGAAAGCTCTCAGTTTTTCCCCATTGAGGATGATATTATCTGTGGGCTTCTCAAAAATGGCTTTGATGATGCTTAAGTAGATTCCTTCTATCCCGACTTTCTCAGGGGTCTTTATTAAGAAAGGATGTTGTATTTTGTCAGATACTTTTTCTACATCTATCAACAGGATCAAATGATTTTTATATTTTCTTTTGTTAATTTGATGTATTACATTGACTGATTTGCGAATATTGAACCAGCCCTGTAACCCAGGGATGAATCCCCCTCGATCATGATGGATAATTCTTTTCATATGCAGTTGATTTTTATTTGTTAGTATCTTGTTGAGGATCTTTGCATCTATATTCATCAGGGATATTGGGCTGTAATTGTTTTTTTTCTGGGTCTGTGGTTTGGGAATCAAAGTGATGCTGGCTTTGTGGAATGAGTCTGGAAGTTTTCCTTCCATTTCTGTTTTATTGAACAGCTTGAGAAGAATGAGTATAAACTCTGATTTAAGTGTCTGGTAGAGAATACTCAAAGTAATATTGAAGAAGAAAACCAAAACGGGAGACATCACCATCCCAGACTTTAGCCTCTACTACAAAGCTGTCGTCATCAAGACAGTATGGTATTGGCACAAAAACAGACACATAGACCAATGGAATAGAATAGAGAACTCAGAATTGGACCCACAAATGTATGGCCAGGTAATTTTTGACAAAGCTGGAAAGAGTATCCAATCGTTAAAAGACACATTCTTTAACAGATGGTGCTGGGAGAACTGGACAGCCACCTGCAGACAAAAATAAATTCACACACAAAAATAAACTCAAAATGGATAATTGACCTGAATATGAGATAAGAAGCCATCAAAAGCCTAGAGGAGAAAGCAGGAAACAACCTCCCTGACCTCAACCACAGCAATTTCTTACTTGACACATCCCCAAAGGCAAGGGAATCAAGAGTAAAAATGAACTATTGGGACCTCATCAAGATAAAAAGCTTCTGTATGGCAAAGGAAACAATCAACCAAACTAATAGGCAACGGACAGAATGGGAAAAGATAGTTGCAAATGACATATCGGATAAAGGGCTAGTATCCAAAATCTACACGGAACTCATCAAACTCCACACCTGAAAAACAAACAATGTAGTGAAGAGTTGGGCAGAAGACATGAAAAGACACTTCTCCAAAGAAGACCTCCAGATGGTCAACAGACACATGAAATGATGCTCAGCATCCCTCATCATCAGGGAAATACAAATCAAAGCCACACTGAGATATCACCTTGTGCCAGTCAGGGTGGCTAAAATGAACAAATCAGGAGACTATATAGATGCTGGTGAAGATGTGGAGAAAATGGGCACCCTTTTACACTGTTGGTGGGAATGTAAACTGGTGTAGCCATTCTGGAAAAATGTGGAGGTTCCTCAAAAAATTAGCAATAGAATTCCTCTTTGACCCAGCAATAGCACTGCTGGGAATTTACCCAAGGGATACGGGAGTGCTGATGCATAGGGACACATGCACCCCATTGTTCATAGCAGCACTTTCCACAATAGCCAAATCATGAGAAAGAGCCTAAATGTCCATCAATGAATGAATGCATCAAGAAGATGTGGTTTATCTATACAATGGAATACTACATGGCAATGAGAAAGAATTAAAACTGGCCATTTGTAGAAATGTGAATGGAAATCAAGGGTATTATGCTAAGTGAAATAAGTCATGCAGAGAAAGACAGATACCATATGTTTTCACTTATATGTGGAACAGGAGGAACTTAACAGGGGACCATATGGAAGGGGAAGGGGAAAATAGTTAAGGAGAGATAGGGAAGCAAACCACAAGAGACTGTTAATTACTGATAACAAACTGAGGGTTGATGGGGGTGGGAGAGAGGGGGAAATGGGTGATCGGCATGGAGGAAAGTACTTGTTGGCATGAGCACTGTCTAAAAGAAATCTAATTAATTTATTTATTAATGAAATAAGTTTAGAATTTATAGTTTGCTTAAGATTGATCATGGTAGGTGTGCCTGGTTGGCTCAGTTGGTTCAACATCCAACCTCAGCTGTGGTCATGATCTGATGGTTAGGGAGTTTGAGTTTGCATTGGGTTCTGTCCTGAGGGCTCAGTGCCTGGAGCCTGCTTCAGATTCTGTGGCACTCTTTCTCTTTCCCCCCCTCCCCAACTCACTCTCTCTCTCTCAAGAAGAAATAAACAATAAAAAACTAAAACAAAAAGGTGGCTCAATGGGAAAAATGATTTTAAACATTCTGCAATAAAAAAGAACATCCTTGAGATTTAGGAAGATGATCCTTCTTACAGTTAAGTCCTATAGAATTCTAGTATCAGAAAACTGATTCAGATATTTAGTATATATGCTACAAAAAAGCAACACACACACACACACACACACACACACAAACAATAAAACACAAACAAAACATATGAACAAAGAACAAACAAAAAAACCAATTACATGAAGACAATAGTTTATAAAAAGAGAAAACACAAAAGCAAGACAACTGTGGTACAGAAGATAATGTAAGAATAATATCAAAAGAAAAATCACATCAGAATTAATATAACAAAAAATTAGACCACAGAAAATGGGATCAATAAAATAAAGAATGTCAAGAGAGAAGAAAAAAGATTAAAAATGAGAAAAATTAAACAGAGGAAGATTTCTGCTAAATGTTATTCTTCAAATAAGTTTAATTTAAAAATAAGTGAACTATATAATCAATAGTATAGGAGAAATATTTATGCATCAATTAGAGAATGTTTTTAAGATTCTGTTTAGTTATCTTATTTTATTTTATTTATTTTAAGAGAGAGCAAGCAGGGGAGGGTAAGAGAGAAAGGAAGGGAGAGAATCCAAGCAGGTTCTGTGCTGTCAGCTCAGAGCCCAATGTGGGACTCAAACTCACAAATCATGAGATCAAGACCTGAAGCAAAATCAAGAGTCAAATGCTTAGCCAACTGAGCCACTCGGGTGCCCCTATGATTTTCAGTAATGTCTACAACCAACATAGGGCTTGAACTCAAAACTCTAAGATCAAGAGTCACATGCTTTACCAACTGACCCAGAACAGTGCCCATCAAGTGGAGAATTTTGTGTGTGGATTCACAGTTTGGGATAAGAAGCAAATTAAGATATAACTAAATACCACAACCTAAATATATTGTGGGGGTTGAAGATAAACGAAAACTCATGGATAGAAAAATAAAATAAAATAAAAATAAGGGCACCTGGGTAGCTCTGTTGCCTAAGCTTCCTACTGACGCTTGATTTCTCCACAGGCCATGATCTCACAATTCATAAGATGGAGCCCTGAGGGCTCTATGCTGACAGCATGAAGCCTGCTTGGGATTCTCTCTCTCCCTCTCTCCCTCTCTTTCTGCCCCTCCCCCTGCTCCTGCACATGTACATTCTCTCTCTCAAAATAAGTAAATAAACATTTTGAAAAATGAAACAAAACATAATAACCCCCCACATACACAAACACTTCCACTCTTAACCTAATGTATTAGAATTTGACACTCTCATTTATTTTTAAAAATTTTTTTAATGTTTTATTTATTTTTTGAAGAGAGAGAGAGAGACAGCATGAGGAGGGGAGGGTCAGAGAGAGAGGGAGACACAGAATATGAAACAGGCTCCAGGCTCTGAGCTAGCTGTCAGCACAGAGCCCACCGCGGGGCTGGAACCCACAAACCGTGAGATCATGACCTGAACCAAACTCGGACGCTTAACTGACTAACAGGCGCTCTGACACTCTCATTTAATGTTCATTATAAGAGCAATGAATTTGCCTCCTTGTTTAATTTATTCTTGAATAGTTTCGGAGGTCACACACCCAAGTGTGTAATGGATTGACCTGAAAGAGGCAGGTAAATTACACTGCACAGAAATCCACCTCAGATAGCTTAACCCCAGATAAATTTTATCCTAGCTTCTAGAGATGAAACCCAAGTGAGAATGGAATGTCCCTGACCCAATTCTTCTAGGTTTTCTGTTCGATCTTTCTTCTGATTATCTTGCTTTTGTTTCTCCTTTGTTTACAGTCAGTAAATTATTCCTTAGTGATAGCAACAATTACTGGGTTATTTGTATGGTTTAAACCATTTGATAAACAGTAACTATCTGTTCTCTATCGGCTAAGAGATATCGGAAAATCTGGCTTGTAGTCTTTACTTGATTTATTTGTCAGTATTTTAGCTCCTGTCAATTAAGAATGTAATGTTCACAGTAATGAACAGCTCTTTGATATCTAGAATAATGAATTTCTGTTTTTTTTCTTTATTCTCCCATTGTCTAAAGTTACAGATATGAAACTGTAAGTGTTCTATGTGTCTGCAATACAGAAAGCCATTACCTCTTATTGTGCAAATTTGTAATATTTTGGTCTATCTTCAAGTAATATTAATAAATTTAAAATCTCTAAAGTAAACATTATCTGGTTGGCTTGGAGAAATAAGTAAGCACACATATTTTTTCTAAAATTATCAAAAGACAAGAAATTAAACCTTTAGTATATTAAGGACTATAGACTTGAAAATAATTTTATTACTACAGAAACTAATTGTAGATACTTTATGAATCTATTTCACATAATTAAAATGAATTTTTAGTAAACTAGACTAATTTGATAATTTTGGTATTTATTTTTATTTATTTAAAAATTTTTAATCTTTACTTATTTGTGTGAGCGAGACAGACAGACAGACAGAGTGGGACCAGGAGAGGAATAGAGAGAGAGGGAGACACAGAAACCAAATCGGGCTCCAGTCTCCAAGTTGTCAGAGCACTAGGTGGAGTTCAAACTCACAAACTGCAAGATCATGACCCGAGGTGAATTTGGACACTTAATTGACTGAGCTATCCAGGTGCCCTAATAATTTTGGTATTTTTAAAAAACCTATGTTTTCTCTAATGTATCAGTATGAAGTATTGTACAAACATACATTTTATTGTACCTCTTTTTAGCTTTTCTAAGTTTATAAGACATTGGTCAAATAAGTTAACATTATTTCTATATCATTGTTAAGATTATTTTAGCTCCTGTGTATCTCAGTCAGTTGAGTGTCCAACTATTGATTTAGGCTCAGGTCATAATCTCACATTTGTGAGATGGAGTCCCAAGTTGGGCTCTGTTCTGGGAGTGGAGCTTGCTTGGGATTTTCTCTCTCCCTCCCTCCCTCCCTCTGCCTTTCACTCAAAAAAAATTATTTCAACAGTATAATATTTTATAATATAACAACTTGCTTATAATTTCCAATATATTTAGATAACTTAAAACCTGGATTGATAAATTGCATTTAATTAATAATCATTGAATAAATAGTTTCTAATAAAGAGGATTCTGAAACATTCAATATAAAACAGATTTAGGCTTATATACTTTGACCTCCTCTTTTTATATTCTATAGAAAGATTATATCTTTTGGTCTTATTACTGATGTTTATTTTTTCCAGATGAGAAAGTTATATGTGGCTGTATGGGTTATGTTATGTGTGTTTGTGACTTTGAATCTGCTAAACGCCTGTGCATGCCAGACAGTTGTGAACTGTTTAAATTTTTTTTTAATGTTTATTTATTTTTGAGAGAAAGAGAGACAGAGAGTGAATGGGGAGGGGCAGAGAGAGAAAGGGAGACACAGAAACTGAAGACAGAGTCCAGACTCTGAGCTGTCAGCACAGAGCCCAACATGGGGATTGAACTCATGAACCATGAGATCATGACCTGACCTGAAGTCAGACACTTAACGGACTGAGCCACCCAGGTGCCCACTCCCCAGTTTTCTCTGTGAAATAGAAGTTAATTACATTGGATAATATGAACTAATATGAATAGGTGGGTCTATACTAAGAGCAATAACCAAAAAATACAACCGTGCACATGTTTTTTTGTTTTTCATGGGAAAAGACGACTTCATTCTATAGCACTGAATCTCAGACATCTTTGATGTCTACCCATTGTTACACTTTTGCACTTAATAAACTCCCTACAGAACTGTGGTCTATGTGGATTACAGCCATCAATGTTTATTGTGGTAAAAAGTAAGCCATAAAAATTTTAAATATATATTTTCCCATTCATCTGAAGATAGCAATGGTGAACATGGTATATCTTAATAAAATAACATCGTGATATTATTGTGGTAATAGTTTTGACTTCATGAATTCCCTGAGGGAAAACTGCTGATCTAAAATAAAGTGTTTTGTTTGTTTCAGAATAATAAGGGATAAAACTTTGTAAGTGACTTTTATCTATTTTATTTACAAGGACTTGGTTTGTAAAGAATAAAATTTGTTAAAATCAAGTAACTTTCACTGAAACTTGATGGGCTTGCCTCCTTGCTTTAGTGATGAATAATATTGACTATAATACATGAGAAATATCTTTATGTTATATGTAATCTGTCTTGCCAGAAACAATTCTGTGTCTTAGAATAAACTTTCGTAGAATGAAATTTTGCTATTTGCAATGACAGGGATGGAAATATGCTTAGCAAAATACGTGAAAGACAAATACTACATGATTTCATTCATATGTGGAATTTAAGAAACAAAAGAGATAAACATGGGGAAGAGAAAGAAAAATAGAGTAAGATAAAAACAACGAAGGAGGAAAATCATAGGAGACTCTTAACTATAGGGAACAAACTGAGGGGTGCTGGAGGGGTGCTGGGTGGGAGAATGGGCTAAATGCGGGATGGGCCTCAAGGAGGGCACTTGTGATGAGCACTGCGTGTTATATGTAAGTGATGAATCACTAAATTCTACTTCTGAAACCAATAACTACACTAAATGTTAACTAACTTAGATTTAAATAAAATCTTTCTTTAATGTTTATTTATTTATTTTGAGAGAAAGTGAGTGAGCAGAGGTGTCCGGAGGGGCAGAGAGAGAGAGAGGAGAGAGAGAGAACACCAAGCAGGCTCTGTACTGTCAATGTAGAGCCTGATGCAGGGCTCCATCTTATAAGCCATGAGATCATGTCTGAGCCAAAAGTGAGTGGGTCACTGAACAAACTGAACCACCAAGGTGCCCCTAAGTAAAATCTTGGAAGAAAAATAAACAATAAACTTTTGTGCTTTATGTTGACCCTTTTCTAGCCTTACTTATTTTAAAAAAGAGGAATACTAATGATTTCTCATGTACAGAGGAGCTGAGGCATGTTCAATTATCTATGCTTATTTTCAAATGTTTTATTACCACTTTATTTCAATAGTTAACATTGTGCTGTTTATTATCCTATCTTAAATTTAAAATTCTCCTTTGACAACTTAAAAAATTTTAAACTGCTCTTCAATATAAAAATAGAATATCCTTTATACAACTCTATTTTTGAAGTATCCTAGAAGAAGGCCCTTAGAAAATCACATTTTTTCACTTTCTAGAAGAGATTTTTGAAATATGATAGTTTGATTTGTTTCTATTGCAAGCATTGCAAGGGAAGAGCTGTCAAATCAGAAGAGGTGCTTTGCCTACCCTAGATCAAACTGTGTTGGTCAAATATTGCTACTATAAGTGTTTCAGAAAGTCTATGTTTCTTTGGAAGTCCTTAAATATTTAAATGTCCTGGGGAGCCTGGGTGGCTCAGCTGGTTATGCATCTGACTTTAGGTCAGGTCATGATTTTGCAGTTCGTGGGTTTGAACACCACACATGGGGGCCCTGTGCTGACAGCTCAGAGACTGGAGCCTCCTTTGATTCTGTGTCTCCCTCTCTCTCTGCCCTTCCCCTGCTCATGCTGTTTCTCTGTCTCTTAAAAATGAATAAATGTTGAAAAAAATTTCAATAAAAAAAAGATTTTAATGTACTTACCAACCATGTTTTTTAATCTCACAGTAAAGGACTAAATGTGTCTATATAATAGTTATTTAGGTACACACCTTGATAGAAAGTTTCACTTTCTTCCATTCTGCTGTTTGTTACCTTGATATATTGACCATAGCCATTAAGTGTCTGTCACCTACAGCTAGTTTTAAATTTACTCTGATTCTGGCCTGACATACCTAAGTTAGAGGCCAGAGTTCTGTGTTCTTAACAAAGAGTGAAAATTATAGAACCTCATGGAAATGTATTGTAGCTTCAAAGAATAGATTATTGGGTACAAACTCCTGAAATCACATAACTTAGAAACTTCTAGATTGTCCTTGTGGACTGAGGCTGGATTTCCAGAAGTCTTCTTAGTCTAGAGAATTCCTGAAAGCAGACTATTCATCCAAGGTTGGAAGAACAAGAATTAATTATATAAAATGGTATAAACTGTGAAGAAAATTTTATTATGGTATTTGTTTGGAACATTGAAATTATTTTAATGTTATTTGTTAGGGTATATATGAGAAATCCATTTCTTTGCCATCTTAAACTCTAGGTAACCCAGAGAAACTTAGTAAACTCTGGTTGTGTAAAGTAAGATATATATTTTTTAATGTTATCTAGTTCTCAGTGACACTTGAGTATTCAGAAGCTAACAGGCCTTCTTAATTTATATGGAAATACATTTATTTCCAAATATTCAGTTACCATTTACTCACATATTTACTAAGACAAATCAAGTGCATAACTGAAATCTTAGCTAAGAAGTTTGTTCATTTAATCAGGTGGAACAGACCACTTTTAAGAAGTAAAGGATGGCTGTACTTAGGGAGCCAATACCTATAGAGCCCTCTCAGGAAAATTGGCTACTCTATGGGTTACGGGGTTCCAGTTTTACTAGTAAGGAAGGTCAGGTATTGGTAGTTCAAGAACTTTGGAGGAGCACCTAGGTGGTTCAGTCGATTAAGCGTCTAACTTCGGCTCTGGTCATGATCTCACAGTTGGTGAGTCTGAGCCCTACATTGGCCTCTGCCCTAACTGTGTGGAGCCTGCCTGGGATTCTCTCTGTCCCTCACCCTACTCTCTCTCTCTGCTTCTCCCCCATTCTCTCTCTCAAACCAACCAACGAACCAATCAACAAACAAACAAATGAACTTTGGAGTTATTAAAAAGAAAAATTCACCCAAATTTATAAATATTGAAAGTAAAATCTTGTAGAGTCTTTTAAGTTTGGTTTCTAGAAAATATCAGAGGCTTTTATGAATCCAATTCAATTTTCTTTATGAAATCTTTTAGATAGTAGTTTATTGGTCAGATTTGTGTCTTGAAGGGTAATTGCTCAATATTATGTGATTCTAGATTTGCAAAGCAAACCCAAGAAAGAATGTACGAATTGGCACCAATTGCCAATTGGTGAAGTGGCATTCCTGTTGTCCTTACATATAAATAATCAGAACATAACAGTGGCAGGATTTTGTTTTGTTTACTGTATCAAGAGTAATTGGGGCACCTGGGTGGCTCAGTCGGTTAAGCATCTGATTTCGGCTCAGGTCATGATCTCATAGTCCATGGGTTCCAGCCCTGCATCAGGCTCTGTGCTGAACGCTTCTTCAGAGCCTTGAGCCTGCTTCAGATTCTGTGTCTCCTTTTCTCTCCCCACTCATGATCTGTGTTACTCTATCTCTCAAAAATAAATAAATAAATGTAAAAATAACTTAAAAAAAAGAGTAGTCTTTGTGATCATTATGATCACAGGTAATAAGACTATTAGGAAAAATGGTAAAACTTTGAAACAGACAAAAACTACCACTGAATTTAATACTGAGTTATTTCCTGAGCCTTATATAATACTGCACACTGTATAATAACGGATGATAATGCACATGATTCTTGCCCATAGTAATGCAAATGGATTTTATACCATGATTTGCAACTGATTTTCACACTGTAAATATTGATAAATTTTACATCTATTTGTAAATTTATTTCAGCATTCTTTTTTGTATAATTGCCTGAAATATCTTACTTGTTCCTTTATTGACTAATTATTTCAAGTTTGACACGAGTTTCTTATTAATAAAAAAGGTGTCATGTATTGCCTTTGATGCAATAAATATCAGAATATATTAATCATGTCATCATTGTTTTAAAAAAAGGAGTATAACCTATCGAATATATTTATGCACCAGTAAGGACAGCAAAAGAATATGCTCAAATTATAGGAAATAAAAAAATGATTCCCAGTGAATATTTTAAAAATTAAATTTTGTTTGGTACAATATTATTCTCAGGAAACAGAGAAATTACTTAAATACCAGAAAATCTAAATTATTCTTTATATAATTGTGCATCTAAATCTAAAGGTGACGGGGCACCTGGGTGGCTCAGTCCTTAAGAGTCTAACTTCAGCTCAGGTCATGTTCATGATCTTGTGGTTCATGGGTTCAAGCCCTGCATCAGGTTCTGTGCTGGCAGCTCAGAGCCTGGAGCCTGTTTCAGATTCTGTCTCTCTCTCTCTGCCCCTCCCTCGCTCGTGCTCTCTCTCTCTCTGTCTCAAAAATAAATAAACAAACAAAATTTTTTTAAGATGTGATAATTACTTTTGAAATTCAATATAAGACTTTCATAACAATTATTCTTTTAAAAAAAATTAATGTTTATTTTGGAGAGAGGGAGACACTGTGTGTGAGTGGGGGAGGTACAGAGAGAGAGGGAAACACAGAACCTGAAGCAGGCTCCAGGCTCTGAGCTGTCAGCAGAGAGCCCAAGTCAGCAGTGTAACCGACTGAGCCACCCAGGCGCCCCAACAATAATCTATTCTAAGATTATAGTTATAGTTAATAAATACTAGAAGAGGGATGAAAAAAATATATTGTGATATATAGAGACTCAAATGACACTGTGGATTTTGACAATAAAAGTGAAGTAATATATTAATAGTCTTAAGAGAATATTAGGTTTGTCAGAAATTTGTATGTGTACATCCCTATAATACTGCATACTACCAGATAAATAAAACATCATCTATATAATTAAATACAGTTAATTTGGAAAAAGTAAAACAAAAAGTGAAAAGAAAAAGTATAGAATAAAAATGCAGCACATTGTCAGGTTGGAAATCACAGTTAATGAGTAAAGGCTTTATTTTTCAATAATGTCTGAGTGCCATTTATAATTTTTTTGTAGAAAAAGTATACCAAATTATCTTAATATAATAAATTGTGCTTTATCATTCTGAAAACTAAGGATACAACTTGTTGTATCACTGTGGGCCTTTCCACTAAGACACACAGATGCTGATAAAACAAAAAAAAGAAAGGGAGACCAGCCTGGAAAATTCCCTGGGCAGACAAAATCAATTAGGTCACACAAACAAAGCTTAATTTAGTTTATTTTCCCAGACTAACTTCACCTGTGTCATTTCCGTCCTTTGAAGAAATCACAAGCACATCAAACCTTTTCCCAAGATTAGTATGAGATAAACACTAAGTCCCTGTCATTTAAGTGAATTCTAATATTATAATCAATCACTGCAAAGATTAAACAGTCACTCCTTTCTCACTAGATAAGCTGCTTTATAACAATATACTCCTGAGCCTCATTCCCTGTTTTGGTTTGAATGCTCCCAGCTAGCAAACTGTCATTTTGGTATTTAGACAATAAACTTTTACTAACTACTTCTTTGGTGATTCATTGATTTTACTTCTGTTATTTCTGAACTTTTAACAACACCAAAAGTTTTATGTATACTAATGCAATATAGCTAAAACAAACAGTACACTTTGGAAAACGTTAAAACTTGTTATAGATGAAGGATGGTAAAGAGGAGGGTTTTTTTTTTTAAGATAAAATCTTGTGTGTTTCACTCATTTTTTGATATTCACACCTTTTTCTCAAAAAGTGCCACTGTATTCTGCTTTTAATGGATTTTATTTATAAACATTATCTTGGTTATTTTTATTCTGGGTGGAATGTCCATTAAATAAATGGTATTTATATTACACTTAAATTTTCACTAGCTTTGCTTCTAGGCAAAAGGTAAAATAAATTCATCATCTTAAAAGTAATATTTACACCATTAACTAAGATATTTGAAAAAGAATAAATGTGGTCTCCACTTTGCACTCCTTTGGAAAGCACACTTAATGTTCTTCTTTGTCATCCCCTTGGAAACTGAGCCTTGTGCCATCTGCAAAATTATTGGAGGCAAATCTGGAGAGCTACAATAACTTTCTCTCAAAATTATTTGTTAAACATTTAAGCTTAAAGCACCAAACCACACACAAGTTGGAAAATGAGAAAGAATATACATTTTCACAAATTTGAAGATATGGAAAAATGTTTGAATACATGATGAAAAGTTGCAATTGTCAATATACAAATGTATCTCTATGTAGTCTCAAATTGCAATTAAAAAGAAAGAGAAATTAAGAAAACAATTCCATTTAAAATTGTACCAGAATAATAAAATACATAGAAATTAACTTAACCAAAGAGGTGAAAGTTTTGTACTGTGAAAACTCTAAAACACTGATAAAAGAAATTGAAGATGATACAAGTGGAGAGGTATTTCATGTTCATGGAATGGAAGAACAAATATATTTTTTAAATTTCTATACTGCCCAAAGCAATCTACAGATTTACTGCAATCCCTATCAAAATATCAACAGTATTTTCACAGAACTAGAATAACTAATCTTAAAATGTGTATGGAACCACAAAAGAACCTGAATAGCCAAAGCAATCTTAAAAAAGAAACAGACTGGATGTATCACAATATAGGACAGATTTCAAGATATACTACAAAACTATAAAAATCAAAACTGTCTAGTATTGGCACAGAAATAGACACACATGTCAATGGAACAGGACAGAAAGTTAAGCATCCGACTTCGGCTCAGGTCATGATCTCACGGTTCGTGGGTTCGAGCCCCGCATCAGGCTCTGTGCTGACAGCTAGCTCAGAGCCTGGAGCCTGTTTCAGATTCTGTATCTCCCTCTCCCTCCACCCTCCCCTGCTCACGCTGTCTCTCTCTCTCTCTCTCTCTCTGTCTCTTTCTGTCTCTCTCTCTCTGAGAAATAAATTTTTAAAAATAAAAAAATATCTAAAACAAACAAACAAACACATGTGACACACACATCAATGGAACAGGACAGAAAAACCAGAGGGCAAAACCCCACAATTATATGGTCAATTAATCTTCAACAAAAAAGGCAAAATATGAAATGGGAAAAATCCTCTTCAACAAATAGTGCAGGGAACATTGGAAAGCTACATGCTAAAAAATAAAACTGGACCCGTTTCTTCTGCCATGCATAAAAGTAAACTAGAAATGGATTAAATACTTAACTGTTAGACCTGAAACCATAAAAATCCTAGAGGAGAACACAGGCAGTAGCAACTTCTACTTTCACACTAGCCATAGCAACCTCTTTCTGGATATGTCTCCTGAGGCAAGGGAACCAAAAGCAAAAATAAACTATTGGAACTACATCGAAATAAAAACCTTTTGCACAGCAAAGGAAACAACCAACAAAATACAAAGATTATCTGTTGACTGTTTGCAAAGGACATATCTGATAAAAGGTTAGTATACAAAATATATAAAGAACTGATTCACCTCAACACCAAAAAACAAAATAAAACAAAACAAATAACCCAGTTAAAATGGGCAGAAGACATGGAAAGACATTTCTCCAAAGAGGACAGATGACGGACATATGAAAAGGTGCTCAACCATTCATCATCCTGGAAATCCAAATTAAAAGCACACTAAGGTGTCACCTCACATCCCACAGAATGGTTAAAATAAAAAACACAAGAAAAGACAAATATTGGCAAAGATGTGGTGGGAAAAAAGAAACCTCATTCTCCACTTTTGATGGAAATGCAAATTGGTGCAGCCACTGTGGAAAAGAGCATGTAGGTTCCTCAAAAAAAGTTAAAAATAGAACTACCATATGATCCAGTAATTAATTCCACTGCTGAGTATTTATCCAAATAACACAAAAACACCTATTCAAAAAGATATATGCACCCCTGTTTATTGCAGCATTATTTACAACAGCCAAATTACTGAAGCATTCCAAGGATCCATGGATAGATGACTGATAAATATGTACACACATACACACACGCCATGGGATGTTACTCAGCCACAAAGAGTAATGAGATCTTGTCAGTTGCAACAACATGGAAAGACCCAAAGAGTATATGGTAAGGAAAATAAGTCAGACAGAGAAAGACAAATACAATATAATCTCACTCATATACTTAATTAAACAAACAAAACAAATGAACAAAGAATATAAGATGCAGACCAAAAATATAGACTCTTAACCGTAGTGAACAAACTGATGGATATTAGAGAGGAGGTGGATGGTGGCATGGATGAAATAGGGTGATGGGAACCGAAAAGTGCACTTACCAGGATAAGCACTAAGTAATGTATAGAAACTAATATAACATTCTATTTTAACTATGCTGGAATTTTAAAAAATAGGCAACCAAAACAAACAAACAAAAGCAAACCCAGAAGCGCTATACATACAGGAATTTTTAAGTCACTTATAACATGTCCCCATGATGGAACTGTATTTAGTTCAAAAACTGTAAATATATACATGTAACAACAAAAATATTAAAATAATGTAATAAAAATATTAGATTACTAAAACAGCGTGTACATAATTATAGAAAATACTATTTCATTAAAGTTTTCTAAGCACACCCACAGGATTTTAAAAATTAAACAGTATTTTCAGGAAGAATGTGAAGCAAGGAAAATAAACTTATTTATTAGGTTTTGGTTTTAGAGAGGTATATAATACCGTCTTTCCAATAATCCCTCCCTGCTTTGTCCCATGATAAGATACTCCCATGGACTAGGCATTTGTCTTGTTGGAAGAGATGTAGGTAATGGCAACTAGATGGTCATTACGCTGTCCTCAGTTCTGTCTGTTCTCTTACCCCTCCCTCAAATGCCTGTTTAGAGTGAGGAAAAGTTTGTTAGAGCACTCTTAACACCTATCAACTGTGTATCACAAAATCAATAACAGTATTATTATTTATTATTGCCCATCCCTTTCTATTTTCAAGCAGGGATGTCCTTTATTTCTTGAAGTAGGACCAAATCTTTAAATCATGTGTATTGCATTTTATTAAGTGCTTTTATCTGAATACACTGCTTATCCTAAAGTTTTTCTTCTGTCATCCTTTAGAATAACTATATAAATTGATATTTCTAATGTTAAACGATCTGCAAATACCAAAATAAATGTTTCTTGGTCAATTTCTATTTTTATTTTTTACACACTATTTGATTTAATCTGTTAATTAGTTAATGTTAAATTTAATCTTTACAATACATAAAAATGAAAATGATCTCAATTATTCTTGTATTGATTTTATATAGGTTGGGCATTAAGTTGAAATATCCTTCATCAACTGACTGAATGAGATTTCTTCATTTTCTTGTTAGATTTTTATACTATGAGAATAGAGAGGACAGAGGTACTAATGATTTTCTTACTAAGGATGGCAGTTTTGGCAAATCAAGTGTTCTTCTGAAGTGATCTCAAAGAGTAATATAAAGTTACTGGAATTTCAGCCTACATGTTAAACCAAAGGATAATCAGTATTTGTACTAAATATAATCCTTATAGTCTTTTACTCCCCTCTTTCTCAAGAGCAGATGATATATTAACCAAACACACTTTTCCCTATATTCTAATTCTCTTACATTTTTTAAAAATATTTTTACTTTTAATAATATATTGATATTTATACTAACATTTTTTTCCAAATGTTTTACCCTTAAAGGTTGGTGTCAACAACAAAAACTTGAAAGGTATTTAACTCTTCTATCTACTAATACCCTATGTATAGTAGAAGATACGTAGTATATAGTTAACAAGAGGAATAAATGAACATTGTCACATCTTCATATTATGCATTTTTTATATCACAAAATGTAATCTATTTAAACATGTAATATGTAAAAATATAAAATAATAATAATACTAAATAAAAATAAATGTGGTATATGCTATTAATGCAAATAATATAAAATTATCTACATAGTGATTTTAATACAAAAATATAACACATTGGTACACACATCACATGTTATAATTTTACATTTCTCTCTTGCCTAAAGAGATTCGTGAAGCACTGCATTTTCAGAAAGCCAAAGGGTATTTAAATTTTACAATGCCTATGTGATTTTTATATTTTGTACCAACATGTATAGTTGGAAAGGCAACTAAAATTTTTATGGAATCAAATAAAACATTATAGCATATGAACATATTTGATTTACATACAACTTTAACTGAAATTTATGAACCAATGAAGCTGATATATACTTACTAAAAAAGAAAATCATTGAGGCATTGTAGTAGCAAGAATACCTTGTTATTTATTTACCCCATAGGTAAAAAAAAATCATTGAAAAAATTACCTTGCAAAAGCATATAATTAAATCTCAGATTCTGAAAATTCATTACATTGTATGAATTGTATGAACATAAAGAGTATGTGATTTGACAAAAGCTTTCCAATGTATGTTGTTAGCTTTTTGTATAAGTATTGAAAGTAGCTAAGTTTTAGTTATTATTTTCTAATTTATGTTGCTTATTGTCATATATGTGTTAAGTATTTAGTTTTTAAAATCAGTTTTATTACAATCAATGTAGACCTCATGAATAGGATCACTGCTTAATTTTATTCAATTATTCTTAGTCTGATATTCTAAGTTTAATTTGATAAATAGTTTTAAATTTCTCCATATTATAATAATCTCTGGTTTTTCTAAAGCATTGTTCATTTTACAGTTCTCTAATGACTAATGACTTGACTGGCTAATTAAGAAGAAAAAAAAAACCCTTGAATTGAATCATACTGCTACTGGGCAGAGTGGAAAGTTTCTGCATATTTTTTGTTTTTCTTCTTTAAAATTTATTATAAATCTTGATTATATTAGCCTTATTATCAATAAAAGGAATTTCATGATTATGTTTTTCTTTATTTTTTTTATTTGCTTAGGGTAAATGTAGAAATATTATAAGTATTCAGGATTCATTCTTTTTCAAAAATATTTACTGATGGCCTGTATTTTGCAAGAAACCTAATAAAAATTTTTTAATGCTTATTTGTTCTTTAGAGAGAGAGACAGAGACAGAGTGTGAGTGGGGGAGAGGCAGAGAGAGAGACACACACACACAGAATCTGAAGCAGGCTTCATCCTCTGAGCTGTCAGCACAGAGCGCAACGCAGAACTCGAGATTACGAACCATGAGATCATGAACTAAGCCTAAACTGGATGCTTAATCAATTGAGCCACCCAGGTGCCCCTGGCCATAAATATTTGTTAATGTATTCAAAATGGCAAGAAACAGGGGTGACAAAACAGAGAAAGTCTCTGTCAAATAAGGGCCCATTAGGGAAAGACAGATGATAAGAAAAAGACAAATACATAGTAAAATTAGTGACTGTGCCTTATTGCATGAATAAAATAAAACAAACTAAAATAAAGCTTGTCTGATTATTAGTGGGAGGATAGTATTTTATATAGTGCCATCTGGTAAGTTCTTTGAGGAAGTGACACGTGACCAGCAGTCCTAATTACAGGACAAAAGAGCTATGGAACAATATGAAGGAAGAGTGTTACTGGTAGTCAGAAACAGATGTATATCTGTCCTGAGTTTGAATGATGGCTGGATGATGTATGGCTAGGTCAGTGATAGGTTGAATATTACTATAAATCCAGGGGAAAACCACTGTTATGATTTAAGAAGTAAAATAATATAACCAGATTTTGTGTAACACAAACAACAACCTGATTATAAAGGAGGTACAATTCTACTTGTTACAAAGAACAATCAAAACAGCAAGATTACTAAGCAGACCATAGGAGGAATGAACCTGTTGATTAGTCAATAGTATTAAGAAGAGTGAGAAGTGAACACATTTGGGATATACTCTTGAGTCAGAAATTGCTGAGGGATTGGATGATAGGGTAAGCAAATTACTAAAAAATGAGAGAAAAGTAATGAGATTTGAGTTATTATAAAGAGTGACCAGTAATCAATCTGATCGATCAGAGTATCATTCTACTCAAGGAAATAAGGTAAGATAACTGCCCTTCCATTAGGAGAAGTCCTGTTCCTTTGAGAAACTGAAAAGTGCTCAAGTGTGTCTAGGGTGCTGATAAGGGAAAAGGAGAAGAAAATTCAGGGACTGTTAAAAACTAGATACAGAAAGTTGTCGTTCATATTTATAATATAGAAGTAGCAAAAGCAACAAAACATTTTTGGCTTAAAATTTTGTTGGCTTAAAGTCAGAAAATCTAGAGATGACTGTTTTGGGGGGGTACAAAAAGTTTAAATATTTCATATACGGATTTTGGAAGTTATGTCCAGTTCATATATGTTCCAAGAATTATATGTTCAGGGGAGCCTAGGTGGCTCAGTTGGTTAAGCATCCAACTGTTGGCTTTGGCTCAGGCCATGATCTCATGGTTCATGAGTTCAAGCCTCATGTCAGACTCTGTGCTGATAGTGCAGAGCCTATTTGGGATTCTCTCTCTACTCTCTCTGTTCCTCTCTCTTTTTCTGTCAAAATAAATAAACTTAAAAAATATATCTGTTCAAATTCTCAAAAAGTATAAGAAAACTGAGATTCTGTTAACTATGAAACAACTTCTTGTTTATCTTTTATATAACCAGAACTGCTACAAATTTTCTTTGTTTGTTTTATTATAGCATGTTCATCTCTTCCTTCCTGTAAGGTTTAAGACAATGAAGGAAGACAGTGAGAGTAATAAATTATGTCCTTGGTGAGAGTTGCCTTATGATTTTTTCTATTCTTAATCATATCATTATAAATTATTAGAACAAAAAAACTTCAGATGATGTCTAATGCAAACCACTAATTTTATAAACGAAAAATAAGGTTTGGAGAATTCATGTGAATTTACTTAGTGACAATAGATACTGAATTTAGAATTAAACATCTCAATCCTCGCAGGTGTTCCAGAAGGCCCAAAAAGTTAGTGAAATTCTCACCTCAATTTTAAATAGATAGTAAAATGATGCAATAGCCATATTCCTTCAAAAAGAATGTTTTGCTTGTAAATAAATGGCATACAAGCATTCCTAAGTACACACATACTACTCCGGGCAAGAATAATGATCCTATTTTAAAGGAACTGTGTTGGAATTTGAATAATGTTAATGATTCAATCATGCACTTAAATCAAAACCTCTGACACATGCACCCCAATATTTATAGCATCATTGTCAACAATAGCCAAATTATGAAAAGAGCCCAAATGTCCATCCACTGATGAATGGATAAAGAAAAAGTGGTTTATTATATACAATAGAAGAGTACTCAGCCATCAGAAAGCATGAAATCTTGCCATTTGCAATGATGTGGATGGAGCTAGAT
The DNA here is from genome assembly GCF_008692635.1 of Crocuta crocuta. Classification (NCBI taxonomy): domain Eukaryota; kingdom Metazoa; phylum Chordata; class Mammalia; order Carnivora; family Hyaenidae; genus Crocuta; species Crocuta crocuta. Next base: position 896,293 of record NW_027533117.1, read on the forward strand.
TGTATTACACCAAGCAAAATAAGTTAGTCAGAGAAAGACAAGTACCATGTGATTTCACTCATATGTGGAATCTAAGAAACAAAGCTGATGAATATAGGGGAAGGGGAGAAAAATAAGATCCAAACAGAGAGAGGCAAACTATAAGAGACACTTAAATACCGAAAAAGAAAAACCAACCAAAAAACTGAGGGTTACTAGGAGGGAAGTTGAGGGGATGGGCTAAATGGGTGATGGGCATTAAGGAGGGTACTTGCTGTAATAGGTACTGGGTGTTGTATATAAGTGATGAATCACTAAATTTTACCTCTGAAATTAATATTACACTCTATGTTAACTAACTAGAATTTAAATAAAATCTTTAAACATCAAAAAACCATCGTTATTGTAATGTAATAACAATACTGATGTATCTTGGATCAACTAAAAATATCTCATGCAAATTGTGTAAATAACAAAACATTTTATAGAGAAATGACATTGGATTTTTTTCAAATGCATTTTAATGGAATAAAACAGTGACTTTTATATTAGATTCATCTATTTCCATGAAGAATAATGTTCTTAGATGTGTGACAGTACAGGGACTAGTATCAGAGCAGGACCTAAGGGAAAATTAACGTTTTAGCAAGATAATGAAGACCGTATGAGTGCATCCATTCATTTGAACATCATTTATTCTGATTCTAGTGACATAAATATATTAAAGTAAATTTACATTCTTTTAATCTACAACATTTTGTCTATACAATTGGTAAAGTTTTAAGGAATTTTATGAACAATGATTTAGCATTTGTGAAGTGAAACATAGCTTCTCATATAAAAAGTTTGGAGCATAATTTAGTAATATATATCAAAAGCTATGACAATGTTGATATATTTTGAGCTAGATATTCATCCTGTAAGAAATTAATAAAAATATGTATACACAGAGGTATGAATTCATCAAAACAGTAAGAAGAAATACCACTTAGTTAACGCTAAGTTCCAAGCCTTTCCCAAATGCATTAACATTTCTGATTGTCTGATTATCTTTTTTGACTAAATAAACAGAATTGACCTTAATTTGTAATATTCTGTATAATGTAAGCATTTATCACTATAATGGTTTTCTTTCTCTTGCAACTCAGCTAATTAAAAACATGCCAAGTGTCTTTTCTGAGGCTGATAGATGAGCATCATAGAATGATTACAATTATACACAAAATCTGTGAGTGCATGCAAATGGAATTGATAGATATTTCTGACTCCAATATTAAAAACATTCAATTACTTTTAACATAAAGTATTTCTCTTTAAAAAATATTTTAACATTTGTTTATTTTTAAGAGACAGAAAGAGACAGAACACGAGCAGGGGAGGGGGATAGAGAGAGGGAGATAAAGAATCCAAAGCATGTTCCAGGCTCTGAGCTGTCAGCACAGAGCTCGATGAGGGAACAATGAGATCATGACCTGAGCTTAAGTCAGACACTAAACCGACTGAGCCACCCAGGTGCCCCAAGGTTGTGCTAAATTTAAATGATGTAAGAGGTTTTAATCTTGGAGCACATTTGGTTCAAAGTATAGTTCAAGTCCATCATTTCCTTATTGGCTTTCTGTCTGCATTTTTATTGTAGAAAGTGGGGTTTTGAAATTCTGTACCATTATTGCTTACTATCTGTTCTTGTCTTCAAACCTATTAATAATTATGAAAATGCCCATAGCACCAAAAATAATCTGCAGACTCAATGTAATCCCTGTCAAGAGTCCAATGGCATTTTTACAGAAATAGAAAAAAAGTCCTAAAATTTGTAGGAAACTACAAAAGATCCTGAATAGGTAAAACAATCTTGAAGAGGGAAAACAAAACTGGAGACATTACACTTCCTGATTTCAAGCTATGTTACAAAGCTATAGTAATTAAAGCAGTATGGTACTGGTATAAAAACAGGCAAACAGACTAATGAATCAGAACAGAGAGCCCAGACACTAACCCACACTTATCAATCAACTAATTTTAGACAAAGGCACAAAGACTACAAAATGAGGAAAGAATAATCTCTTCACCAAATGATACTGGGGAAATTGGATATTTACATGTAAAAGAATGAAAGTGGACCTCTATCACACATTAATCACAAAAAACTAACTTAAAATTGATCAAACACTTCAAGGTAAGACTTAAAACTATAAAACTTCTAGAAGAAAACACAGGGGAGATATCCTTGGCAATGATTTCTTGAATAAGACATCGAAAGCACAGCAGTGAAAGCTAAAGGAAACTAGTTGGGATCTGTTTAAACTAAAGAGCTGCTGCACAACAAAGGAAGTATTCCATAAACTGAAAAGGCAAACTACAGAATAAGAGGAACTATATGCAAACCATATATCTGATAAGGAGTTAATTTTACATAAATATTTATACAACTCAATAGCAAAGAAAAGCAAATAATCTAATTAAAAATGGGCAAAAGTCCTTAAAAGACATTTTTTCCAAAGAAAACATACAGATGGCCAGCAAGGTGCATAAAAAGATATTCAACATCACTAATCATCAAGGAAATGCAATTCAAAATCGCCATGAGGTATTACTGCACACCTGTTAGGAAGGCTATTATCAAAAATATAAGAGATAACACATGTTAAAGAGGATGTGTAGAAAAGATAACCATTACACACTGTTGGTGGGAATGTAATTAGTATCCACTATAGCCATTATGTAAAATATTATGGCTGTTCTTCAAAAATTAAAAATAGAACTATCAACTGATCCAGTAATTACACTCCTGCATATATATTTGAAGGAAATGAAATCAGTATCTTGAGATATCTGCACACCTATGTCACTGAAATATTATTCACCATAGTCAAGATATAGAAACAACTTAAATGTCTTTTGATGGATAAACAAATGTGGAATATATAAATTATTATATTATTATTCAGACATTAAAAAAGTAAATACAACAATTTGCAACAAACAGATGAACATTGAATACAGATGGCATTATTCTAAGTCAAATAAGTCAGAGACAAATACTATATGGTTTCACTTATATATAAAATCTAAAAGAAAAAAATAATTGTAATAATTTATTTTTTTCCCTCCATTATATAATTGGGCCCCATGATAAAGGAAATGGTATAGAACAAAAAGCTATTTTCAATCCATATATTACCTTGTTTTAAACAGACTGTTGGAAGAAAAATACCTGCAAATATGGCTAGCAATTTCTTATCCTGGTCTGAGCATGCCTCTCTTCCCATCAGAAGTGGAGGGTATAAGTTCATCTTTTAGATCGTGACTGGTTTTGTGACTTACTCTTTCTAATAGAAAGTGACTGAAGTGATTTTCTTAGACTTCTGAGCCTATCTATACCTTAAGAAAACTTCTAGGTCACCTTTCAACCTTGTGGAACCCCAGGCTCTGCATAAAAATTCTGTCAGCTCTGCTGTAATGTTCCGGCTGGATCCCAGCATTTCTAGGTACCCCAAAAGAGGTCCTAGAGAGAATAAAGGCGTCTTAAATGTTCCAGCTCCAGTCAATGTCTCAGCTAAACTTAGGCACATAAATAACCCTAAGAGACATCATGTGGATTGAGACTAGTTTAGTAATAAAAGATTAACCTTACGTAAGAAAGGCTTTGTCTTTGCGTGGTTCCTGGGAGGTAACTCTAAACCTTTGGAACCTCCTTCCTGAAAATAACACCTTTGTTTTCCTGGAGGCTTTTGGTCATGCTAGATAGTCTATGTTAACAACATGATCTATAATGGGGGCCCACAGTGTGGGCCATGGGGGTACTGGGAAGCTTCTGTAAGGGCTGAAGAGTAAGATTATCCATGAAGGGGTCAGTCATGTCCATACAACCACTTCCTGTAAAAAACTCTAGTCCTAAGGTTCAGGAGACCTTCCCTGGTTTTCAAGGTTCTATGCATATTGTCACACACGGTTGACAGAAAATGAGGCACTCTCTGTACGGCTCCATTGAAAAGCATTAATAGGAAACTCTGCTTGAAATCTCCTAGACCCTACCTGTGTGTTACTCCCCTTGGCTGACTTTAATCTCTATCCTTTCACTATAATAAACCATAACTGTGAGAATAACACTTTTACTGAGCTTGATGGGTACTTCTAATGAATTATTTAACCTAAGGCTGGCCTTGGGTACCCCCACAGTTGTACTTAGTATCAGAATTGAGTGTGGTCTTGGAGACTCCTGAACTTCCAGTTGATGTCAAAAGTCAGAGTGGTCTTGGGGACTCCTGTACTGTGCATCAGCCAAGAGACAAGGATACGAGAAAGAATAAGTTTAAGTCATTCAGTTTGTTGTATCTTGTTACATATCAATAGATAGCCAAAACACAATTTATATAAATACTTTAATTTCAAGACAACTGAACTAAGATTATTCTACTAGAAACCAAACACATACACATCAGGATGGATCCCATTTTCTTTCTCAAATATGTTAATGTGGCAAATATCACCTACAATATTCAATTGAACTATACATGTTTAAGATTCATTATGCTTAGTTGACTTTTTGTTTTACTTATTTTCTATGTGTAATAATGTGTGTTTATGAGTGTATGTGTGGCCATGCTTCACTTTGTATGTGATTCCTACTTAGTTAATTAAAAGAAGATGGAGGACTGTGGGGGATATTTATCTTATAAAGTTTTTAAATGAGTATATACAATAGCTTAAATAAAATTACAGAAATTTGGAAGAAAAATACAATAAATAATGTAATTGATTCACTTTATTTTTAGTTGAGAAAGTTAAAAAATGTGAAGTATGAATTATTTATCTTAGGTCACATAACTTCTACCTCACAAAGCCAGAATCCAAATCCAGTGAGCCAGAATGTAACATTCTCTTTACCAATCCATGTTGCAGGTTAACATAATTTCATAGCAAATTAAAGTATATTTTAAATAATTAATAAAAACCCATAGAACTGTTAAGGTAGCTAGTTAACTACTTTAGAGTTAAATGAGGCACTAAACAAATTGGGTATCTGACAACCTGAGATCAATGGTCTATCACAATCCATGCTACCACCACCAGAATGACTTAATTTGCTTTTTCCAGTTATGAAATATGAAAAATGAATAACTCTTCTGTCTAGCAACTAACATGTTTGGTAAGTATTATCTAATGAGAAAAGTCACATGGATTGGGGCGTCTGAAGGGCTCAGCTGGACACGGGACTTCAGCTCAGGTCATGGTCTCACAGCTCCTGAGTTTGAGCCCTGCATTTGGCTTGCAGCTGTCAGTGCAGAACCTGCTTCGAATCTGGGTATATTTGTTACTACAATGTAGCACACAAAATTTGGTGTATAAATTTGTACTGACATATGGGTTTTACCAAAATAACAAACCAACATATTTTAAAAGTTATGAATATTTAATAATTGAACGGATGAAGAAACTAGGAAAGTAAGCACCGATAGGAGATGCAGAACAGGGGTAATGCCTACCCCTTCGAATTGTTAACAGCTTACTTAGGGTTTCCCCTTAATGATAACTCTCACATCCCCATCCCATTTGACACTGGGGGCAAGGGGTTCTTCTTGCATGTGGGATATACACCCCTCCTCTGATGAATACAGACTGGTAGCAGTTGGAGGGCGGGGACATGAGATGGTGGTCTCCCCTCAGGCTCCAAGGATGTGGGCCCAGCCACATGCCAGCTCCTGTCCAGTACTACTTTGCCCAGGGTGGGGAAGGATTGGGCCCTGTCCTCCAGCACAGTTCCCGTGGCTGGCTGTAATACTGTACAACTGTTTCTGACCATTAAATGCCATTGTACTCTGAAAAAATTTTTTTTTCATAATATTCAAAAGAAAATAGTATCTGAATACAGATGTTGGATAGATTAATTTTGGAGATTGAAGAGGAGGTCACAATAATAACAATTTTTTTAGTAAATATACTGTTTACAATAACTTGAGAAGCAAATCAAGTGACTACTTAGTACCTCAGGGAGAGAAGTTTGTAAAAAGTTTGTACATTGTAGAATATTGACTGTTGCTTGCTGTGTTTAGCAAGATATTATAAGAAAAATTATTAGTTCAGGCAAGAATCAGTCTGTTTTCAAGCAGAGATGAAACTAAGTTACATTTATAAATGTAGACTTTTCAGAGTGGGAGAAACAAAAATCTTCCAAATCTAAACAACAGGAAATATGATGGAAAAGTTTCTGAGCAAAGAAGATCCATTATGAGTTCTCTGAAAACAAGGGGACTTGGCCTTGAGCAAAGCTCTGATTAAGTGTGTTGACTTCCCACACAGGCTATTGTTTCACCTGGTTCAAAATTTTCTATTAAATTAAGAAAAGAGAGAGGGTAATAAATCAAAGAAAGAAAGTTGACTTGGTACCTTAAGTACAGGGGAAAAAGTATGTGTTATTAACAACACATGCAATGGAAGGCAATAATAATAGACATATTTAAAACAAATATTTCACTTTAAATAATTTTTGATTTATAGGAGAGTTATAAAGATAGTCAATACTGTTCATTTATATTTTACAAACAGCTTCCCCTAATGTCAACATCATATACAACCACTGTACATTTATTAAAGCTTAGAATTTAATATTGATACAGCACTACTAACTAAACTATAGATTGTATTTTTAATTTAGCCAGTTTTCCTTCCATGAATGTCATTTTTTTACAGGATATAATCAGGATAACAATTTGTCGGTCTTTCTTTGCTTTTCACAATATTTGTATATTAGAAATATACTGGCCAGATATTTTTAGAATGTCCCCCATTTGGTGATGGCTTGATATCTTCTCATTAGCCTGGGGTTATGGGTTTGCAGGAAAATATCACATAGGTGATTGTCTTTCTCTTTGTATCATGCAAGTGGGGACATAATAGCAACATGAATTAGTATGGTGATGTGAAACTTCCCTTAGAGTTAAGGGAACTTTCCTGCCAAGTTTTGTTTTTTGTTTTTTGTTTTTTTCACTATAAAGTCATTCTTTTCTCTTTCATACTCTAATTGATCAGAAGAAAGAGATCCTGTCCATGCCACCCTCAAGAAGTAGTGTAAAAAGTTAAGATCCATATCTCAAAAGAAGAATAGCAAAGAATTTGTGGGCCTATGTTAAACTATCATGGTAATTAATATTTTAATAGATAGTGTGAGGCTATGCAAACACCCTGTTTCTTAAAGTCTCACACATTGATTTTGGAATATATCAGTGGATCTTGCCTAAGAGCAATGATTACTCTAGGTCCCAATGTTGATTTTCATTTCCCCTCCTTATTTCTTTCATTCTTTAGACTTATTCAATAGGAAGATGTGTTCCTTCTTCCTCATTTGTTTTACATATTCATTTATTTATACCAACATGGATTACTGTGTATGCACATATATTATTCTTTGGGTTATTATACAATACTATAGATATTCATTTGTTCACATAAGTCCGTTTTTTCATCGGGACCTCCTTCACTCATCTATCTACTGTCTTTCTTACATGCCCCTATTCTTTCTATTATTGATCTTGTCTTTTTTAGAATCACAAGATGCTCCAAACCTATCTTGTACATGTGCTGCCCTAGCCTTAGGTTTAGTTATTTCTCCAGGGAGAACTGTTTTCTTTTATTGGTGAATAGCATTTACAATCTAAAATGTGGACCTTAGCTCTGGAAAACAGTGTGGAGATTCTGCAAAAAATTAAAAACAGAACTACCCTATGACCTAGCAAAGCACTACTAGGAATTTATCCAAAGGATACAGGAGTGCTGATGTGTAAGGCCACATGTATCCCAGTGTTTATAGCAGGTCTTTCAACAACAGTCAAATTATGGAATGAGCCCAAATGCCCATCAACTGATGAATGGTTAAAGATGTGGTTTATATATACGATAGAATACTACTTGGCAATGAAAAATAATAAAATCCTGCCATTTGCTGTAATGTGGATGGAACTGTATATTATGCTAAGTGAAATAAGTCAGTCAGAGAAAGAATGATACCATATGTTTTCACTCATGTGGAACTTGAGAAACTTAACAGAAGACCATGGTGGCAGGGAAGGGGGAAAATAGTTACAAACAGAGAGGGAGTGGGGCAAACCATAAGAGACTCTTAAATATAGAGAACAAGCTGAGGGTTGATGGGGGAGGGGACAGGGAAGATGGGACAATGGGTGATAAGCATTGAGGAGGACCCTTGTTGGGATGAGCACTGGGTGTGGTATGTAAGTGATGAATCACAGGAATCTACCCCAAAAACCAAGTGAGCCCTGTACACACTGTATGTTAGCCAATTTGACAACAAATTATATTTAAACATTTAAAAAATAAATATAATTTTTAGAAAAATAAAAAAATAAAATGTGGGCCTTAGTATGGTCATTACTACTGGTTGCCATTACTTTTGATCCTTTCAATGAACACAGTTAGGAAATGTATCTATGTATATTGACTCATATATGCACCTATCATAAATACAGTCTGTGTGTATATGTACATGTATATATACATATATATATGTATATGTCTGTGTGTATATGTATATGTGTTTATACATAAAATGAGTTCATACTGATATTCCAACTATAATTCATTTACATGGTTTAGTCTGGTATTACACCCTTGCATATTTTATTTTTTTAATTTTTTCAATGTTTTTTAAAAATTTTTTATGACTTTTATTTTATTTTGAGAGACAGAGACAGAGAGGAAGCGGAAGAGGGGCAGAGAGAGAGGGGGACACAGAATCTGAAGCAGGCTCCATACTCTGAGCTGTCAGCAGAGAGCCCAACGCGTGGCTCGAACCCACGAACTGTGAGATCATGACCTAAGCCAAAGTCGGTCAGTTAACCGACTGAGCCACCCAGGTGCCCCTAATTTTTTCAATGTTTATTTATTTTAGAGGTGGGGGAGGGGATGCAGGCCAACGGTGAGCCATGAGGGGATGTGGGAGAGGGAGACACAGAATCTGAAGTAGGCTCCAAGCTCTAAGCTGTCAGCACAGAGCTTGATGGAGGGCTCAAACTCATGAACAATGAGATCATGACCTGAGCCAATGTTGGGATGCTTAGCCGACTGAGCAACCCAGGTGCCCCATCCTTGCTTATTTTATTATAACTGTTTGCTGACTGTGAGAAACTTGATTCCCATTTATATAAATACACACACACACACACATTTTATACACATATATGTGTGTATGTATATAATACATGTGTTTCTGTGAATTACTTATTTGTTCAACCCAGCATACATGTAAAGCAATCTCAGAATTGCTAATTCATTTACCATGGTAAGCAACAGGTGTATCAGCTAGAGTACAGCTTTTACGTATAGTTCTATTGTAACTTTATATTTAGAGCATATGGCTCTCCAAAATTGCTTATACAGCTCTTTTACTAATCCTTTTCAGCAAGATTACATTATATATTTGTAATAGGGTTAAACTCATTTCTATAGTCCGTATTCCATACCTTCATCCCCCAATGGCCTGGTTGATTCTTTATTATGTATAATAAAAATCTTTTTGTTGCATATATCTATGGCTTTTGACACATCCAGAATCATATATGCTCACCACAAGGCTATACAGAACAGTTTTGTCATCCAAAAAGATAAGACAAGTGTAATCCCTTTCTAGTCAACCCCTCTGCCCTCCCCGATCTCCTGGCAACCTGTTTCTGTCCCTGCAATTTTGCATTTCCCAAATGCAGCAAATTTCCCAAATTTAGCAAAGTACATATGAGTCATTGTAATAGCTGATTTTTAAAACTGTTGAGCAACATTTGATTATATATATGTGTCAGTTTATTTAGCAATTCACCTGATAAGCAACTTATTTCCATTCTTGGTAGTTGTGATAAAAGCTGTGCTAAATATTCTAACACGTGTTTATGTAAACTAAAGTTTGTAGTGCAATTGTGGAAATACCTAGGAGAAGGATTGTTAAGTTAAATGGTAAGTGTAACTTTATAAGAAGTTATCAAAGTTTTCAAAAATGGCTGTGCCATTTTATATTCTCAACAGCAATATACGGATGTTCTAGTTACTCCACATCCCAACCTAATCTTACTGTCTGCTTATTTGAATATAGCCCTTCTCCTGAGTGGGAACTGGTATCTCATACTATTATTTCTATTTCCTTGATTATTAACAACATTGTGTATATTTCATATGTTAATTTGTCATCCATTCTTCTTTGGTAAAAGTTCTGCCCAGACCTTTTGCCCTTTTTAGAGTATTTTCAAATGCTATTTTGAAGTAATTACAGATACATGGGAAATTGCAAACATAAGACAGAGTTCTCATGAAACTTCCACCCAGTGTTACCAAAGTTATAGTCACTATAAGTATAGTTCGATATCAAAATCAAAGAATTAACATTGGAAAAAAACATGAGTATATAATTCTATATCATTTTATAGAATTTGGAGACTCATGTAATTCACGACTGCAGTTAAGATATAAAACTAGCAAGGATCTATTTCAGGCTATTCATTTATACCTTCCCCCAAACACCCTGCTTCTCATTATTTCTAACCCCTGGAACCCACTCATCTATTCCCCATTTCTATAATATTGTCATTACAAAGCTGACATAAGTGGAATTAAATATATGTGACCTTTTGAGATTGGTGTCTTGATTTAGCACAATTCACCTAAAGTACCTCCTAGTTGTTACATTTATCAATAACCCGGTACTTTTAATTGACGATAGTGTTCTCTGTCCTGTGATGTTCAGTTTACACAAACTTTCATAATCAACCTCCAAAAGAACTATATTTATTATGGTTTATTTTTGTGTTCATTTTATAAATAAATAAAATGAATTTTAGAGATGCTGAAAATATAATTGCCGAATTATATTCCATAATATAAATATATCACAGCTTGTTTAATTTTTTCTAATGTTTATTTTTGAGAGAGAGAGAAAGAGGGAGAGAGAGAAAGAAGACATGAATAGGGGAGGGGCAGAGAGAGAGGGAGACAGAGAATCCAAAGCAGGTTCCAGGCTCTGAGCTGTCAGCACAGAGTGCAGTGCAGGGCTTGAACTCATGGACTGTGAGATCATGACCAGAGTCGAAATCAGAGGCTTAACCGACAAACAGAATTTTTAAAGTAACTCTTTTGCCTCTCAAATTTGACCCAGAAGAAAAGTGAACTGTGAAATCTGTGTATTTGTATAGCCCCAGAGGTGGGTAATCCCTGATGACCATGTTATATGTAGCTATAAAAGTTCATGTACAAGAAAGTCCCAATGAGAAAGAAATTCATGTTATATGACCTTTTCTGATCAAGTGTTCCTTATCTCTGTCCTTCATGGCTGGGAAATGGGAGGGCAAAGAGTTTAATTTCTTTATTTTAGGGTATCAAATTGAAATACTTAACAATTTTGTAAACTGACATATATTTGTAAACTGTTATATTTATCTAACAATTACATAATTTCCCACAACAATAACTACTACAACAAAGAAACAGATTCATGGTGAAATCAGAAGTATCCTCCACTATAATGCAAGGACTCTTTATAATTATTTACCAACATTATTACACAATTACTATGCATTTCTCACTTGATGAAATTTTTCTTGGAGGTTTACTGTCATTATTCCCCATCACTGGTTAGAAGACAGACAGACACACACACACACACACACACACACACATATAGCCCAGTATAAGGAAATTGTCCCTGAACTTACAAATAAATTCCTGAATGTCACTAATAGCTTTGAAAGGCTTGATTGTCTGTTCCAAACTTTCTACTGCACTGGGGCCGAGCTCCAACATGTTGTAGCACTGTGTAGACATTGAAATCTTTGTGGAAAATTCTAGGTAACATTTTTCTTCTGTGACTCCTGTGTCACACTCCAACCATGAAGAGCTTAGGAGTTGGCTCGGACTCAAGGGAAGTTCTATGCATATATTTGAAATTCCTTTTTTGGGTCCCCATTCTGTTACCCACCCTCAATGGCCATGTTAACACCAATCTTTGATTTCTGCTTCTTTTTTTCCAAATACTGTTGTGTTTTTTTTTAATTTTGCTTGGAATCTATTTCTCTAAGATTTTGACAGTAGCCTGCAAGAGTGAGCTAAGTTGAATGTGTTTATCCTTCTCTTGAAGATTATGTGACATTACATGGAATGCCTCAAAGAGTCTTTCTGTATAATTCCTTGGCTTTTATATTTGTTTATTTTATTGAGCTATTCCATCATAACTGGAAAAGAACATGAATGCATTTTTAAAATAATTGGACAGCTGCATGCAAAAGAATGAAACTAGACCACTTTCTTATACCACAGACAAAAGTAAACTCAAAATAGACTAAGACTTAAATGTGAGACTTGAAACCATAGAACTCCTAAATAAAAACAGGCAGTAAACTCTTGGACATCAGTCTAACAATATTTTTATGAATATGCCTCCTCAGGCAAGGGACACAAAGGCAAAAATAAACTATAAGACTATGCCAAAGAAAAAATTTTCCCCAGTAAAGGAAACCATCAACAAAATGAAAAGGCATCCTACTAAATAGAAGATACTTGCAACACATACATCTGATAAGGTGCTAATGTGCACAATATATAAATAACTCACAGAGCTCAACATCAACAAAAAAAATCAATGTAACTAAAAAATGGGCAAAGGACCTAGATAGACATTTTTCCACAGAAGACAGCCAGATGGCCAGTAGACACAGGAAAAGATGTTCAAATTCACTCATCAAGAAAATGCAAACAAAATACGCAATATCACTTCACATGTGTCAGAACAGCAGTATCAAAAAGACAAGAAACATCAAGTTTTGGTGAGGATGTGGGCAAAAAAAGAAACTTGTGCATTGTTAGTTTGAATGTAAATTGGTGCACCAACTGTGGAAAACAGTATGGCTGTTTCTCAAAAAATTAAAAGTAGAAATATTATAGGATCCAGTAATTCAACTTCTTGGCATTTACCAGAAGAAAATAAAAATACTAATTTGAAAAGTATATGTATCCCTACATTTATTGCAGTATTATTTACAACAGTCAAGATACAGAAGCAATTTAAACATCCATTGATAGATGAATGGAGAAGGAAGATGTGGTATATATATATATATATATATATATATATATATATAAAATTTATATATATATAAAATTATTCAGCTGTAGGTGCCTGGGTGGCTCAGTCGGTTAAGCATCCGACTTTGACTCAGGTCATGATCTCACAGTTCATGGACTTGAGCCCCACATCGGGCTCTGTGCTGACAGCCAGCTCAGAGCCTGGAGCCTGTTTCAGATTCTGTGTCTCCCTCTCTCTCTGGCCCTCCCCTGTTCACGCTCTCTCTCTTTCTCTCAGAAATAAATAAAAAACATTTTTAAATTTTTTTAAAAAAAGAAAATTACTTAGCCATATTATAATATGCAGTTTGCCATATGTGACAAAACAGATGGACTTAGAGGTTATAATGCTAAGTGAAATAAGTCAGATAGACAATGATCACACCATATGATTTTACATGTATGTGGAATCTAAAAAACAAAACAAAAACAGAAACAGAGTCATAAAAATAGAGAACTGATAGTTGCCAGAAGGGAGGGGTTTAAAAGGATGAGCTAAATAGGTTAAGGGGATTAAGAGATATACATTTCCAATTAGAAAATAAGTAAGTCATGGGGATATAAAGGAGGCATAGAGAATACAGTCAATAATATTATAATAAGTTTTTTATGATGACAGATGGTAAATACACTTATGGTGATCATTTTGTAATGCTTATAAATGTTGAATTACTGTGTTGTATACCTGAAATTAATTTAATATTATACATCAACTATACTTTAATTAAAATAAACAAAAATAATAAAGTGTATTCAGACAATAAATAATTAATGGATAATTCAATAAATGCAATTACTGTGGCTATTTAAGAAAAAAAATGACAGAGGGGTGCCTGGGTGGCTCGGTGGGTTGAGCGACTGACTCTTAGTTTTGTCTCAGATCATGATCTTACAGTTGGTGAGATTGAGCCCCACATCAGGCTTTGTGCTGACAGCATGGATTGCTTGGGATTTTGTTTTCCACTCTCTCTGCCCCTCCCCTGTTTGTACTTTCTCTCTCTCTCAATAAATAACTAGTTAAAATTAAAAAAAAGAAAGATCCTTATTTGTCTAAATTCTAGTTAAAGTTAATGACTAAATATACAAAGCAAACTAGAATTAACCATTAGTGTATAGTTTCCCGATATTGTCTGGGAAATGTCTTTCTATGCATATAAACGACAAAAGAAATGAAGAACACAAAGTTCACTAGACTTCAGAAAATAAGCATTTAGGAACTTACCAAACTTAACACCCTAAAAACATAATCCAGTCAAAAAATGGCAAAATACATTAATAGACATTTTTCCAAAGAAGAATCCAGATGGCAAACAGACACATTAAAAGATGCTCAACATCCCACATCATTAGGGAAGTATAAATCAAAACCACACTGAGATACCACCTCACACCAGTCAGAGTAGCTAATATTAACACCTCAGGAAATAACAGATGTTGTCAAAGACGCAAAATAAGGAGAACCCTCTTACACCGTTGGTGGGAATGAAAACTGGTGCAGCCATTCTGGAAAACAGTATGGGGGTTCCTCAAAAAATTAAAAACAGACCTATCATATGACCAAACAGTTGCACTACTAGATATTTATACAAATGATACAAAATTGCTGATTCAAAGGGGTACATGCACCCCAATGTTTATAGCAGTTCTACCAACAATAGGCAAATTATGTAAAGAGTTCAAATATTCATCGACTGATGAATGGATAAAGAAGAGGTGGTATATACATCTAATGGAATACTACTCTGTGATGAAAAAGAATTAAATCTTGCCATTTGCAACAAAATGGATGGAAGTAGAATACATTAAGCTTAGAAAAATAAGACAGAGAAAGACAAATATCACACAAATAACAAAACCGATGGACATAGGAGAAGGGAATGAAAAATAAGCTATAGAGACAGGCAAATCATAAAAGACTCTTAAATACAGAGAACAAACTGAGGGTTGATGGGAATGGAGGGTTGGGAAGGTGGGGAAAATGAGAGATGGGCATTGAGGAGGGTACTTGTTGGAATGAGCACTGGGTGTTATATGTAAGTGATGAATCACGAGAATCTCCTCCCGAAGCCACTACACTGTATACACTGTATGTTAGCTAATGTGACAATAAATCATTTAAAAAATGAATAAAATAGAGTACTGGAGAAGAAAATAAATATAAATAAACAAACAAATAAATAAATAAATAAAACTGCTACACATCAAATTAAAACACACACACATATGCAATAACGAAGAGTGGACACAGGTATAGGTTGAGTTATTCAAGATCTTCCAACATTCTAGAAAATTAATAAAAAGTATATTTTTCCTAAAATGTTAGTAGACATATCAAACATTAGAGAGTATTAATGGTGTAATATATTCTAAATAATTCAATAAAGAAATATAACTAGGAATTATCACACTTAGAAATAAGTAAAGATTCTTTAAAAAGCTAACATTCAATAATAATATAGTGAGTTGAAAGAGGCTTTGTTTGAGAGGGAGAGGGAGAGAGCTGGGGAGGGGCAGAGAGAGGGAGAGAGAAAAGTTTTAAAAATATTTTTTATTTGAGAGAGAGAGAGAGACAGATTGTGAGTGGGGGAGGGGCAAAGAGAGAGGGAGACACAGAATCTGAAGAAGGGTCCAGGCTCTGAGCTATCAGCACAGAACCTGATGCGGGGCTTGAACTCACGGACCTGAGATCATGACCTGAGCTGAAGTCAGATCCTTAACTGACTGAGCCACCGAGGTGCCCCAAGAATCTGAAGCAGATTTCACACTCAACAGCCTGAAGGAGGGCTCTATCTCACCACCAGGAGATCATGATCTGACTCAAAATCAGGGGTTGGACGCTTAATGGACCAAGTCACCAAGGCATCCCAGATAAGCATTTAATTAGTAATTCCTCAATCAGGCACTCTGGGTGGCTCAGTCAGGTTAGCACCAGATTCCTGATTTTGAGTCAGGTATTGACCTCGCTGTTTGCTAGTTTGAGCTCTAAGTTGGCCTCTGCACTAAGAGTGCAGAGCCTGCTTGGGATTTTCTCTCTTTCTCTGCCTTCCCCCTACTTGTTTGTTCTCTCTCTCTCTCTCTCTCTCTCTCTTTCTCTTTAGCTCTAAATAAATAAATAACCATTTGAAAAATTAATCAATAAATATATTAATGCTAATGTGAGCATGACATGACTTTACTTCCCTGGAAATGATTTATCAGTATTTATCAGTCAACAAATTTCAAAATTCTAAATATGTAAAATATCTAATGTATGGGCATGCCTGGGTGGGGGTTGGGAGTCTGACTTCAGCTCAGGTCATGATCTCATGGTTCATGAATTCAAGCCCTGCATCAGGCTCTGTGCTGACAAGTGGGAGCCTGGAGCCTGCTTCAGATTCTGTGTCTCCCTCTCTTTCTGTACCTTCTGCACTCACACTCTGTCTCTCTCTCTGTCTCAAAAATAAATAAACATTAAAAAAATTAAAAAACATACCTAATGTGTATCCTAATCAGTAATAACCTGTGAATAACTGAAATGTTCAAGCACAAAAAATACTTATGTACTTCATGTCTCATTTACTTGAGAAAGTATCATATAGACAGTCTTCTATATAATCCTCTTGCCATACTATAATGGTAAAGGAATTTATGATTCAAGAATTTATATAGGAAGTAGACCCCAAAACAAAAGAGAATTTGTAGTATTTGTGTTTGTCTAGCTGAGATGGGAGATACAAAAGGAAAGAATATAAACATCTAAGAAAACTATCAAAAGGCATTAGAAATACAGGTTTTGTATTCCTCACACAATTTTTTCAAATATTTTAAATTTCCATCATAATCATATTTTTATAATAAAATAACATCTATAGTATCTTAAAATACTATTATAAATCTTCAGAAATAATTTTGAATGTGGTCCAGTTTGGATGGTATTTATGTTTCCACATTTTAAACTTTTCAATGATGACAAAAAATAAATATGTGAAATGAAATGGACATAAATTAGGGCTGAAACATTTTGTCAGTTATTTACAACATCCTATTTACAATATATGTACAGAGAGAGATACTATATGATAGTTTACATAGTAGAGAGTATATGAACTATGTAGAATACATACAGTACATATATGTAGTGTATATTTAAAGTTGAATGTGATAAAAGTTTCCATTCAGAGCATAAAAAGTTGGAGGTAAGGAATGGTGGACAACAAGAAAAATGAAAAATGGATGGAGCGGCAAATTGAGTTATTTGTTCAACTAAAATACATTAACATCAAATCCATCTATAGAGAATGACTTCAGTACATGATATACTTTATGACAAAATAACATTCTCAAATGCTTGCACCAAATGGGGAACATCAAGCTTGGAAAAGTGACCTAACATAATTTAAGCCTTAACACTTGTCCCAGAATTGCCACTGGGTCCATCAACCACCTGTCCAATCATTTCAACAACTGGTTGTGTCATAATAGAGATGCAGCTGTTTCTTTTCATACTCCCTTAGGCATTAAAATCATGTGAAAACCAAGCAGCACAATTTCAGATTTATAATAGATCAGTCATAAAGTTTGGACTTAAACTCTCAGTATGCCCATAACCATTTACCAAGCACCCACTATGTTTATGGCAATATACTGAATGCCATCAGAAAAAAAAAGCAAAAAGGACAAATTTAATTCCTATACTTAAAAATAGAAAACATGCACTTGAAATTTGAGAATATTTACATGCAGCATATATCAGTAATGAAAAGTATTAATACATGAATTTGAGCTTTGCATTATTTAAACAACAAAATATCTGAGTGGAAGTAAAACCCATTTTTAAATAGTTTTCAGTATTCTAGTATTTGAACCCTTCAAGAAAATAGTTCTATAAAGTCACTTAAAATTCAGGGTTTCCAAAACTCAAATTTCAGCCCAACAAAATTTAAGTCTTTGATAGTGGGAGAGAAAACCAGCATTTGGGGCACATGGCTAGCTCAGTGGGTTGAGCTTCCAACTCTTGATTTCGGCTCAGATAGTGATCTCATGGTTGGTGAGTTTGTGTTCTGCACTGGGCTCTACAGTGACAGTGCGGATCCTGCTTGGGATTCTCTGCTGCCTTCTCTTTTTGCCCCTTTCCCCTCAAAAATAAATATAAACATTAAAAAAAAAGAGAACCATCATTTAGAGAAGTAGTGAAGAAGATGTAGTTTTAGTGTTAATTGGTAATGACATCCATAGCCCATTTTAAAAAATGAAAATGATTAGAACTGATCTCTACATTTCTAATCCCTTATTTCTTTATACTTTTGTTCCTCTTTTTCTAAACCATGTACCATCAAATAACTCTACCATTGATATGATGTATCACTGCTAATACTTTGGGAGTAATTTTGAGGTAATGGCAGTTCCATGCAGCAGACCTAGCTTTAAAAACAAAACAAAACAAAACAAAACAGAGCCTGGTGGCTCAGTCAGTTAAGCATCCCAACTTCAGGTTAGGTCATGATTTCACTGTTCATGGGTTAAAGTCCCATGTCAGGCTCTTTGCTGACAGCTCAGAGCCTGGAACTCTATTTTGGATTCTGTGTCTCCCTCTCTCTCTGCCTCTCCCCTGCTCCTGTTCATGCTCTGTTTCTCTCTCTCTCAAAAATAAATAAACATTACAATAAATAAAATAATAAAAAGAAAACAAAAACACTGTTTTGCAATTTAAAACGGATCTGAGTTTGGGATGAGAATTATTCCTCAGAGGTCCTTAAGTCTTATGTCTAAGAGCTTTCCCAGTCTGGCTAACAAATCACCTCATCTGGAGAGGGCTGGTCCAGTGTGTGCCTTCATTTGGAGAAAGTCACTGCATTATTTTTCACCTGTTTTGTCATTTCCTAGAAAATGGTAAATGTGTGTGTGCATGTGCATGTGAACAGGCAGCATTGACATTATGTGACAGCTAGTAAGGATGTAAAATCCCAGGCCTCACCCCAGACTTACTAAATCAGAATCTTCATTTTCTTAAGGTTGGCAAATGAGTCACATGCATGGTAATGTTTGAAAACCACTACACTGTATAATTCTATGTTCTTTACTGGCTCAATATATTTACCTACTTCAAGTGAGACCAGTGGCTACTTTCAATGGCAGTATAAAATGGTCCTTATCATAAACTTCCTTTTGTCTTTCAAATAACAAAGTAAGTAGTAGGTTTAGGAACCTAGGATGTTAATATTTTGGCAGGGTTTTGAAATTTTGCCAAATCCTGATATTAAAAAGAAAGACAGTATTTTGAGAAATTGATTATATTAAATAAATAGAGATGCCTAATTTAACAATTTATAGCAAAAGTGTAATAATTTATGATAATTTATAACAATGTCTTCTATATCTTAAGGACCGACTTTTAGTGAAGACATAGATTTCATTTAAAATAATGGATATTTTGGTGTATATTATAAGCATTTATAATCTTTTTTCTACTTCCATAGTAATAAAGAAATTTTTTGAAAAGCAAATACCTTAAGAAATCAGAAAACAATCTGCTCTCTAACCTTGTTCATTTATTTTTGTCTCTTCTCAAACACTTTGTGATGGGACAAGTTCTTTACTTTCACTCAATAGTCATTTTCTCAATTTTGTTGCCTCTATATAGCTTTAGAAGATATTATATTAATGATATTAAGCATGAAAGAATATATGAGAATAGGCTTTTAAAGATATGTGTAATATTCTAATTACATGTTTAAAATAAATATGATAATTCTGCAATTCCTATCAAAATATAAACAACATTTTCCCACAGAACTAGAATAATGCTAAAATCCCAAACATCCCAAAGAAAGTCATAGCAATCTTGAGAAAAATAAGAAAGCTGGAGGTATCACAATCCCAGAGTTCAAGTTATATTATGAAGCTGCAGTAATCAAACCAGGCTGGTATTGGCACAAAAATAGACACGTAGATCAACAGAACAGAGTAGTGAACCCAGAAATAAACCCACAACTGTATAATCAACTAATCTACAACAAAGGAGGCAAGAGTATACAATGGGGAAAAGGCAGTCTCTTCCACAAATGGTGCTGGGAGAAGTGGACAGCTACATGGTAAAGAATAAAGCTGGATGATTTTCTTACACATACACAAAACACAACCTCAAAATGGACAAATGACCTAAATGTGAAACCAGAAAACATGAAAATCCTAAAAGAAATAATATGAAGTAGTTTTCTTCAACATTGGCTATAAAAGAACATTTTTCTCTACATGTCTCCTAAAGCAAGAGAAACCAGAACAAAATTAAACTACTGGGGCTACACCAAAATAAAAGGCTTTTGCATAACCAATGGACCCATCAACAAAACAAAAAGGCAACATACTGAATGGGAGAAGATATTTGTAAATGATTAATCAATGAAAGATTAACATCTAAAATATATAAAAAATGTATTAAATCACTACCCTGTTGAAAAATGGGCTGAGGACCTGGCTAGACATTTCTCCAAAGAAGAC
Organism: Crocuta crocuta; assembly: GCF_008692635.1. Taxonomy (NCBI): domain Eukaryota; kingdom Metazoa; phylum Chordata; class Mammalia; order Carnivora; family Hyaenidae; genus Crocuta; species Crocuta crocuta. The sequence goes on from NW_027533117.1 coordinate 916,858, forward strand.
ATACAGATGGCCAACAGACACATGAAAAGATGCATCATTAGGGAAATGCATACCAAAACCACAGTGAGCTATCACCTCACACCTGTCAGAATGGCTAGTGTCAAAAAGACAAGTTTTTCTGAGGATATAGAGAAGAAGGGAACTCTTATGCACTGTTGTAAGAAATAAACTTGGTGCAGTCGCTGTGGAAAACAGTATGGAGTGCCCTCAAAAAATAAAAAATAGATTTACCATATGATCCAGTAACTCCACTACTGGATATTTACCCCAAAAAACAAAAACTAATTTGAAAAGATATAAGCACTTCTATGTTTACTGCAGCATTATTTACAATAGCCACAATAGGGAAGCAATTCGGATGTCTAGGATAAAGGTTTGTTATACATACACAGTGAAATATTACTCAGCCATGAAAAAGAATGAGATCTTGCCACTTACAACAACATAGATAAACCAAAGGATATAATGCTAAGTGAAGTATGTCAAATACAGAAAGACAAATATCATATGATTCCACTCATATGTGCAATTTAAGAAATAAATGAGCAGAGGGAAAAGAGGCAAAAAACAACAGAAGACTCCTAAATACAGAGAACAAGCTAGTGACTGCTAAAGGGGAGATGGGTGAGAAGATGAGTGAAATAGGTGAAAGGCTTTAAAAGTACACATATGTTGGGGCGCCTGGGTGATTTAGTCGGTTGAGCATCTGACTTAGGCTCATGTCATGATCTCGTGGTTCATGGGTTCGAGCACCGTGTCAGGATCTGTGCTGACAGCGCAGAGCCTGGAGCCTCCTTTGGATTCTCTCTCTCTCTCTCTCAAAAATAAATAAGCAAAAAGTACATATATCTTGATGAGCACTGAGTAATGTAAAGAATTTTTTAATCATTATACTGTACACCTGAAACTAATATAATACTGTGTGTATATTATACACACTGTGTGTGTGTGTGTGTGTGTGTGTGTGTGTAACTTTCAGTTTTGGAGTTCCTTTTCAAGTCTCTTCCACATGTTAGTTACACAGCAGGTATCTCCCTTGCTGATATTTATTTATTCATCTCATAGGAAATAGGTCAGAAAACACCATGGATTTTTTCCCTTTTCCCGGTCAGCACTTTTAAAGTACTCATTTGGGGATCCATGACCAAAAATATAGTTGAGAATACTAATATTAAGAATTGTTTCTAATGTATATATTATATCCTACAAAAGTTAATAGTTCCACAGTGATGAGAAATACTATTTCAACTACTACTAGGAAACCAGCATTGTAGATATGCCTGGAATTAAAAAAATAAAAAGTTTTGGCCATAACAAAATCTTTGCTTGTTCTCAGGTTTTCCAGACTTCAAACCATTTCCCAAGTTAACATGTAATTAGACTGAAAATGGAATGTAACTAAAATTGCAAAAGGAAAGAATGAGGACATGAGGAATTCTTTTTTTTTTTTTTTTTTTATTTATTTCTAGGAGAGAGAGAGAGAGAGAGAGAGCGTGAGCGGGGGAGAGTCAGAGAGAGGGAGTCACAGACTGAAACAGGCTCCAAGCTCTGAGCTGGCAGTCAGCACAGAGCTCGACGCGGGGCTCGAACCCAGAACCGCGAGATCATGACCTAAGCTAAAGTCGGTCGCTTAACCGACTAAGCCACCCAGGCGCCCCAGGACATGAGGGATTCTATGAAGCCCCTTACCAATCCTTGGAACACGTAATTTTTACTTAATACTTATCTCAAATCAGTTAATATAGAAATCATTCAAGTAATTAAAATATAGAAAATGGTAAAAGTCACTGTCAGAAATTGTTTTCTTATAACTTTACCAGTTATGTATACACTTCCAAAAATATAGTTAAATTTTGATTGTTTTGCATTATATATATATGGGATTATATTGGGTTGGGGGTTCCACAAGACACAATGGGTCACATCTTGCTCAACCAATTAGAGCATAGCCTGTTGATTTGGGCTGCATTCAAAAGATGTTGATTTGGGATTTCAATAATATAAAGTACCAAAGAGAATGCTTAAGTAAAGGACATAATGTATCAGATATCTGTGGTAGGGTTCCCTCCCTATAGAAAGAAAGAGAAAAAAAAAGAACATGTCAAGGCAACCTTGCTATTTGCATATATGACAACATCTCTCACGACCTTGTAACATGAGACCACTTTAATCAGACTGCATGTTTGTGTGTTACCATATACGGGAGACAAAGAAGTAAAAAAATATATAAAAAACCATGGCATGTGGTGTTCGGGGCTCAGTTCTTTGGGTACGAACCCAACTGAGTGATGCTGGCTGGAATAAAGTTGCTTCCTGGAAAGAAAAGCCTCAGTGTCACAACTCTCTGTGCGAGAAACCTGCACATATCCAGTAAGGTTCTTTTTAAGTGATGGGGTCTGAAGAAACAAAATTTCTTTTTTCCTGATTGACAAAAAGATTAAAAATGTGATAGGCCCACATAGTCACAATAAGTTTTATTTGGCGAACAATATCCTGAATTTTATAAGGTATTTTCAGCTATCTCTATGGTAGAGATGAGATAGTGTGGTCAGGATGTTTGATACGGACTTTTCTGCCTTCCTTATCAGGCAATAAGGCACCTTTATTTAGTGAAAACTTGGGACATCTGAGGATAGAGGTGCTTGTACTAAATCCTGACCTACTGACCTACGTACTGGAGGCAAAGGGGAATGGGGCTTAAATATTATTGGGAGAGCACTGAAAGTGTATATTGGAGCCTTTTCTACGTAAATGTGAATTAATCATAGTCTTTAGGTGTCAGTAGGTTAGAAAGGAAGGAGTTGGAAATTTCCAAGATAGTACATAATGTGTCATGGATGTGTGCAGTGGATTCAGTTATAACACCAGGATCTGGAAAAACAGGGACTAACATATCAAAATAGAAATTCATTGGTGATAAACCCCCATCAACCTCCACCGCCATCTAGCTATTTACCAGTGATATAGGGCTTTTATATTGAGAGGTTGTATTTTTACTACATCTGTAAAGTTTAAGCTCTAACTCAAAACTGATTTTTCCTTTCTCCCTCCTGGGATTCTATATCGCTTTTGTTGGACTATCTGAGAGTGAGGTGAGAGATAATATGTGGAGCTATTTAAGTGCCCCATTAGCACTTTCAGGCATGAGTTCTTCCTGATCAAAAGTATCCTTACTATCATTTAATATTTCAAGGGAGAGAGCAAGCAAAACATCAATACCACTAAACATTCAGCAGAAGTGGTTAAAACTCTAAATTGAGTTGTCCCAAAAGGTGCCACCCACCAGGTGATGTTAGGTTCCTTTGCAACTTCATCAGTTAAATCTGGGATTTCCCTTCCTCAAGACTGAATAGATTGGTGATTTGCACACCTGCATGCAACAGATTCATAAAAACTTGAGTTCCTCCCCTTTCTAAAGTTTCCCAGCCTAATCAGAAGGGTGAATTCATATCACTTTGGTCTCTGTTACGGAACAGTTGAAACCTCAGCCCCACCTCTCTTGCATGCATACATGCTCACTCCCTCCCTGTTTCTGTATATAAAGCAGTTAATTATGAAGGAGGAAGAGATTATAGGACATAGGAGAGATTGACTCTATTCCATTAAAAAAGATGCATTGACTTCTGGTTTCCAATATCATGGCAAATGCTTGTAGCTCAACTAAATAAGCTTGTAATGTTTTTGTCTACAGGAAGCTCTGTATCACGTGGCATGGATGTCATTACTCATGCCATTTATTTAGCTTTGGAACTCCTTCATTATAAAAAGCCATAGTCACATGATTTCAGGCTAGGGCTGTGGGATTTGTGCCATTTGGCTGACAGCTGCTTGACTCACAGAATGCCAACAATTTTTAAGGAGTCTTTTTTTTCCCAAAACTTTTTATTTATTTAGAGAGAAAGAGAGTGAGCCCGTGTATTCTCATGCACTTGCATGCAAGTGGGGGAGGGACAGAGAGGGAGAATCCCAAGCAGACTCTGCACTCTAAGCAGATGCTCAAACTCACATGAGGCTGGAACCCACGAGATCATGATCTGAGCTGAAATCAAGGACTGGGCCCTTAACCTACTGAGCCACACAGGTGCCCCTAAGAGGTCTTTCTAAATATAGGGCATCTGCTGCTCCATTCTCAATATGGTATCTCTTAAGTTTTTATCCATTTTCAACATAAATGGGGCACTACTTTCTTGCTTTCCAATGGATTCCCTTTATTGCCACTGTAAACCCAAACCAGAGAAGTAAGAGCCTAAATTTTAGGCAATCCTTCTTCTGTGTTTTGCTGTGTGGGTTCATCTTTCTCGGGGAAAACTCATTCAGAGGGTAAAAGCTCCCTTACTTCAACTAAAATGAGAATTTGCACTGCCACCTCCAAATTGACCTAAGGTTGGAATCCTAAATGCAACCATAAGACAATACGCTAGTTGCCTTTGTTTAACAAGCATTACACCTGCATGGTTCCAGAAGGCAACACTATTTCTATCTTTCAAGGTTGTAAACAAACCTGATTAGCCCCTCCCCCACCCACCTCCACCTAGGATGCACTATGTCTTTCAAAGCTCTTTGCTATGCAAATATCCTTGAAACGATAGTCCAGAAAATGGCAGTGCTTTCCTCAGAGAATATTCAGAAATGCAAGAGATCCATGTAGAACGATTTCCTAACAATATATTCTCACTGAATATTTGTCTTTTTGTCTTCACGTTTTTTTGAGAGATGTTTGTTAAAATCCCTCATTCTATATTAGGCTTTTACATAGTGTATAGTTTGTTTCTGATAATTTCTCATGGTTCCATGTTAGTCATGTATAAATACAGTTTTCACTTGGATAAAACAGTCTTTCTCATACCTGTGCTACTAGATTATTTACAACCACCTTCCTCCCAAGAAGATGAAAGAGGAGAAAGACTGAAAATTTTTAAAAATTATAGTATTGTAGTATATGCTTCCAGTGAACATTGTGCTGTATATATCCTCTATCATTTAAGTTACAGAATGATCAATATGCCAACTATTATTTTCTTCCACTTGGAGAGGAACAGCCCGACATTCAGAAAGTAATATATACACGCTATCCCCTAGCACCGTCTAAGTTTTAATTTAGGCCTGTTAATCTCAAATTTTTCTGTATAATTACATGTCTTCAGGCAGAAACCATTTGTTTGCTATTCATTAATAATCTTGTTTTCATTGCTTATTTTTCCTTTTGTAAATATGAAAAATTCTTTAGGCAGTTTCTCAACATAAGAATAAGTTGTTATGGTTTTCTGATAGCCGGTTTTGGAGTTAAAATTTTTGTCATCCTCCTATAAGAGTTTATAAAAAAAAGGCAAATTACTCAACTCTAAGCCTCAGTTTCCTCAAATATAATTTGAGAATATATCCTACTTCCCAAAATTTTTGTATAGTTCAATATGGGAAGCATAGTATGTTTTTAGTTAATAGCAGCTTACAATCTCTATACCAAAAACAGAAAGAAAGAGGCAGGGAGGAAGGGAGGGAGGGAGGAAGGGAGGGAGGAAGGAAGGAAGGAAGGAAGGAAGGAAGGAAGGAAGGAAGGAAGGAAGAAAAGATTCTAATATCTACATTTAAAAAGTACCATCCATAGTTGGTTAACTGGGAACTTTATTACCCAGACCACCAAGTAACTTCAAGAGAATTCATCTGAGACTAATAAAATGTGTTAAAACTGTATGATTTTATATACTAGGATTGCTAATAAGCCAGTATAGATCATATTAAGTATATTGGCAGAAAAATCTTTTGCCGTCCCATGATGGAGGTCGGGGGGAGGGAACAAATGGCACCCTAAAATACATCCTATGTAAACATTGCATGTATATAAAAGGCTTATGCCCCCTCCCCAAGTCATATTATTCATTATTTTAACATAAGAATTTGTACTTCTTAAAATATTCTCAATTTGCTTATTTAAAAAAATTGTTGAATAAACTTGTTCTATTCCGGCCCCTTAGCGTATAGAAAAAAGCAAAATCAATTAATGCTGTCTTTATTTCCTTATTCATAATGTGTACCTTGAGTGTCCGATTGTAAAAACGCAATAAAATGTTTCCTGCCAGGTGATTTTTATAAGTGTCTCCATTCTTTTCTATTGCTTTTGCAGCCATGCCAGTAACAATGTGTTTTAAAGTTGGCATAACATACAGAAATGAAAAGCGAGGCTCTTCCAGGCAAGCTATTTGTCAGCACTTGATTCTAAACAGATTAAAAAGGGTTCATCTGTACCAATATCTGAAATATTCCATGTAAGTGTCAGTTCAGTACATTTGTTTACAAATCTAGCCAGTATAACAGAAAACATTATACTTTTGGACCACATAAGTGAATGTTTCTGCCAAGCAATTTCAATCAACTGTAACTTTTTTGTAACTTTTCCCTAGTGCCAGCTGAAACTGCATATGCTCCACCATCTCCATTAAATTCTCATACCCATTAGGGCATGAGATTTGTATGGAAGCCAAGCATTTTATCATCATCATTACCATTTGCATGGCATTTTTTAAATTTGAAACACCCAGAAGGTCTCAAAAGTTTTTACATTATTTCTTAAAGTAAGGTTATAGTAATTTTAATAATCAGTCACTTAATTCTTAGAATGACAGAAAAGTCGGGTACCACTGAGGATTTTGAAATAGGAATGAAACAAAAATAAAAGGAGATTATAACGGATCTCTGCTTAGCTCAGAAAAATGAGGTATTCTTAAATATATCTGACTGCCCTAGTCATTCAATTTATCCTCCACCCCCAGTATTCCACCTGAATAATGGGCTCCCTTAATTATATATATCTCATTAGAAATCTTAATATTTTCATTGGGTTGTGTTGTTAAATTCTCCTGTTGTGGCTTTTAAGGTTTAGGGTAATTCATTATAAAGCTTAAGTTTCATATTCAATTCAAAGCTCTTCTCAGATGTGCCTCTCCACTGGTCTGACAGAAAAAAGGGGTTAGGGGCACGTGAAGCTCTTTCCCACTCAGTTGCTTGCCCACCACCTCATTTCCTTGGTTAAAAGGCTAAGAAAAAGGGGGAGGTTTAAATAAAAGATATTCCTTGTATGAATATTTATTTGAATGTAATATTAATTGGCCATCATCTTTTTTGTTAGTTAAAATAAGAATCACACAAAAACAGAAGCGATCAAGTTGACACCCATTCCACCCTGTCATCATAACTGATCTAAATTATTGTCTTAATATTACCATGGATAAGTATGGGCTGCACCAGGCCCTACTGATTCAAGCTCAAACACATATCTCAAATATCAGTACATCAGAGGACACTTACAAGAATCAACTTACTCTATTCGACATCAAAAAGGGAGGTACATTCCTAATATGACTGAAACTCTGAATCACACTTGCCAGTCCCAACAAGTGTGTAATTGACAAATGTGTAATCTGACCTCCAAAACCCTAACACTGTAGTTTATGAATGAGTTTTTATAGACAATGGTAACATCCATTTTATGCACCTCTTGGGAAATGCACATCTAGAGAATTTCCTTTCCTAAGCTTATCTGGCCATAATGCCTTCTCTCCAATCCATCTATTATTTATCATGATCCCACATCAATTCAATATCATATGTGTAAGTCATTAGGGTCAATAGCCAACCAGTTATCTTACTTGGGAAGTAGATAATTATGCTTCAAGACACCTATAGATACTACAAGCAATTATCCAATGACTACTACATGCTATGATGTCAATGAGAACCAGTCAGTATCCCATCGTTGAGGATGACCCCTTTTCATGATCTGTGCTCCCTCAAAAGACTACCTGTGCTCCTGTATCTCAACTCTAGTTCTCCTAAATAGGGGAAGGCAAGTGAGAAAAAGGATTGTAAGGACTGTTTTGTTAAAACTGTGCCTTTCATTAGGCTCTAGTCTCACAGCTTACTGTTGTCTCAACTCAAAATGTAGGATGGTGACAGTTCATTTTTCTCAGTTGTGGACTATACTAGTCAATTCTGTGAAAACTAGTCAATTTGTCTAGCCTGAAAATTCAGTCCACTATGATCTCAAAATTTAATGCATTCTGTCATTAGAATTCAAAACGATTGTAAAAATCAACATTATATCTGCTTCATGAGACAGAACTACACTGGGAGGGAGAAAGGTACAAGAAAAGAAATAAGATTGCATTTGCTCTTCTTACCTGTGCACACTTTTAATTTCCTTGACCAATAATTTCTCTCACCATATTTCATTTTTTTTACAAATAGTTTATTGTCAAGTTGGTTTCCATGTAACACCCAGTGCTCATCCCCACAAGTGCCCTCCTCCGTGCCCGTCTCCCCCTTGACCCACACACCCATCAGTCCTCAGTTTGTTCTCAGCACTCAAGAGTCTCTCATGGTTTGCCTCTCTCCCTCNGGTTAAAGAGGCTGTCATTTTTCCATTGGATACTATTTCCTGCTTTGTCAAAACTTAGTTGGCTGTATATTTTTGAGTTCTCAATTCTATTCCATTGGTCTATGTATCTGTTTTAGTGCCAATACCACACTGTCTTGATGATGACAGCTTTGTAGTAGAGGCTTAAGTCTGGGATGGTGATACCTCCCATTTTGGTTTTATTCTTCAATGTTACTTGGTCTATTCAGGGTCTTTTGTGGTTCCATACAAATTTTAGGATAGTTTGTTCTAGTTTTGAGAAGTATGCTGGTGCAATTTTGATTGGGATTGCATTCAATGTGTAGAATGCTTTGGGTAGTAATGACATTTTAACTATATTTATTCTTCCTATGCATGAGCATGGAATGTTTTTCCATTTCTTTGTGTCTTCTTCAATTTCCTTCATAAGTTTTCTATAGTTTTCATCATACAGATCTCTTATATCCTTGGTTAGGTTTACTCCTAGGTACCTTATGGGTTTTTGTGCAATTGTGAATGGGATCAGTTTCTTGAATTCTCTTTCTGTTGCTTCATTTTTGGTGTATAAGAATGAAAATAATTTCTGCACGTTGATTTTGTACCCTGAAACTTGACTGAATTCTTGGATCAGTTCTAGTAGGCTTCTGGTGGACTCTGTTGGGTTTTCTATGTAGAGTATCATNCTGAGTGTCTGTTTAGGAATTTGTCCGTTTCTTCTAAGTTGTCCTATTTGTTGGCATATAGTTTTTCATAGTATTCGCTGATAATTGCTTGTATTTCTGAGGGGTTGGTTGTCATAAGTTCATTTTCATTCATGATTTTGTCTATTTGGGTGCTCTCTTCTCTTTTTGAGAAGCCTGGCTAGAGATTTGTCAATTTTCTTTATTTTTTCAAAAAACCAACTCCTGGTTTCATTGATTTGTTCAATTGTTTCTTTGGTCTCTATGTTGTTTATTTCTGCTCTGATTTTCACTATTTCTCTTCTTCTACTGGGTTTAGGGTGCTCTTGTTGCTCTGCCTCTAGTTCTTTTAGGTGAACTGTTAAATTTTGCACTTGCGCTTTTTCTAATTTCTTGAAATAAGCCTGGAGTGCAATGTACTTTCCTCTTAGGACTGTGTTTGCCGCATCCCATAGAGTTCGGATTGTTGTGATTTCGTTTTCATTTGTTTCCATATATTTTTAAAATTCTTCTCTAATTGCTTGATTGGCCCATTCATTCTTTAGTATGGTGTTCTTTAACCTCCGTGTTTTTGGAGGTTTTCTAGACTTCTTCCTGTGATTGATTTCAAGTTTCAAAGCATTATGATCTGAAAGTGTGCATGGTATGATCTCAATTATTTTATATTTATTGAGGGCTGCTTTATGTCCCAGTATGTGACCTATCTTGGAGAATGGGCCATGCGCACTTGAGAAGAAAGTGAATTCCCTGGCCTCAGGATTTAGAGTTCTGAATATATCTGTCAGATCCATCTGATCCAATGTGTGATTCAAGTCTATTGTTTCTTTAGTGATTTTCTCTCTGGTTGATCTATCCATTGCTGTAAGCGGAGTATTAAAGTCCCCTACTATTAGCACATTCTTTTCTATAAGGTTGTTTCTGTTTGTGATTGTTTTAGATAGTTAGGTGCTCCCATATTCGGTGCATAGACATTTATGATTGTTAGTTCTTCCTGATGGACGGACCCTGTAATTTGTAGTTTGTCTGAAACTGGAATTTAAATTAAAGACAATAACAAGAGATGAAGAAGGGCACTAATAATAATTACATCATAATTAATCAATGCAATTCCAATCAAAATTGCACCAGCATACTTCTCAAAACTAGAACGAACTATCCTAAAATTTGTATGGAACCACAAAAGACCCCGAATAGCCAAAGTAATACTGNTTCGGTGTTATTATAGAAATATGTGGGTTTAGAGTCTTTGTGAGATTCATGTTTTTGGTGGTGTCTCTGGTATCTTTGTTATTTGCAACATTTCCCTCAGAGTGTCCACCTCAGGATTTCTTGTAGGGCTGGCTAAATGGTGACAAATTCTTCCAATTTCTGTTTATTTGGAAAGAGTTTTATCTCTCCTTCTATTTTGAATGACAGGCTTGTTGGATAGAGGATTCTTGGCTGCATATTTTTTCTGTTCATCACATTGAAGATCTCCTGCCATTCCTTTCTGGCCTGCCAAGTTTCAGTAGATAGGTCTGTCACCACTGAGATAGGTTTCCCTTTGAATGTTAGGGCCCTTTTCTCCCTACCTGCTTTCAAAATTCTCTCTTTGTCCTTATATTTTGCCAGTTTCACTACGATATATCATGCAGATGATCGATTCAAGTTATGTCTGAGGGGAGTTCTCTATGCCTCTTGAATTTCAACGTCTACTTCCCTCTCCAGGTTGGGGAATTTCTCTGCTATAATTTGTTCCAGGACTCCTTCAGCACCTTTTCCTCTCTCTTCCTCTTCCGGGATTCCTATGATACGGATATTGTTCCGTTTGTATCGCTGAGCTCTTGAACTCTTATTTCATGTTCCTGGATCAGTTTATCTCTCTTTTTCTCAGTTTCTTCTTTTTCTATAATAGTGTCTTCTAAATCACTTATTCTCCTTTCTGCCTCTTAAATCCATGCATTGGACGCCTCCAGTTTATTATGTATCTCACTTATCCCTTTTTTTAATTCTCCAAAACTATTTTTAAGCTTCGTATTGTTTATAGCCATAGTTTCTCTGATGTCCTCCATGCTTTTTTCAAGCCCGGTGATTAATTTTATGATTATTGCTCTAAATTCTTTTTCAGTTATGTTGCTTATATCTGTTTGGAGCAGTTCTCTAGCTGTCATTTCTTCCTGGAGTTTCTTTGTATGAGAGTTCTTCCGTTTTGTCATTTTTGGTTAGCTGTCTATCTCTTGTTAATTTTAAAAGCTTGTTGTACACATGGCCCCTGCAAGTTCTGCTATATTAGAGAGGGCTCTTTTGACTGATCAGGGCCTGTATGTTCAGGAAGTGTTCTTTGGGTGGTGTCTCTTCGTTTCTTTTGTTGAGCGTTTGTTTATTTTGTTTCCCTACTGGTTGTGGTATTTGGGACTCTCCACCATGTGTAGTTTGACTTGTTTCTTGAGGCAGCCACACTTATGAGGTTTCCTTCCCAGTGTCATATAACTTCAGGCCTTCTCTGTTTGAGAGATGGGTGCAGGCGAAATGTATGGAGCTCCTTACTTCTCCACCCTCTTGCCTCCAACCAGCACTGACTTAGGTTGAGAGGAGGATCAAGCTTTCCAAGTTCAAAGACAGCAGCAAGGACACTCCACCATATTTCATTTTTAACGTTTATTTATTTTTGAGAGGGGGGGTGGGCAGAGAGAGGGAGAGAGAATCTGAAACAGGCTCCAGGCTCTTAGCTGTCAGGGCAGAGCCCTATGTGGGGCTCAAACTCTCACACTGGGAGATCATAACCCGACCCGAAGCCAGCTGGGTCACCCTCACCATATTTTAAACTTTGCTTTGTTTTTTACAGGGTCATCTTTCCTTTTTTTATACTTTTTTTAGTTGTTCATTTATTTCAGAAAGAGACAGACAGAAAGAACATGAATGGGGAAGGACAGAGAGAGACACACACACACATAGAATCTGAAGTGTCTGCAGGCTCCTAGCTGTCAGCACAGAGCCTGACATAGGGCTTGGGCTCAAAAACTGTGAGATCATGACCTGAGTCGAAGTTGGACGCCTAACCAACTGAGCCACCTACGCACCTCAACAGAGTCATCTTTCTTGTGAAGAATTAAGTTATTTAGGGGGAAGCTGGGCAGGAATTTTCAGAGTTTTCTCAAGCTTTAATTTTTAAAGAATTACTGTAATGCTTGTTAAAAAAGATTCAAGGAGTGCTATTCAAAAGGGATCAGAATCAAGGACACTAACATGGAGAATACTGTGGAAACAGAAATCTACCTTTAGAAAGCAGCTTAAATATCCCTAATGAAGATTAGTAGACTACAACTTAACTAAAAAGGGTTTGCTGGGTTTCTAACAAATTTTAGCATATTTTATGTAACACTAAAACGTTCAGTCTCAGTAAATTTAATGATCTCTCTAGAACTATATTCATAAAATGCTACTGTTTTATCTTACGTATGAACCAGAGCATTGCAGAAAAAAGAAATTGAAAAAGGTTAAAGAGAGAAAAGTTACAAACTTTTTTTTATGTAGGTATAACATAACTCTATGTAAAGAAAAAAGCCAATTAAAAATGTTGCTTTCCCTAAGAATTACTGGCAAATTGGAGCACTAAAAACACTATATTTTGAGAATTAGAAATAATTAATTTCAGGACATGAAAACTGTTATTATTTAATGTGAGCCAATTACTTGAAGAGATGAAATCTGAAAATTTCCCAAATTGAGGAGAATTTCTTGGCGTAAATTACATCTTTTATAATATTATTTTAAAGCCTGGCCACTTTCACATACACTGTACCCTTTTGGAAACAGTGCAATGGGGGCATTTGTTCTTCACATAGCCCTGTACTTGGAAGTATTCACTTCCTGAGTTTTGACAAATTCATAAGTATGATGGGGTGATCATCTGTGAAATACATTTTCAACAGTTTGAAACAACCTTTTTCTTTTTACCTTTTTTTATTATTAATAAGTCTGCCTTCTATGTTTCCTCATTTGCTCTGTGTTTCTGTAGAACCAGTTCTAGTTTTGCATTTTGTTTCCATGTGTGGAAGTACATTGAGATATCATGAGAGATTCAATGATAAGAGCTACTTTTTGGATCTTTTTTTTGTTTTGTTTTGTTTTGTTTTTTGTTTTTCCCCAAAGTTATATTATGGAGTGCTATGCAACAAGTGTTTAAAAATGTTTGTTTAATTTTTCAGCTTATCAGTCAACCTTATACATGTTGTCTAATTTCATCCTCATAGCATCTTAGGAGCAATAAGGCAGGTGTAAATGGCCTCATTTTCCTGAAGATAGAAATGAAGCTAGAGAGAGAGATTCATTTCTATTTCCTAGCGAATAGAAATGTTGTTATATTAATATTACCTCTAATGCATCTATTATTATGATTCCTTATGTTTATGTTGTTTATAGATCAGGAATGTTTTTTCCTTTCTTCTTCCCAAGTATTTTACTATGCACAACAGAGCATTTAAACACTTACCAACTTCAATTAGGAAAGAATCAATACATTTCTCATGATGGACTTCAATGGGAAGCAAACTAGAAACCATTAACACCGTGCAAAAAAATATCATTTGGGGCCACCTGGGTAGCTCAGTTGGTTAAGCATCTAACTTTGGCTCAAGTCATGATCTTATGGTTCGTGAGTTCAAGTCCCACATAGGGCTTTGTGTGGATAGCTCAGAGCCTCGAGCCTGCTTCGGATTCTCCTTCTCCCTTTCTCTGCCCTTTCCCCCCTCTCTCTGTCTTTCTCTCTCTCAAAAATAAATATTAAAAAAAATTTATATCATAAATCTGATCTGAGTTTTTACAATGGATAAGCAAAATTCTAACTAAAATACAAGGGCAAGTTCTTTTTAAATATACTTTTAAAATATAAATAAAATATTTATAAATATAAAGTATAAAATATAAATATTTATAGACATATATTAAATATATAAATATAAATAATATAAAATATTTATAAATATATTTATAATATATAATATATAACATAAATATAGAGTATTTTAAAATACTGTACATATTTAAAAGTATATACAATATACTTTTTAGATTGTGAAGCCATGCTCCAGGTCCTAGAAATCCTCAAAATGTAGGATGGAGAATTTAGGGTCATGGTTTTCTCCTTGAAGGTAGATAGCAATTTGCCTTATCTCCTCTGAGATATTTCACATGGGGCTAGGAAATAACTGAAAAGAAAATAAGCCTCACTTTGTTCTTTAGGTCACAGGAAGTAATGCAAAAGGCAGTAAAATCAAGGTAGAGGCAAGATGTCAATTTAAAAAATTGAATATTAAATTAGGAAAATGGCATAATGTTCTGACTTCAGCACAGTGGGTGGCACCTATGTATTTCTTAAGACCTAATCCGATGAAGATTTTCTTAAAATAAACATGGAATGGTTCGTACTAGCTAATGTCAAGACTTCCTGAAAGTATAATTCTATACAGTGGGTTTTTTTGTTATTATTTTTCTTTCCTTTTTTTCTTTTTTCTTTTTTTTTTCTTTTGCCCTTTCAATTGGGTAAATCAAAATATCTTTCCAAACATGTTCCAACTAGTCTACTATAGCATACGAAATGTGAGACTCTTGTTTTCGACCTTTTGATCAGAAGATTCTGGAAGTGTGAACATTCTTATTTCTTTATCTCATGAAGCATTTAGTTTAACAGACAGATGTTGATCTTGCCTTATTTCTCATCAAGGATTTATTGGGTTAAGATCGTGAAGCCTGGCAAGTTCACTTTTGCCCAGCACAATATGAAGAGTTAAGTGATTCTTACTTTAGATCAATTAACTTGCAGAAAAAAACAAATGGACAAAGCATTCCATGTACGAGTACAGACAAAAAAATTACTTAAGACAGTGAATTTTTTTCACGTTTCAAGAAAAGAAATCTCTAGCATGTCTTCAATTCCACAAATAGATTGAACGAAACTCCAAAGGAACACTACTGTACAGAATAATGTGATAAATAAATTCACAACATAGAGTTGCCACATCTTGGTGAAAAAAATATCCCCCAAAGCACTGTTCACTTGAGAGCATGGTGGAAATGCAAATACTTGCACCATTCTCCTAACCTACAGAATCAGAACTGCATTTTATGAACACAGATGATGTCCTGATAATGGAATTTCTGTTTAACTGTTTATAGGCAATTCACAAAGTACCTATGTATACATGATTATTTTCAGTTTATGATACATATTGTAAAGATAATGACAAATATGGCCCTGTTAAGTATATATGCATTTATATTGCAATGTGTTTTGACTGAAAGAATAAACTCAGTGAAATATATCAATGAAAATCAGACTTGTGAAATGTCTGGGTGGCTTAGTCGCTTAAATACCAACTTCAGCTCAGGTCATGATCTCCTGTTCCGTGGGTTCAAGCCCTGCATCAAGGATCTGTGCTAACAGCTCAGAGCCAGGAACCTGCCTCAGATTCTGTGTCCCTCTCTCTTTGCCCTCCTCCAACTGTCCCTGTCTTTCTCTCTCTCAAAAATAAATCAACATTTTTAAAAAAGCCATAATGTATATTATGTGTGATTATAGCACAGTTTCTCAAGGGCAAACAAACCTAACTAACAACGGTCAAGAACAAAGGCGAGAAAATGCTCCTACAGATGTCTAAATGCTTTGAAACAATTTTTCCCAAAAGGCAAACTTACGACCAATACATGCATTGGAATCACTTATCTGTTTTCAGTGCAAATACTTAGGCTCCCCCACAAGCCTACTGAAAGAGTGTTTGTGTGTGGAATCCCTGAACTCTGCATTCTAACTTCCTGGTGATTCCCTAAGCCTATGAAATTTGACAACCGTTGACTAAAACATATTTTATTGATATATTATACAAATAAACCCATATCTCAGTCATTGATAAATGGCCGAAAGAGAATAATCTCAGCCAGAAAAAAAAAAAAGATCCAAATATGTCTTTAAAATACCTCAGAACACCACTTCAAGAGACAAGCCATGATCTCTGCCCTCTACGAATTCTGATTCTTTCTAGTATATTCGCTATATGAATGCTATGGGAATATTCTGCTCTGTGACTTCCTACTGGGAAAGATAGAGTCTGCCCGCCTGAGTTTGTTCCTTTTTTTAAGGCAGCTACTCTTTCACAACCCTGCTTTCATTTGAATGAACACTGCAGGAAGAATTTTCAGAAGTGCGTTATCCTTCTAGACCAAGTGGTTTTTAGAATTGGCACTTAAAGGGGTAAGGATAAAACTATGGAAAACTGTAGAAACTTGGTTTCAGTTCCAACTTTTCTGTCGGTTAATGTAAGCTTGGGGAATATCACATAACCTTTCACATCCCAATTTGCAACACAAAAGAAACAGCTAGACTAGAATATCCCAAATGTTCCTTCTACTTTTTGCAGTCTAGGATTCTAAGTAAAAATATATTTAAATCTTGATTCTGAGAAATCATTTTTTAAATAAACCAACTCTGTTAACCAAATTCTGGTTGTTGTGGTTTTTTCTATATTTTTAAAAACAACTATCCAGATAAAATTATTTTAGGATGACTATTATTAAAAACTTTTGGTACAGATTTTTTCAGGCATCTCCATTTGAGCAATATATTTACCTTATAGATACTGCTTGGGTTAGGTAACTAGTGGAACTTTTCTTTGAGCTGAAAATGCTGAATTTTTCCAATAACCATCTCGGCAGTTCACATAAAGTGCAAGGTTGCAACTTCACAACTACAGACCACAATACCAGGCTTACAGTGGTTTGAGTTCCCTTTTTTTTTCTTTTAATGCCTCCTTCAGATTAAAAATTCTTCCAATAATCCAGGCACAGAGCTCTTCAAAGGACAAAATTTTAGCAAGTTCATCCACATGTGAGGGGGATTGGGCTATATAATTTTCTCATTTTATAAACAATTTATCTTCTTTACTACTATTGCAGTTGTGATCTCATAATACAATTTGAGAAATAGTTACTTGTTTTTCAGTTCCGTGAAAGTCAATTGCAAGATTATTCTAATTTCTTTGTTTGAAAGATGCCTAAGGGCGCCTGGTGGCTCAGTTGGGTAAGCATCTGTTTCTTGATTTCGGCATAGATCATGATCTCACAGTGTGTGGTTTCGAGCCTCATGTTGGACTCTGCTGATGGTGCAGTTTGCTTAGGATTCTCTCTCTATGCTCCTCCCCATGCCCTTTCTCTGTCTCTAAAAATGAATAAATACATTTTTTTAAAAATAAGATGCTTAGGGCATCTGGGTGGCATAGTTGGTTAAGAGTCTGACTCTTGGTCTCCGCTCAGATCATGATTTCATGATTTGTGGGTTTGAACCAGCTTCATGCTCAAAGTGAGGTGTTGCTGATGGTGGGGAGTTTGCTTGGGATTCTCTCTCTCTTTCTCTGTGGACTATCCCTCTTGTGGATGCGCTCTCTCCCTCTCTAAATAAATAAATAAATAAATAAATAAATAAATAAATGACAGAAAATATTAAAAAATATGTCTAGATAATCATGACATGGAGATTTTCATGATTTACTTTCTTTAATCTATATGAGCATTCACATTTCTTATTTCTTCATGCTTACACTTTGGTAAGTTTGCCATATATGTATAATCTCATTTAACTATTAACATTTTCATCATGGCTGGTTAGTCATGTTATCTAATCTTGGGACTTCCACAAATTCATTGTAAAATAAATAGTTAGGGCATTTAGACTAAATGGGGCCAGTTGAAACAAAGCTTGGAGCCTTCTATACAGGGGCTGTACTTCTATAGGGGACTCAGTTTCAACTTCTTGCCTCAAGTGGATAGTCTTGATCTCCTATCTCTGCATATGTTTTTAAAACCTATTGGTTAACTCCTGCCTCTCTTACCCAGGACTGCTGTAACATTGACCTACATGCTCAGCACTCATGTTTTCTGTACTTTGTTACCAACACTGTGTCTTCTATTTTTCTTGTAAGTCCAGAACATGATTTTAAACACTGCTGTAGATTACCCAATATTCCAGCTTTGTGATTCAGAGATATTTGCTTTAGTTTTTAGAAAGTACATATTTAAGAGTTTACATATATTTATACATATTATGCATTTATACACACACTAAGATGGAGAAAGATGCACACAACACTTTATAGTATGAATTCCCGAGGAGAAAATTTAAAGATAAACATGGGATGGTGACTGTACTTGAAATGTTACAGTTTTACATTATGTAAACTGTTTATAAACAGAAGTGCTTATTGAAATTTTAATAGAATTGAAATACAATCAATGCAGGCATAGTTTTATAAAACCAGACTATAAGCATATTGAAGAGGAAATGTGTGAATTCCCCAATTTAAAGGCAATATGTTAGTTATGCTTCATAAAATAATCACACTTTGAAAGGAATAGAGAGATCATGAAATTTAATGTATTCAAAACTGTGATTCACTGTTTTAGGAATGCTAGTGGAGATTAAGGAAGATCAGATCTATAGATATTTGTTCCTTTCCGTTTCAAGTAACATAGCTCCATTTAATCTCCCCCAGCCCCAAGCCTTCTATTATATACTACCTGAAGAACAAGGTTATGGCTAAACTGGAGTTTGAAAATCACTTTGGTGGACCAATGTTAGAAGATACTGATTTCCTCCTTGGACTTCTATTTCTATTCTACTTTGACAACAAGAACTGCTCCAGTGTGATAGGTATTTCTTAAAGTCTGTGTCTTCACATTTCTCCACAACAAAACCATAAATACAAATGAACATTTTATGTATTTGCTTTGTTCATGTCTAATTTTTTTCTGACTTCAGTAATCATTGTAATAATTATAAGTAGCAAGCAATTGATCAAGACATTATAAATTTAACACATTTAGATAATTTGTTGATGTGTGAAGTTCAGATTTATTGGAAGCGACTCGCTTAATGAAATAGATGTTGGGTATTTTTCTCACCAGTTTATATATTTAGATGATCACTTCTAAATGCTGCAATGAGTAACCACCAAGAAACTTTTCAACATAAATAATTAAATGTAAATAAAATAATTTTTCCACAGCAAAGTCACTCAATACTTTAAACTTCTTCTGATTCATATGCCAAAAAAAAAAAAAAGAAACCAACAAGGTTATTTATCATCAAAAATCATTTTAACGATCTCTCCTCTGACAACTAGATTAAGTCTTCTTCAATTTTATTGGGAAAAAAAATGTACTGGGATCCACCTGACATGCACATTGATTTGTTACACCAGGCTTAAAGTAAAATTAGACACTGATATTTTGATTTGCCCCTATCTTTTTTTTTCCTTTTGTATCTCAGTAGGTGTAAGAGAAGGGTGATAATAAAAGGCGGCTTGAAAGTAAAATCAGATTCATGCTATCCTGTATCATGGGAATTCCCTCTGTTAATGAATCCAATTAACTAATTACATTGACTATTGAAAAGGCTTTTGTTTCTTTTGTTTTCTAACGAATATATATTTGTCTTTCACACTTCTAATTTTACTTTGGATTTTTTGTGTATAAATTTCCCCTACTGTGTGTTTATGCAAGCACACATGTAAATGCACAAATGCACACACACATAGACACACACACACTCCTCCATCACATCCTGTTCAGAACTATATTTTATAATTCAGGACAACTTATGTTTGACATGTAGCTGCTATTCCCTTATTTCTGATTTTTAGGATCTGCCATTTCTGTTTCAGGTTGGCCACTGTGAAGGATATAGTTTGTTCCTAAGAATTTACTGCTCACATCTGAACATTCTTGTAAATGTCTTGAGGTAGTTTCAGTTTAAAATCATAATTGGGTGCATTAAAAACAAAAGTATTCTTATGTTTAAGAATGATCTTCTTTTATATAAAGATGGAGTTAAAATAAATTATTTTTTCCCTCTAAAAATGACTTAAAGGGTAAATTCAAAACCTTGAAATGTAAATAAAATTCAAACCAACATTATTATTGCCAATCATCTTCCAAACAATTGTAAGGAAGAATAAGGAATTTGCTTAGGTTCAGTGGAAGGCAAGGGAAGAGGGTAGCAAAAGGGAATATTAAGTAATACGGCTTTTTACCATTCCTAGAAAGATTTAGTCATACTGAGTTGGCAACAATCATTCTTAAAACTTATATCATCACAAAAGCATGATACACATTTCCTACTGGTTCTGTTCTTCTGGAGAACTCTAACACATGATTGTGTTTCCTGGTTGCTTAGAGAAGAAAAAGTGCTCCTTCAGCAAATTACAATATATGAAACAACCACATGTGAATTCCATTGGCCTCTTTTTTGGGACCATTTGATTGCAGTCTTACAAATCTCTACAGGATGGTAAGGATTTATTTGACCCACTAATTAATCAAATTAAAGTTACCTAGGCATTCAGGTGTTGAACTGCTTAAGAAACAGTGATGTAGTAATGAATTTCAAGCATATGGCAAAACATAAATCAACATTTACATATCAGACAAGTAGTAGTATTTAAATAAAACTGCCAAATTACTATCACCTTCATCTAGCTATTTTATAATTAAACTCTATATGATTCAAATACTTTAGATCATAAACGAAGAAATAAATTATTTAAAAAACTCGTTGCAAAATGTGATTTCCTATAGTTCAAGAGCAAGAGAAGTTGCAATAGATAATTTGCAAGAAATAAGTATAATTATTCTTGTATCCATGTACCTTCTTTTGCAGTTCTTTACATGAAAAGATATTGTCTATTTCCTAACCCCTTGAAGCTATGCTTCAGCTCTCTCTCTCTCAAAGCACTATGACTACCACCTGGATAAGCTCTGGCTGGCCTACTGGGTGTAGGGAAACTTTTGCAGGAGAAATGAATTGTCAATTCTCTCTTAGACATGTTAACCAATCCAACTAACCTAGTAGCTGACCATAGAAGCATGAGGTAGTACAGTTGATGAGAATGGCCTGGCTCAGCCAAAGACAAATTGTCAATCTGTAAAATAATAAGATAAATATTTTTGCTTTATTCCACGAAATTTCTGCTCAGTTTATTGTACGCTGTTATCAATGGCAATACACACCCGATGTAGTGAGGCTTTTTCCACTGACCAGGTAATAAGACAAAGGTCTTGTTAGAGTCCTTATTAGAGTTAAGAGGGAAAAAGATACTTCCCACACTATTACTGTGCATTTAAGGACTTGAAACACAATGAACAATGTAATTTGAATTGATAATGCAATTGACAAATTGAGTTCAAAAGTAAATAATGAATTGATTTTATATAATAAATTGTTTAAAGGTATGGAACCATGCAAAAACATTACAGCAAAATGGAGAAAAAGAGAAAAATATGCAGAAGCTAAGATGGATAAGATGGATGAAGAATGTATTCTAGAAGAAAATATTCTATTCATAATAGTTAGAGAACAGAAAATGTATAGTCCGTATAAGCATCTAAAAAAATGGCCACTTTGGTAAAATATGACCAAAGATGAGCTTATATGACAAAAAAAAGTTTTATGAAACAAATAGCGGTAATATTGTGTAGCTGCAAAATAGGATGAGATCATGTCATTTGCCGCAACATGGATGGACTTCAGAGTATTGCACAGAGTAAAATAAGTCAGACTAAGAAAGATCAAACCATATGAATCCAAAAAATTAATAAGCAAACAAATAAAAAGCAGACTCAGATCTATAAATAGAGAGAACACACTGATATTTAGCAGAAGAGAGGAGAAGGGCAAAAATGGGTGAAGGGGAGTGGGAGAGACAGGCCTCCAGTTATGAAATGAGTAAGTCATGCAAATAAAAGGCACATCATAGGGAATACAGTCAATGACATTTAAGTAGAGTTATATGGTGGCACGTGGTAGCTACTCTTACGGTGAGCAAAGAATAACTCATATAGAACTTGAATCAGTATATTGTACACGTAAAAGTACTCTAATATTGTGTGTCAACTATACTAAAATAAAAAAACAAATGAAAACAGATGTCGTATTATTTAACATTGGGGCTAGTAACAAAAATCATATTAAGTTAGTTGTAGTATTTCAATTAGAAAACCTGGTAGTATTTTTCTGGAAATTCTAATTAACTCCATATTAGATTAGAAAATAAAAGCATAAATTTTGGAAAAGAATAGAAATCAAAAGATTTTCAGATAATATGATTAAATATTTAGAAACACTAGAGAACCAACACATGAACGATTGTCATCAGAAAAAATTCAATAAAGCATTTGTGTACAAATTACTGTACCAAATTTTGTAACATTTATATATACAAATACAAATCATAAAATATATTAAAAATATTATGGTAATATCAGATGACATTAGACAGGCCCTGCTTTAAGTGCTTTATGTAACTCATAGGTCTTATAACAAATATTTTTATTATCCTCAAATTAAAGTAAGGAGACAGTCTCAGAGAGTTCAATGGGCCATCACCACTTAACTGTTGAGGTGGCAAAAAAAAAAAAAAATCCTTATCCCAAGCCAATTGATTGGGCTTCCTCCTTCCTGTACTGTCCCTTGATCTCAACCAAACAGGCAACACAAAATATGAAATGCTAAAGCCAAAGTTAAGAATTTTTCAAGATTCACCAAGAAAAAATAAAATGGTCATAAAAGCACAACTAGAAATATGGAGTTAAGAAGCCATGTCACTTCTGTTTATTTGTCTATCATTACTGGAACATTGGTGGGCACATTTGTTAAGCACTTAATAAATGTCAGTGAATATATGAACTAAAAATATTTAAAACTGTAGCAATGTAGGAAAACAAGTATTCTTATTTACTGTTGGTAGGGTGTAAATTTGCATAACTTTTTAAAGGAAAAAATTACATTAATGTTTACAATTGAAAATGTGTGTACTCTTTAACCAGGACATCTTCTGTTTACAATTTCATTTTACATAAATATTCTGTACTATGTAAAAATGTCTTTGACAGCAAAGAACTGAAAACTTGATAAATCACGCTTTAAAAATTGAGATTCAGAAGTAGGACAGCAAGATGGTGAAGTAGGGAGTTTGCTATCTCCCACCTACATCTTTCAAACAAAGAAGGGCTAGCCAAAAAACCCTGAACAGGCAAAAGGCTGGGAGGTAAAGAGACAGATCCACTAAAAAGACAGTCTCATAGGTACATGACTGCAAACTGGGGAAGAAAATAACTGGCCAGAGCACAGAGGCACAGAGGTGAGGGACCCCCAACTGCGGAGAGACAAAAAGAAAAAAAAAGTGACTAGAGAATCTTAGAGCGGTCCTGGAAGGGAGAATAAAGCACGGCTGGGAGAGAGGGATCTCATTCCATCTCTCACTGCAGGGCTTTCAGAGAGAAATCCTGCCTTTAACCACGGAGATTTCTTTGGGCCAAGTGCCAGGAGATCACAGTCTCAAAACACAGCCCACCTTTGCTGTGTCCCTGGCATAGTGAGATCAGACCCAAAAGAGTGCTTTGCAATGCCTGGTACCTGAGGGGACAGGAAAGGGTTATTGCGCCATCTTTCTCCCCACAACCACTGAGGTGGGGGCCTAGGAATGCATAGTGGAGGCAAGACCTGCCTACACCAAACCACACCCATTTGCTCTATATAGCTGCTTGGTTACCTGAGCCAGGATAAGGAAGCGGCCCCTCCCCCAAGATCAACAAGGACACATTGCCTTGATTGACTCTAGATCAATTCTTCCTATTCAGACATATTCTCCTTATCTGGTCCATTTCTCTCGCTTCTTCTGGACCTGGTTTCTGGTTACAGATTCACTTAAACAGGCAAATATGATCCATTCACTTGATGCATGTTCTATCTCCATTGTTACCTTCCTTTCTCTCGCTCTGAAATAATCAGACTATATGGTCTCTGGGTAACATTATCTTTGTTTTTGTTTTTTTTTTCTTCTTCTTCTTTTCTTTCTTTCTTTTTCTTCCTATTCTCCTTATGTCCTGCCCTGTATTATCCTTTCTCTTTATCTGAATTAAGCTTTAGTATCTCTGCCTGATCAAAGTTCAACTTCTCCTCTCCACCCCTATTATTTCTCTTTGTATATGCACCTCCATCACCACACTATTTATTTGTAGATGGGATGGCTAGTTTTATCCTTGTAGACTGTCCTTTGTCCTTTGCTCTTCTTGTTTTTTTGTTTGTTTGTTTTTTGGTTTTGTTTATTTCTTTTTTTCCTTTAGGTTTGCTGGTTTGTTTGATTTGTTTGTGCATGTGCGTGCTTTTGTTCCCTGTTTGTCTGTTTTCCTTTCTAGGGCTACCTCAAGAAACAAGCCAAAGTACACATGGTGGAGAGTCTGAAATACCATTATGGGTAGGGAAATAAAATAAACAAAGTGTCAACAAGAGAGACCAAAAGACACAACTAAAAAAATACTACCTGTCCATGGACAGTCAATAAGACTCTTTTAAGAGAGCAGTGCTCCCAGGTGCAGAGCGCATAACAAGCTTTTAAAACTGACAAAGACAGAAAGCTGGCCAAAATGATGAAACGGAAGAACTCTCCTCTTAAGAAATTCCAGGAAGAAGTGACAGCTAAAGAATTGCTCAAAACAGATATAAGCAACATAACTGAACAAGAATTTAGAACAATAGTCATGAAATTAATCGCTGGGCTTGAAAAAGGCCTGGAAGAGATCAGAGAAGCTATTGCTACAAAGACTGTGGAGCTTAAAAATAGTGATGAATTAAAAAATGGTATAAATGAGGTGCACAGGTGCATAATAAAATAGAGGTATCTAATCCATGGACTGAAGAGGCAGAGAGGAGAATAGGTGAATTAGAAGACACAATTATAGAAAAAGAGGAAGCTGAGAAAAAGAGAGAGAAACTGCACCAGGAGCACAAAAGGAGAGTTTGAAAACTGAGTGATACAATCAAATGGAACAATATTGTATCATAGGAATTCTAGAATAGGAAGAGAGAGGGAAAGGTGCTGAAGGGATAATGGAACAAATTATAGCTGAGAACTTCCCAATCTGGGGAAGGAAACAGACACTGAAATCCAAGAGGCACAGAGAACTCCCCTCAGATGCAACTTGAATTGACCTTCTGCACAACATATCATAGTGAAACTGGCAAAATATAAGGGCAAAGAGAGAATTCTGAAAGCAGCTAGGGATAAATGGTCCCTAACATACACAGGGAAAACTATAGTTGCAGATCTATCTACCGAAACTTGGTAGGCAAGAAAGGAAAGGCAGGGAATCTTCATTGTGATGAACAGTAACTTAGGCAGTCAAGAATCCTCTATCCAGCAAGCCTGTCATTCAGAATAGAAGGAGAGATAAAAGTCTCCCCAAATAAACAAAAGTTGAAAGAATTCATCACCACTAAACCAGCCCTACAAGAAATCCTAAGGGGGACTCCATGAGGGAAATGTTGCAAGGAAAATGGGTGCCAGAGACACCACTACAAGCATGAATCCTAAAGAGAACACAATGATTCTAAACCCATATTTTTCAATAACACTGAATGTAAATGGACTAAATGCTCCAATCAAAAGACATAGCTATCAGAATGGATAAAAAAAAACACAAAATCCATCTATATGCTGTCTACAAGAGAACACTTTAGACCTGAGGACACCTTCAGATTGAAAGTAAGGAGATGAAGAAATATCTATCATGCTACTGGAAGTCAAAAGAAAACCGGAGTAACCATACTTCTTTTTTTTTTAAATATTTTTTATTTATTTCTAGGAGAGAGAGAGAGAGACAGCGTGAGTAGGGGAGGGTCAGAGAGAGAGGGAGTCACAGATTCTGAAATAGGCTCCAGGCTCTGAGTTGGCAGTGAGCACAGAGCCCGACGCGGGGCTCGAACCCACGAACCACGAGATCATGACCTAAGCGAAAGTCGGACGCTCAACCGACTAAGCCACCCAGGCGCCCTGGAGTAACCATACTTCTATCAGACAACTGAACTTTAAAGTAATGGCAGTAATACGGGATAAAGAAGGGCATTATATAATAATTACAGGGTCTATCTATCAGGAAGAGTTAACAATTATAAATGTCTATGCACCGAATTCGGAACACCCAAATACATAAAACAATTAATCACAAACAGAAACAATCTTAGGGATAAGAATGTGCTATTAGAAGAGGTGTATAATACTCCACTTACAGCAATGAATAGATCAGCCAGATAGAAAATCACTAAAGAAACAATGGACCTGACCTACACAGTGAACAAGATGGATTTGACAGATATATTTAGAACCCTACATCCTGAGGCTATAGAATTCACTTTTTCTCAAGTGTGCATGGCACATTCTCCAAGATAGAGCACATAATGGGTCATAAAGCAGCCCTCAATAAATATAAAAGAATTAAGATCATACCATGCCCACTTTCCGATCACAATGCTATAAAACTTTAAATCAATCACAGGAAAAAGTCTGGAAAACCTCCAAAAACACGGAGGTTAAAGAACACCCTACTAAAGAATGAATGGGCCAATCAGGCAATTAGAGAAGAAATTTAAAAATATGTAGAAACAACTGAAAATATAAAAACAATAATCCAAACTCTTTGGGTTGCAGTAAAGGTAGTCCTAAGAGGAAAGTACAATGCTTTTCAGTCCTATTCCAAGAAATTAGAAAAAGTACAAATACAAAATCTAACAGTGCACCTAAAGGAACTAGAGGCAGAGGAGCATGAGCACCACAAATCCAGCAGAAGAAGAGAAATAATAAAAATCAGGGGAGAAATAAACAATATAGAATCCCCCCTCCCAAAAAAAAACCCAGCTGAATAGATCAATGAAACCAAGAGTTGATTTTTGGAAAAAATAAACAAAATTGATAAACCTCTAGCCAGGTTTCTCAAAAAGAAAAGAGAGAACACCCAAGTAGACAAAATCAGGAATGAAAATTGATTTATTACAACCAATCCCTCAAAAATACAAAATTATCAGGGAATACTATGACAAATTATATGTCAATGACTGGACAGCCTAGAAGAAATGGACAAATTCCTAAACATACACGCACTATGGAAACTCAAACAGGAAGAGATGGAAAATCTAAAATTACCCATAAATAGTGAAGAAATTGAATCAGTTATCAAAATCTCCCAACAATTAAGAGCACTGACCCAGATGGCTTCCCTGGGGTTTTCTACCAGACATTTGAATCAGAGTTAATACCCATTCTTCTCAGAATGTTCCAATAAAAAGAAATGGAAGGAAAACTTTCAGACTCATTCTATGAAATCAGCATCACTTTGATTCCCAAACCAGACAGAGACCAAGAGAAAAAAAAAAAAAAAGACTACAGGCCAGTATCCTTGATGAATACGGATGCAAAAATCCTCAACCAGATACTTGCAAATTAAATTCAACAGCATATAAATAGAATTATCCACCATGATCAAGTGGGACATTCCTGGGTTACAAAGCTGGTTGAATATTCACAAATTAAACAATGTAATACATCATATTAACAAAAGAAAAGATAAAAATCATATGATCCTGTTGATAGATGCCGAAAAAGCATTTGACAAAATACAGCATCCTTTCTTAATAAAGACCCTCGAGAAAGTCGGCATAGAAGGAACCTACTTAAACATCATAAAAGCCATTTATGAGAAGTTCACAGCTATCATCATCCTCAATGGGGAAAAACTGAGGACTTTCTGCCTGAGATCAAGAACATGTCAGGGATGTCCACTCTCACCACTGTTGTTAAACATAGTGCTGGAAGTCCTAGCATCAGCAATCAGACAACAAAAGGAAATAAAAGGCATCAGATGATGCCTCTCATTTTTCCAGATGACATGGTACTCTACATGGTAAACTTGACAGACTCCACCAAAGTCTGCTAGAACTGATCCCTGAATTCAGCAATGTTTCAGGGTACAAAATCAATGTACAGAAATCAGTTGCATTTTTATACACCAACAATGAAGCAACAGAAAGAGAAATCAAGAAACTGATCCCATTTATAACTGCACAATAAAATAAAATAAAATAAAATATCTAGGAATAAACCTAACCAAAGATGTAAAAGATCTGTATGATAAAAACTATAGAAAACTTATGAAAGAAATTGAAGAAGACACAAAGAAATGGAAAAGCATTCCATGTTCATGGATAGGAATAATAAATATTGTTAAAATGTCAATACTACCCAAAGCAATCTACACATTCAATGCAATCCCAATCAAAATTGAACCAGCATACTTCTCAAAGCTAGAACAAACTATCCTAAAATTTGTATGGAACCACAAAAGACCCTGAATAGCTAAAGTAATATTGATGAAGGAAATCAAAACAGGAAGCATCACAATCCCAGACTTAGCCTCTACTACAAAGCTATAATCATCAAGACAGTATGGTATTAGCACAAAAATAGACACATAGACCAATGGAATAGAATAGAGAACCCAGAACTGGATCCACAAATGTATGGCCAATTAATCTTTGACAAAGCAGGAAAGAGTATCCAATGGAAAAATTAGACAGCCTCTTTAACAGATGGTGCTGAGAGAAATGGACAGCAACATGCAAAAGAATGAAACTTTCTTACACCATACACAAAAATAAACTCATAATGGATAAAGGACCTGAATGTGAGACAGGAAACAATCAAAACCCTAGGAAAGAAAGCAGGAAACAACTTCCTTGACCTTAACCGCAGCAATTTCTTCCTTGATAATTCCCAAAGACAAGAGAATCAGGAGCAAAAATGAACTATTGGGACCTCATCAAGATAAAACGCTTCTGCATGGCAAAAGAAACAATCAATAAAACTAATAGGCAATCGACAGAATGGAAAAAGATAGTTGCAAATGACATATCAGATAAAGGGCTAGTACAAACTCTATAAAGAACTCACCATACTCCACACCTGAAAAACAAATAAGCCAGTGAAGAAATGGGCAGAAGACATGAACAGACATTTCTCCAAAGAGGACATAGAGATAGCCAACAGACACATGAAATAATGCTCAGTGTAACTCATCATCAGGGAAATGCAGATCAAAACCACACTGAGATTCCATCTCACGCCAGTCAGAGTGGCTAAAATGAACAAATCAGGAGACTAGATGCTGGCGAGGATGTGGAGAAATGGCACCCTCCTACACTGTTGGTGGGAATGTAAACTGGTGCAGCGCCTCTGGAAAACAGTGTGGAGGTTCCTCAAAAAATGAACAAAAGAACTCCCCTATGAGCCAGCAATAACACTGCTAGGAATTTACCCAAGGGATACGGGAGTGCTGATGCATAGGGGCATATGTGCCCCAATATTCATAGCAGCACTCTCAACAATAGGCAAATCATGGAAAGAGCCTAAATGTCCATCAAGTGATGAATGCATCAAGAAGTTGTGGCTTAGGGACATCTGGGTGGCTCAGTCAGTTGAGCGTCCAACTTCAGCTCAGGTCATGATCTCACAGCTCGTGGGTTCAAGCCCCGTGTCGGGCTCTGTGCTGACAGCTTGCTCAGAGCCGAGAGCCTGCTTCGGATTCTGTCTCCTTTTCTCTCTGCCCCGTCCCTGTTCATGCTGTCTCTCTCTGTCTCAAAAATAAATAAAACATTAAAAAAAAAAAAGAAGATGGGGTTTATTTATAAAATTAAATAATACATGGCAGTGAGAAAGAATGAAATCTGGCCATTTGTAGCAACGTGGATGGAACTTGAGGGTGTCATGCTGAGCGAAATAAGTCAGGCAGACAAAGACAGATACCATATGTTTTCACTTATAAGTGGTACAGGAGAAACTTAACAGAGGACCATGGCAGAGGAGAAGGAAAGAAAATAGTTGGGGAGAGGGAGGGAGGCAAACCATTAGAGACTATTTTGAATACTGAGAACAAACTGATGACTGATGGAAGTGCAGGAGAGAGGAAGGGGGTGTTTGCGCATGGAGAAGAACACTTGTTGGGATGACCACTGGATGTTATATGGAAGCCAATTGGACAATAAACTTTAAAAAATGAAGTTCATGTTTTCCACAAATAATTGGACATAGGCAAAGTTTGATGTTGGTGAAATTGTTTCACAATCTAACTAGTTTTAAGACTCTCTCTTCTCTGACATCCCTAGCATCTTGTGTTTTTCTTCTTCTACTTGTTTCATTATGATTTCAACATGCCAAACTCTCCTCCAGGTACCAAATCTGTTTCCAGATAGGAAGAAGGAAAAAGGAGTAATGTACTCTCTTTTCACACCTGCCACTTATATTAGAAAGTAAGCTATCTTTCCAAGTAGTCCCCCACAGATTTTATATGATCTATACTGAGAAATGAGTTACTCCAAATGCAAGAATCTGTCTAGCTTTCAGTGGTCAGCTGATAACTGCCTATCTACCACATTCTCACAAGCAATGCTGAAATACAAATATAAAATAGCTAGCCAGGTGCCATCTACAGGATAAGATAAAAGCTAGAAAAATATCTCAGTAACTATTGATAGTAGATTAATTATCATATGGCCATATCTCCTAAAATTAGGAAAATACAATAGAATACTTAAATGCATAAATGATATTCTCATACTCATTGTTTTAAAATGCACTATTTTCTATTAATAGGAAAACATCCACATATTAGCTCTCAGAACTACAAATATCAAAACGACCTCCTAAGAATCTGGGAGCCAGTATGGTCTAGTCCTTGGTAGATAGCCTAAAACCCAGTGTCACAAGCTACCACACTTAGGGAACTGATACCACAAATAAAACATTGGCACATATACTTCTTTTTCTCTCATCTTCCTCACCCCAAAATTGCTTTTTTTTTTAGCCAGGAATTTTAGGTTAATATGCTTGCTTGCCTGTATATTTGCATTTTCCTGTTTTAATCACCAGTATTTATTACTTATGTTTATAAGCTAAACAGAACAAAGAAGCATTCAGTGTTCCATTCCTACCTAAAAAAATTAAAGCTTTTTCTGGCCATCTATAAATATTTCAACCCAAACTGAACTAGTTATAGAAAGTTAGATTCCTAAGTCCCTATCTCAGTATCATAAATTGATGGTAATCTGAGGCATGGTCCATTAGATGTGATTTATGCTTCTCATTAAATACAACTATAGCAACCTATGTATTTTTTTGCTAAGAACAGTTAATAGTAAACAAGTTTACTCTGAAGAAATTGAGATTCTCTATAAATAACATTTCTATGGGACTTCAGCACTTCTGCTTCTGTAATGCTAATTAGTAGACAGATTCATGGTATGTGTTGAAATATCTAACAAACAACTTGTTTAATATTCTTTGTCACAAACTAAAGCAATGCAAAGAAGTTATAAAAAGCTGTTTAAAATCTCATTAAAATCAAAAAAGCCTAACTTTGAGGGAAATATAAACAAATGTTTCTTTTTTTAATGAATTATATGATCCTGACAGTAGTCATGTCTGACGATTGCAGGTATTTTTCACAAGGAAAATTTAGCTGACTACAGAGACACATTTACATGTTATGTTATGATTCAGATGATATTCATCCTCTCAGTCCCTTCTGTGGGAGTACTTTTATTTCTCTACTCTGTGGATGTTGCATTTGGTTATGTGAGTCACTTCAGGCAAAATAATGTAAAGGGATATGACACATGGATATACCAGGCAGAGACTTTATCTGTCCTTGCCTGGATTGGTTTGCTCTCATGCTCCTGTCCACAGACATGAGAATTTCCCTTCTCAGATAAGGTACTATCTTTCAGTTAGGTTCTGAATATATTTAGAGCTAACGAACATCTTGGAGGCAGACCTAACTGAACCACTACAGCTTAGCAAAGTCAAATGAAGATGCAGCTGATCCTTATGTCCATAAGCACAAAATGAGTGGTTGTGCCTTTAAACCACTTAACTTCTAGGTTGTTTGTTATGCAGCATTGCTACAACCAAAAGATACAAGTGGGTAGCATTCCAGCTTGGTAAATGAGGGAAGCAAACATAGTCAAAATCATTCTTGGAAATTCTTCAACCTTTTATTCCTACAATATTCTTAGAAATAAAAATTAAACGCATTGTAGTTTTGTGTAAATACCCCCCATAATATGTCCAAGTAAATGTATACTCAAAATATGTAAAATAATGTATATACAAAGAAGAATTTTATTGTAGTAGTACATTTTAATCATCAGAAATGCAAATCCTATGGAAGAAACTGTAAGTGATGACCATTGAAGAATTGCATGACTTTGTCTCATGAACACTCCTGGAGATGTACCCCCTAAAATAAAATGGCTATTTTCCTCTTTTCCTTTTTTTTTTTTTTTTGCCTGAGTATATATTAAAACTCCCCTAAGTAACTTTGCAACTAAGATGAGATCAGTATATGTGCATTAGTATTTTCATCATGTTTTGTGACTCTTAATTAAAAATATGAATATGGGGCACCTAGGTGGGTCAGTCGGTTAAGTGTCTGACTTTGGCTCAGGTCATTATCTCGCGGTTAGTGAGTTCCAGCCCTGCATCGGGTTCTGTGCTGTCAGCTCAGAGCCTGGAGCCTGCTTTGGATTCCGTGTCTCCTTCTCTCTCTGCCCCTCCTCTGCTCACTCTCTCTCTTTCTCTCTCTCTCTCAAAAATAAACAAACGTACAAATAAAAATCTTAGAAAAGAAAATATATTTTAATGACAAAATTACTATAAAAAATATCAACCAGGGAAATGTAAGCTAAATAATTTCCAGAGCTCAGACAGGGTGTAGAGATATTTAAGTTCCAGTCAGCCAAAGCTGGGAGTAGATATTTTTATTGATCATCTGAGGCATTCAATAAAGAAAGTGCACACACACACACACACACACACACATCACACATTAGTAACAGAGCTAAACTACCACTGGAGTCACGCTAGGGCAAGGATGGATCTAGAGTAGCTTTACTCTAGGGGTAGTTTTTTTGCCATGCATCACCCTTTGCATTCATGGTTTATTTTTCTGCAGATACTCAAAGAAATCCCCGTCTAGAGACCTGGAGTTGTTGTTGTTGTTGTTGTTGTTGTTGTTGTTCCTGCATAGCTGCCTCTTTGGGGGAACAATGACTCACCTAGCCCCCTGAGCCAACTTTGGCTTTGATCTCAGTTTCCTCATCTTAAAAACACTACCACCCTGGAATTCCCCTCCTTATGCTGTAGTCCAGAATGTGTTCCTAGAAAGAAAGCCAGGGAAGTCACTGGGTTACCTCAATTGCATTCTTTCTCTCAGAGATCACAGTTCTTTCTAACTATTGTTCAATGTCCAAACACTTTTCTTTCACATTTTTTTAAGATTTTTTTTTTTTTTGCGTGTGAGAGAGAGAGAAAGAGAGAGAGAGAGAGCACAAGCAGGTGAGAGGGGCAGAAGGAAAGAAAGATAATCCCAGTCTCCAAACTCAGTGCAGAACCCAATGCTGGGCTTGCTCCCCCTACCCTGGGACCATGACCAGAGGCAAAATCAAGAGTCAGAAGCTTAACCAACTGAGCCACCCAGGATTCCATGTTTCACATACTTCATACAGTTTTCCAATTATTTTTGGTCGTAGAGAAAACAAAATTTTTACAATTATGATTTCCTCTAAAGGACAAGTAAGGTAAAGGGGGGAGTTGAATGTAACAGATCTAATAGTAATTTGATGATGGGTTTATTAACAAACTTTTTTATTTTCAAAACGCCTATAGCATACATATAAATACACCCATATATACTTGTACACTGTTTTATCAATTATTACAAAATGTGAAAGAGTAGAGATAGAATGACCAGTTTGATGATTACAATATGGGAGATGTAACCATTGATTTGAACACTCTAATGGAGGTGTAGGTGATGTATATGATTACTTTCATGACCTATTTAAAGTCAGTGTTTCAAGATTGGTCAATAAGATATGGAAAGAGAGTTTAGAGAAACATAATTACATGGTTCTGCCCGACAAAAAGAGGGTTAATGTTTGTGCTTTTGCAAATTTATGAAAGACTTAGCCATGCACAGACTTGAAAAGGGAGTAAAACAATACTTAGACTTTACAGGGGACTTTGACATGCTCATAAAACTTCAAAGTAGATATTTTTGAGTGATTTTTGTATAAAGTATTAACTTAGAAATATTTGTGCATAAATATGATTTAAATCTAAACACCTAGATAAAGTTCTCTAAGGAACAAGAATAATTGCAGAGAAAATGATGTTGTCAGAGTACAGAGAGTTTCTGTAGAGTGAGGAGTTAGGGGGAAAAAACCCAGAAGAAGTAGAAGTGTGAAGAGAGAAAAGTTGTTATACAGTTATCTCAGAAGATAGATATCGTGAAGATGAGGGAACCAAATTAACTAAGTGCCATTCTATGCTAGTCCATTTGGCCTGTAAAAAAAAAAAAAGCCAAAAAAGATATTCAACTGAGGTGTCAAACCTCTTTAAATGTGGTAAGAGCGCCAGGAAGACAGAAATTGAGTGTTTTAGAAACATGTAATTTATTATGTATATTAGAGTTTAATTTTGTAAACATAATAATTTATCGCTGATGGTGCTTAAATTTATTTATTTATCATCCTGAGCTTTGTAAGGAAGCCAATTATTCACAGAGACAAGCTCCATGTATTATTATATAACTTTTCCGTTGTAAAGTGACTTTGTGAAATTGAGCCGGTCATTCAGATTGTCAACTGATTCACCAGCATAAAATCTGTTTCCCTTGGTAGTACTAATAATAACACAACGGTTCTCCTAGGGAGACAAGCAGATTGTACAAAGTCATTTACTTCTGCCTCTATTAAAGGATGCCTACAACACCTGTTGTCTCCTACCTGAAATATCCTAAAGGAAAAGTTTTCTTTAATTTTAAAATCTAAAGCAGCAGTTCATCATTTTTATCTACATGCAGATATTGTTCACTCTCTCAAGAGCCTATTTTAGTTAATTGGAACAATGACTAAAGTTTACAAATTTACAAATAAACTTCAATTATTTTAGTGGTCAACCTACATGCCTACTTGAAATGTTCAACACAACAAAAAATAAGAGGACTTCAAGCTAAGCAAGTAAAAATTTACTTTAATTTATTGTATTGTTATACTCATTGCAACTGAAATGTTAGTCTTTTAGCACTTTTTTTTTTTGTTTTAAAAGTGGCTTAGAGAGCTTATCTCTCAATGACTTAAAAATCAATAGGGGAGACTGATATGTATAAGAGATTATGAGCTCCTGAAAGAATAATTAAATAAAAAGACTAGATAGCTGAGGCAACTAGAAACAAAAGCTCAGAATCTCTAGCCAGAATAGTGAAGATCTTTCCCAATCAAAGCTGGAGAGAAGTGACTGTTTCTTCAAATGAGCAGACACCAAAACAAAGCTACAAAGAACATGAACATGTGGAAAACATGACATGATCAAATGGACAAAATAAATCTCTACTTATCAAGCCTAAGGAATTGAAGATCTAGGAATTATTGAGAAAGAATTCAAATAAGTTTCAAGCTAAGTGATTTCCAAGAGAACACTGATTACAATACCAAATAAAATCAAGAAAATGATATATGAACAAAATGAAAATACTCATAAAGAGAAACAACTAAAAGAACAAAACAAAAATTCCATTTTATCTTCTATGAAATGATAATCAAAAGGAATGTGACTATATTAATAGAACACAAAATATTCTATTTGTCACAAAAAATAAAGGAGATTATTATGTAACTATGAAAGAACCAATTCACCAGGAATATAACTATCATATATATATGTATACATATATATATATATGCACCAACATCCAAGCACCAAATCTGTAAAGCAAACATGCTCATATCTGAAGGGAGAAATAGACAAGACAATAATAGTAAGAGACTATTACCCTATTTTCAACAGTACATAGCACATTTATAGAAAATCAATACAGAACAGTAAACTTGAACAACACCATCGCCAAATGGACCTAATAGATAGATACAAAATATTCTACCCGACAGCAGTAGAATACACATTCTTCTCAAGTGCACAGGGAACATTCTCTCACAGATCACATGTTAGGTTACATAACAAGTGTGAACAAATTTAAAATGATTAAAATACCTAGCATTGTCTCTGACCACAATGGAATGAAACTAGACATCGGAAGGAAAACTGGAAAATTAATAGGGATGTGGAAATTAAACAGCATGCTCTTTGATAACAATAGCATTAGTGCAGCTCTACCAGAACCCTGATTTTAGCCCCATAAAACCCATATCAGCTTTTTGACTTGCAGAACTATGACACAACACATTTTAAGCCACCAAGTTTGTGACAATTTGTTAAAGCCGTAATAGAAAACTAAAACAGATACTACACATGTATTGCCATGTTCCCATATTATGGAAAATTTCTCTAGTAAACCAGATACTATCTCCCTGCAGCCAGAAGTCTCCACCATATAAAAATGAGAATGCTCCCATGATTCATTAGGTCCCATAATTGAAACACAAAATATTTAATTAATTAATTTTACTGGGAAAATGATATTTTTAAGAGCGCACGTTCATAAATTTTCTATGTATTAGAAAATAAAAACCAGAGTAGAATTCTTTAGTCTAAAATGCAATGTACCAGAGAATGGTTCATAATTCAATGAACATAATTCAATGCTGACAAATCCTCTAGCCAAAGTACAATGAGCCATCCTATTAATAAAGTAGGTCAGCGTGGCCTTTTTGCAGATGCTAATGCATATGGTGCCCATATCATCTACTGAGAATGCAACCAGCTTTTGGAAGCATCCATATAAAAATGGATGACTGTATATTCCATATTTAAGGCTCATACGCAAGAACATCACCCATATCTTTACTCAATCACTACAGATCATTGCAGCTGGTGAAAAAAAAAAAAAAGGAACTTTCTCTTGAAAATTTAGCATTGCCCAATTTCTTGCATGATAATCTCCTTCATGGGCCTGTGCCAAAATGTAGAATTGCTGCAAAATAATATATGGCATACCATGCTTTTGACTCCAGTAGGACATGGTAACCAACAGCATCTACCACCGGTAGCCTTTCGTCAACAACTCTTTTGTAGTGTCTCTGATAAAATATGTTCCCCTGAAGTGCTTTCTGTTGCAGCCTAAATGTGCACTTGCATCAATTTTCATTGGTGTGGCACCATAGTGACATCTTTC
Organism: Crocuta crocuta; assembly: GCF_008692635.1. Lineage (NCBI taxonomy): Eukaryota > Metazoa > Chordata > Mammalia > Carnivora > Hyaenidae > Crocuta > Crocuta crocuta. Next base: position 953,965 of record NW_027533117.1, read on the forward strand.
AGTGAGTCACGGCTGTGCTGTCAGCATCATTGTCAAGATTTCAGCACAGGGTAAGGACCTGTTCTGTGGGCATTCTCCAAGCCCTAGTGTTGTGTGGTTTCTGTATTCTTTAGATGTCTCTTTACATCTTACTAGTCAATTCATCATTACTCTATGTCCCTCTTATTTTTTTAATGTTTATTTATTTTTGAGAGACAGAGAGAGAAAGAGTATGAGCAGAGGAGGGGCAGAGAGAGAGGGAGGCACAGAATCTGGAACAGGCTCCAGGCTCTGAGCTGTCAGCACAGAGTCCGACCTGGGGATTGAACTCACAAATTGTGAGATGATGACCTGAGCTGAAGTCGGCTGGGTGGCTCAGTCGGTTAAGCGTTGGACTTCGGCTAAGGTCATGATCTCGCGATTTGTGAGTTTGATCCCCAGGTCGGATTCTGTACTGACAGTTCAGAGCCTGGAGCCTGTTCCAGATTCTGTGTCTCCCCCTCTCTCTGCCCCTCCCCATTCATGCTCTATCTCTGTCTCTCAATAATAAATAAATGTTAAAATTGTTTCAAAAAATTAAATAAAAATAAACTTCCTTTGTTCAAATTACCAGGTAGTTTCTGTTCCAAATGGACCATAACTCATAAATCATCCCAGGGGTGAGCATGCCCTAGGGCCTCAACTAATATTATTGGACAAGTAAATGAATGAATGAGGAATGTTCACTCATTTTCAAACCATCAGCAGAGGGAGTGGGTAGGGGGAGGGACAACAGTAACAACAGCAACAACAACAACAACATATCTCTTGGGCATGATTAGGAAAGGCTCATCAACAGTTAGGACAATGCACAAATTTAATAGCTATTTCTGAANATTGAACTCACAAATTGTGAGATGATGACCTGAGCCGAAGTCGGCTGGGTGGCTCAGTCGGTTAAGCGTTGGACTTCGGCTAAGGTCATGATCTCGCGATTTGTGAGTTTGATCCCCAGGTCGGATTCTGTACTGACAGTTCAGAGCCTGGAGCCTGTTCCAGATTCTGTGTCTCCCCCTCTCTCTGCCCCTCCCCATTCATGCTCTATCTCTGTCTCTCAATAATAAATAAATGTTAAAATTGTTTCAAAAAATTAAATAAAAATAAACTTCCTTTGTTCAAATTACCAGGTAGTTTCTGTTCCAAATGGACCATAACTCATAAATCATCCCAGGGGTGAGCATGCCCTAGGGCCTCAACTAATATTATTGGACAAGTAAATGAATGAATGAGGAATGTTCACTCATTTTCAAACCATCAGCAGAGGGAGTGGGTAGGGGGAGGGACAACAGTAACAACAGCAACAACAACAACAACATATCTCTTGGGCATGATTAGGAAAGGCTCATCAACAGTTAGGACAATGCACAAATTTAATAGCTATTTCTGAACAGAACCAAGGAAATCAGAGGCTGGTAGCATCGTTGGTCCATAGTGCTTCTTTTCACCAAGATTTGCAATCATTTCAGTCAATTTGTGAGTAGAATGGCTACCAGCTGAAAACCTGGCATGTAAAGTTACACCTAAGGAAGTATTATCTTTAATTTTAGATGAAAACCACTGTTACAGTGCGATCACTGAAACTGATCTGGAGGAAAAATGCTTATTTAACTACACCCAACAAATCATGTTCGAATAAATTTTTATTGATTTTTTTCACTGCTATTTGGAGCATAATCTCAACTTCTGTTCAGAATTTCTGAAGCATCGAACTAGTTGACTTTAGCCACAAAAGTTATCTGGGCATCAAGGTACCTCCTAACATTTCCAAATGGAATGAACGTGTTTGTATACTTTTTTGGCCTCAGTCTCATGAAAGGAGAGGTATCTCTTGCCTCTCAGAGTTAAATGGTTTGCTCTTCAGTGTCATTTTGCAGCAAAATACATTTTGAAAGCTCTGTCTCTAACTATATTATACAGTGGTGGATCAAGATATACCACACCAGTTCGTTTATAAATACATAAGGTAAAATTTTTCAAATAAGGTGAAGCAACAAAATACAAGAAATAAAGAGACAAATGTGCTATTTTTCTTGAAAAAGAGAGATGAAGTCTCTTTAATACATTAAAAATGTATAGGTAATGTCAATAATCATATATTTATCATAGAACAAAACATATATTTATCATAGAACAAATCACAACTATAATAAAGGAATGACTGAGGTTGTTGACACCTAAACTTTGAAATTGTTGATTGTTTTTATTTCATACCTTTTCCTTTACATTTTCAGTATTACATTAGCTTGCTGGTAACAGGTTTCCTTCACTATCAGAAAGTAGAGCACTTGTATGAAAACTTCTATAAGCAAAATGGTGTAAAGCAAGGGAGCAATTATCACTAATTATATGGACAATTTTTGAACATTCTCACATCTTGAGAAATAACCTCTATTGACCTTTTCTAATATTTTAGGATACATGTTGCTAATAGGTACACAAAATAAATTGAGAGGAAGCACAGATGCTCAGACACAGTTCAAAGCTATGGAGGCTTGATACTGAGATGCTGAGTGTAATTCCAGGATAAAGAGCTTGGCAGGACCACTCTCACTGCTCAGAATATATACTGTCTCTTTAATGGCTAACTACAAAAAAAAAAATCAAACAATGACCTCTATTTTTGCTCTTCCTCTATTCTTCAAAAAAGCAAAGAAGCTTTTTTAGGTTTCCTCAAGTTAGCAAAAAAAGGTACCGATGCAAGCCTTTTGCAAATGTGAAGTGGCATAATATGAACCTTTCAAAAATTAGGGAATAGTGTATAAAATTGTTATTTTGCCTTGTCTTGGGACACTACTAATAGTTCAATATGAGATATGACATCTACTGATTAAAGTTCTTCTGCATGTCGCTGTCCAGATTCCCTAACCTATTTGTTGAAGAGACATTTTTTCCATTGAATATCTCTCCCTGCTCTGTCAAAGATTGTTGGCCCTATATCTTTGGGTCCATTTCTGGGTTTTTTATTCTGTTCCCTTGATCTATGTGTCTGTTTTTGTGAAAGTACCATACTGTCTTATTGATTACAGCTTTGTAATACAGCTTCAAGTCTGGAATTGTGATGCTTCCAGCTTTGCTTTTATTTTTCAAGATTGCTTTTGCTATTTGTAATCTTTTGTGGTTCTTTACAAATTTTAAGATTCTTTAGTCTAGCTCTGTGAAGAATGCCACTTTGCATCCTTGCATCAAAATTTGTGTAAATTCAGAGGACAGGGCATTTCTCATTAAGTGTACATTTTATGTTAATATTTTAGGAAGGCACTAAATTTGTTACTGCCACAGCTTTCTTTTGAAGGGCTAAGCGACATAATTATTGTTTCCTCTTACAATTACATTACAGCAAGGAAGAATATAGGAGATTATTAGAAAAAGGTGTTATTCAAATGCTGAAATATATTATATATTAATATATATTATGATTTACAAAGTTCTGACTAAGTAGAGAAGTTAAAGTCTAGAAATTTTTTCTTCCATCATTACTTTCAACTATGATCATTAAGTCTCTATTTCCTGATTTATACATATGTATCTGTATAATATCAGAGGTTATTATTCACTCTTTCATATTAAGTATTAAAAACAATTATATTTAAAAACCCAACCTTAACTATTAATTTAATCCTATGCAATCCACTCTCCTCAGAAATACCTAGTTTCTTATAGCAGTTGCAATTGGAAAGAAGACAATGGCCATTCTTACTTCTCTCCCTCCTAACCCAGAACCTAGCATATGAAGAGGGTGGGTATCATGGTCTAATTCTGATATATAGTCTTTCTTTCTGTTTTAAAGATTCTTAAAACTATGAGATTGAGGTTGAAAAGTATAATAGAAGAGGCAGGTAACTTCATTTATAATCTCTTCATTTTGCTTTGGTAAAAAGGTATCTATATTTTCACTCTGGCTTGTTTTGTTTATGTCTCCTACTAATGGCTTCAGCCCATCATGATCAATTTTTAGGAAGCATGTTTAGCTTTCTAATTTTTGCTCTCTGTGAGGAACTCTTTCTAAAGGAGCAGTTTTGTCTAAATATGGCTCCAGATATAGCCCATTATAAGCCATCTCTGGGTAGTGTGTCACTTTTACTGGTGCAGCAGACCCTTGGACAGTCCCATGAGCCATCTCTAACCTCGATGCCCAAAAATGGAGCCAAAGGAATCACTAAGTTTTTCTCACTGCCTTTTTTCCCAGAGATGCCATAGAGTCTTTTTTTTTTAAGATTATTTATTTATTTTGAGAGAGAAAGAAAGGGGGAGGTGAGAGGAGGAGAGAGGGAGAGGGAGAAGGAGAGAGAGCATGCACAAGTTGGAGAGGAGCAGAGAGAATCCCAAACAGTTTCTGCACTGTCAGCTTGGAGCCTGACTGGGGCCTCAAACTCACAAACCATGAAATAATGACCTAAGCCAAAGTCAGACCCTTAATCAACTGAGCCACACAGGTGCTTCTAGATTCTTCTTGTTCCTTTGCTTTAGGCTTCTATCTCAAGCTACATCATCTTCAATTAAAAAAAAAAAGAAAAAAGAAAAAGACACTAAACACTGAGTCCAGAAACATGTGTCATATTGCCCAAGGAGCCCCCATATAGTAGTGTAAGGAAGATTCTGAGATTCAATGCAGTTATCTTCCAGTAGTAAAATAAGATACCAGTCTCCTACTTTGCAGAAATCTTCAATTTCTATGTCTATAGGGTGAATCAATACCTATAAGTGCTTACTCTGCTTGGTGAGGAAAGAATCTTACTTCTTTCCCAAAAAGCAGGGTAAGTAAAACCATTTTATTTACCATAAGTGATAACCTAGGACTTTCTTTCTTTTCTGCCTCTCTCTTTCTGTTTTGATTACATACACGAGTGGGGAGTGTGATGGGGTAAGAGAGTGAGGGGGAAAGGAGATCACGGTGAAAGGCATGGTTTGATCTGATTTTGTAAGCCCTTGAAGATAGTGCTTGGCTCTATTTATGAGTAGACTTTCAAAAAATGTGTGGATTTAGTATTCATTGTTTATGACTATGGACTCCAGAGCAGTGCATGAAGAAAATTCTCCACTCAGTATCCTATCACATACATATCCCTTCAACTTATGCTAGGTTAAATGTTATTTTAAATGTGTGATTTCTGTTGTCACTGCTTCCTAAACTGTCTTTCCTGTCTTGGTGAGTAGTAACTTCACTTTACAGTTTTTCTGGCCAATTTAGCATTATTATCAATCCTTACAATTTTCTTATGCTTCAAATGAAAATTAATCAGCAAATATTCTCAAATGTACCTTCAAATTGTCCAGAAACAGAAGATTTCTGACCTTCAACACACTTCCTTTCCTAAACTTTTATTTAAACTGTCTTTAACTCTCTTCTGAATCATTGCAACAGCCTCCTAACCAGTCAGCTTGCTCAAACTCTAGCCTTTTATACTTCAGCCAATTCTTTACAAAACAGAAGTGATTCTTTCAAAAGGTAAATCTCATCTTCTACATCATTAAAATATTTTCAGAATTCTCCAGTGACTTCCCATGTAATTTAGAGTGAATCTGAGTATAAAGCCTGTCTCTTTACCCTATTTAGCCCTTTGCTATTCCTTAAATATGGTTGGCACATTCTAGCTTCAGGACCTTTGCACTTAACTCATCTTTTGGTTTGGAATTACATGTCCACAGATATGTACATGGCTCATTTCCTCAACAGCCTCCAATATCACCATCAACATGAAACCATTCCTGACTCCCTTATTTAAAATTTTATTTCTACCTTACCATCTTCATTCCTAGCCTTTATAACTATTTTATTTTTCTTTGTAGGAATGACTATCTCAAGCCTTTACTTACTTAGCAAGAGGAATGTTACCTATTAGTGACTGCTTAATAAACAGTCACCAAATCTCTATTAAGTTGTAGTAAGATAATTTGATACAATTTGCATTATCCATTTATAAAGAATCCTTCATGAGATGGTTGTAGCCATCCCAGACAGTCCAAAGCTTCAAAAATGGGCAGAATAATTGCCAGATACATTTTTTACTTCAGAACGTTAGCAAACAGACACTTTATTCCACATTCGACAATTCTTCTCCATATTCTACAATAGTCCCTGCTTCTCTTGTTTCCCCCATGATTCTTCTCACACATATTTTATGGTTGTTGCGGTTTAAATCATGGTTATATCTCTCTTAAATGTATTAGTTCAAACTTATCCTTTGTCTTTTAGTTTATTTTTAGAAAATGTCCTAAGTATACTTGAATACTAAAAATAAAGACATACTAATGAATATATGAACAGAAAAACAGTTACCTTTGCTCACAGATCATACAAAGAGACTATAAGTACATTATTTAAAGTTATTTGACACTGATAATAAAACTTGGTTATATTCTCATTTTAGAGGGTGTAAGGAAAAGTACTGAAGTGGATGCAGGGAATGTTAATTACAATTTGATCAGGGTCTCAAAAGATTCAATGTTTTAGAGTTCAGGCGCATTTTAAGACTTCTCAGTTAGTTTTGTTAGTTTTATAGTAAAGAGGATATCTTTATATCTTTATATATCTTTATATATCAAAGAGGATAAGTTGCTTACCCTAGAGTAATAAGCTCATTCCCTTGACTCCCATACTTTCTACTATTCCACTCTTATCATTAAATAGTTAAGTTTTTTCATTAAGATCATAACTCCTGATCTTTAGTTTATAAGATAAAGGCTAATGTGATTTTGATTGTCCTTCTTAAAGTATATGATTCTATGAACTTAATTGATTTAATCATCTTGTAGGCCCATCTTCATTTGGTATATTCTTTAATTCCGCTCATATGGAGAATAAGAAAATATGAAAATGCACTAAGAACCCCTTAGAATCCATCCCAGCATAGCTATTCCTTCACTGCCAATTTCCTAGGTAACACTTATGGAGATGTGTTATACATGACATCTTCCTAGAGTACTTAAAGCACATCGTTGCTTATAGTTTTATATAAATAAATTCTGATTGATTTTTCTGTGTGATGGGGTACCCCACTTGTGTCATCTTTCTTAGGTTACCTTATTTATTCCTTTTCCCTTTGTAAATTTCCTCATGTTAGAGAGAAAAATATTTCTGATCTGAGTGTGGATACTTCTCCAGTTACATGTATAACCTCTGTCACTTTTCTTTAGGTTCATTATAATTTTCTTGTATTTGTCTTACCAAATATAATTCACAACGTCTTGGATGTAGTAGCTTCTGGAGTAGCTGCTGAATAAATTCGTGTTTTGGAGGCTTTTTAGCTTAATAGGTAGAAGTAAAGCAAGTAGCAGTATCAACTCTCCCACATGTTCACCATCATTTTCATGTTAAGCAAATGAGATGAGGCATTTTAAATTGTAGTAAAGTTTTCTAGAACAGCAAAGTAAACAAAGTCACTGAATCTAAGTGTTATTTCCTGACTAAATGCTAATCAGTGGGATTTGATAAATGTAAATTTTATTCTGGTAAAATATTCATACACCTATAGGTTATAAAATGTTGTCCTGTGATACACGAGACTATTTAGCAACAAGAAAAAGTGACCTCTGCCATCAGACAGAAAAAAAGGCCCAGAGATTTATCTCTCACTATCCCTTCAAGAGATAATAAGCGAACATTTATATAGATGATAACACAATAGAATTTCAAGACAAAAGAGAACATTCAAGATTAATCAGTACAAACCATCATGTTACTGGTAAGGAATATGAAAACTAGAGAGGTAAAAATAATAATGGAAATAACAGAAAAATACTATTGAAAGCTAGTATTAATTGAACAAATAACACAATTGCACACTTAGCTTGTATTATCTCATTTTACATACAGAATAATCCTTAGAGTAAGTACCACTATTAAAAAAAAACTACACATTAACATAGGGAAGAAGTGACAACAGGATTTTCAGAATCTCAGCACAGTGTTACTTTTAAATAACTAGTTTATATCCTAATTATAAATATTTTTGAATCATTAATGTATTCTGCCAGTTTCTGAGGATTACATAAGCCATTTATGCTAAATATAAATAGCATATGTCATAATAAAACTAAAACAAACCCATGATTAGTATATGATTGATTTGCAAATACAAAATCATAATGACGAAGTCTTCTCTCTAATGAATTTAGTGGAAGAAAATGATTCCAACAATTACCATTTGAGATTACAGAAAATCTATCCTACACTTAGCTGACATACAGCCACACACATTTCTGAAAGATATTATAAAGTTGTGACTCCCAATAAGAAAATGCTGTTTTTAAAAAAAACAGCTCTTCAAGATACTCATGACTGGCTCATACCAAAGATATTTTAATTAACCATGGAATAACTTGGCAACTAGTAATTTGGGGAGTGTGCAATGCAGATACTTTTGGCTCAAGCCAATCAATTATACTAATTGATTCATCCAGGAGATAAACTACATCTAAAAACGAACAGTTAAATTTAATTTAGAGTTTGGTAATGTGCTAGAAGTAAGAAAAAAGATGGAAAAGATATAAAATAACATTTCTAAAAATTTGACACAGAGCTTTTAGATTTCACTTACTTCCATTGAAGTTATTTGAAGCAAGACCTATTCTTGTAGTTTTATGTCTACTAAATCTAGTATACAATAAATTTTCATTTTCTAAAAGATAAATTTCAAAGACAAAATTCACATGAAATGTGATATATATGTGGGTAGTAAGTACCACTGAAATGATTTATACATCCATCTAGTGGCTTAACACTGATGAAATGTATAAACACTAGAGTATGATAATTACAGTGTATGCGTACTATGGAAAGAGAGAGAGATTGTAAAACATTGGGTGTATGTGGGGGAGCTTACATAGGTGAAATAGAGTCTATACCCTCAAGGAGTTTACACTAAAGTGGGTGAGTTAAAATAATTATGCAGGTAACAATTATACAAGTTAAGGAGTAATACCTGGAATAAGAGAACGATGGTATAAAAAATATGTAAAGATAAGAGAGTCTGCCTCACATCCTGAGCAGCTCTACAATTCCTATATATGAAGAACTTAGTGGTGGAACTGTGTGTACTTAAGGAAGAGGATAAGGCAAGGGTGGGTTGGAGGCTTATCTAAGAGATGTTTCCTATAGAGATTGTGACAGGTATCTCAGGGAATTGTAGCTATCTGTGGAAATGACAGGAAAGAATATGATGATGGGAAAGAAAATGTATTATTTTGAGAGAAATAACTTCATGGAGTAGCAGAGATATAAGAAGTGCTCTTTTAACAAAAGAAATTAACTTTCTTCTATCTTGAAAAAATATGAGGTAGGCCTAATCCTAACCTTTGCTGGGTCTTGCACAAGAATGCAAAAATAGATTTGCATATCATATATCCAAAAATATAAATATAGAAATGGTGTATACTACTAAATATGCTCTATTCTTGTCCCTTGATAAATTTATCTGATAGTTTATGTAACAGTGTATTACCTAGATTCATTTACTGGATTTCTCTTTTTCCATGGAAGGAGGGAAGGAAGAGCCATTCCTAACCCTAGCCCATACTGAGTCTTATCTTGCCCTACAGAGATCTCACATACATGTGTGTTGACATCTCAGCCCTCATGGGTAAATTCCACCCAAACCCTCACTACTAAAGCTTAGTGATACCCAGAATAGCAGTAATTATGAACTTTGGGAAGATAAATATGTGGAAGACAATTGAGAAGATGATAGACATTGACCTGAAATAAAATGAAATTACTAGAAATATTCTCTTGCTCATACCAAAAAACACAGGTTGAGAGTTAGATATTTTAGAGGAAGAAGCTTAGATATTTTGGTAAAGATATAAACAAACTGTTTCAGAGATACAAGTGTGCAAATGTTAGCACATTTGGTATAATTCTAGAAAAATCTGTGACTTTAATATAGAAGTAACTTTATACTGCTTATGAGGTATCACTAATTATGTCAGTTTTTCTCATATTTTTAATCAGTCAACAATTGTTCCTCTCCCCTCAAATTTATCATACTTATTTTGAAGGAAAATGGTGAGTATTAAAAAAACTGATTATTTTCTGAAACAGTGCATCTGAACTGTTGAAATAAAATCATCTTTATTGTCTATAAATTTCCAGTTAACAAATTATTTTTATTTTATTAAAATGTCCTTAAAAAAGGTTAAATACCTTATTAAATATTTTCCATTTTTATGGGAACAACGTTAACTTCTAAATCCTAGAAATGTATACTAACTTAAATACTTTTCATTGAAAAACCACTGGTTGGAGATGAACTACAAGATACATTATGACAAGTTATAACTCAAATACGAATTCTTGGTTCATTTTTCATCCATCTGTAGAGTTAATACCACAGCATGAAGAATCAGATATATGTGAATTCCTATCTACAGTTGGACATATTCTAGCTGTGTGAAATTTGGCAAGTAACATAGTCTATATAACAGAGACTGTTAACTAATCTTCACAGGCCATTCTCTTTTTCTCTATGCTCTGCATATATCAAAGGACATGACTAGAATATATTTAGTACTCCCTCAGCATAAACACAGAACCACCTTCAGGAAGCAGCACAGCCTGAACACTGGCTGCCTAAATGGCTACACCAAGCCCCACCCCCTGCACTCTTGTAGGACTGCCCATCTATGTCAAGTGTGCCTCAGGCCAAGTGTGGCAGGCTCCTCCCCCAGAAGACCAACAGGAACCCCTAACCACACCATATTTCCCAGCCACAGTGTTATTCAGGGCTGAAACCCTGGTGGCATTGGTGCCAGGTCCCATTTCACAAGGAGATTAGAGCACACCTAGTTTGAAACTCACCACATTCAGTTCAGGGACCAAACACTGCCCACAGCAGTCAAGGAGAGCCTCTGCAGATGAATGTCCTGAAGGATACAGCAGCCACAACACAAGAGCAGAGCCCACACGGCACACACCAGAGACAATCCCTGAAGGGCCAGCCCCTGGTACCCTGTGATCTCTTCTCAATTAGGTCATTACTTTCAAGGGCAGGAGACATAACTGTCTTTTCTAACACAGAGAAGAAAGCAGAGACAGACAAAATGCCAAGAGAGGAATTTATCCCCAATGAAAGAACAAGTAAGTTCATGAAGAGATATCTAAGCAAACAGATATAAGCAACATGCCTGGTGGGGAATTTAAAGCAACCATCATGGATCGCAGGGGTGGCTCAGTCAGGTAGGTGTCCAACTCTTGATTTCAGCTCAGGTCATGACCTCATGGTTCATGAGAAAAAGCTCCGCATCCAGCTCTGCACTGACAACATGGATCCAATTCTCTCTCTCTCTTCCTCTCTCTCTGCCCCTCCCCTGCTCGTGATTCCCCCCTCTCTCTTTCAAAATAAATAAATAAACACTTAAAAATGTTTTTAAATAAGTACCAATCATAAGGATACTCACTGGGCTTGAGAAAAGAACACATCAGTAAGACCCTTACTACAGAGATAAAAGTGTTAGAATCAATCAAAGATGAAAAATGCAATAAATGAGATTGGAAACAAGCTTGATGCAATAAATAGCAGGCTGGAAAAAGCAGAGGAACTAATTACTGACCTAGAAAACAAAATGGAAAAGAAGTTAGCTGAATAAAAGAGAGAAAGCATTATTCAATATGAGAATACACATAGGAACTCAGTAATTCCATCAAATGTAATAACATTTATGTTATAGTCTCAGAAGAAGAGAGAAAATGGGACAAAAAAATATTTAAAGAAATAATAGCTAAAAAGTCCCTAATGTGAGGAAGGAAATAGACATTCAGATCCATGAGGCACAAAGAACTCCTCCCAAAATCCACAAAGCATGCTGACACCAAGACATATCATAATTAAATTTGCAAAATACTGTGTTATGGAAAAAAATCTTAAGCGGCAAGACAAAAGAAATCAGTAACTTATAAGAAAAGACCCATAAGGCTAGCAGGAGATTTTTAAAAAGGAATCTGGCAAGTCACAAGGGAGTGTTATGATATATTCCAAGTGCTAAGTGAGAAGAATATGCAGCCAAGAACACTCTATTCATCAAGGCTATCATTCAGAATAGTAGTAGAGATAAAGAGTTTCCCAGATAACAAAAACTAAAGAAATTCATGACCACTAAACCAGCCCTGCAAGAAATATTAAATGACTCTGAGTGTAGAGGAGTGACAAAACATGACAAAGGCAACAAAGGATCAGAGAAAATCTCCTAAAACAATGACAAAACAAGAAATTAATTGGAATTCATATCTATCAATAATTACTTTGAATAGAGGTAAATAAAATTCTTCAATAAAATGGTGCAGCATTTCAGAATGGATTAAAATAGCCAATACCTATCTATATGCTGTCTACAAGACATTCATTTTAGACCTAAGGAAACCTGCAAATTGAAAATGAGGGGCTAGAGAAACATTTATCATGAAAATGGATGTCAAAAGAAAGCTAGAGTAGGAATACTTACACTGGCCAAACTAAATTTTAAAACAAAGACCGTAACAAGAGACAAAAAGGGATATTATTCGGTCATAAAGTGGACAATCCAACAAGATAATATAATAATTGTAAATATTTATGCACTAAACATGGGCGTACCCAAATATATACAACAATAAGAACTAACTGATAATATTATAACACTAGTGGAGGACTTTAACACCCAACTTACATCATTGGACAGATCATCCCTATAGAATATCAACAAAGAAACAGTGGCTTTGAATGACACTCTGGACCAGATGGATTTAACAGATATTTCAGAACATTCCATTCTAAAATAGCAGAATACACATTCTCTTCAAATTCATATGAAACATTCTCCAGAATAGGTCACATATTAGGTCACAAAATATGGTGCAAAAATACAAAAAGATTAAGATCTTACTATGCATCTTTTCTGGCCACAATGGAATGAAACTAGAAGTCAACCACAAAACATTGGAAAGACCATATACATGGATATTAAAGAACATACTACTAAAAAATGAATGAGTCAAACAGGAAATGAAAGGAGAAATAAAAATACATGGAGTGGTGCCTGGGTAGCTCAACTAGTTAAGCTTTGACTCTGGATTTCAGCCTGGTCATGATCTTATTGTTAGTGAGATCCAATAGCATGGAACCTGCTTGGGATTCTCTGCCCTCTCTCTCTCTGTGCCTTTCTCCCTGCTCACTGGCTCTCTCTCTCTCTCTTTCTCTCTCAAAATGAATAAACATTTAAAAAATATATGGAGACAAATGAAAATGAAAACACAATGGCCCCAAACTCTTGGGATGCAGTAAAGGCAGTCCTAACAGAGAAGTATACAGTAATACAGATCTACATCACAAAGCAAGAAAATCTCACCTATGTAACCTAACCGTACACATAAAGGAGCTAGAAAAGGAACAATAAACAAAGGCGATAGCCAGCAGAAGGAAGGAAATAATAATGAGGAGAAATAAGTTATACAGTAACTAAAAACAAAATACAGCAGATCAATGAAATCAGGAGGTGGATCTTTGGAAAAAGTAATACAATTGACAAACCTCTAAACAGACTTATCAAAAAGGAAGAAGGACCCAAATAAAATCACAAATGAAAGAGAAGAAAAGCAACCAACACTACAGAAAAACAATAATAAGAGAGTACTATGAAAAACTGTATTCCACCAATTTGGCATAAGCTGGAAGAAATGGATAAATTCTTGGAAACATATACTATCAAAACTGAAGCAGGAATAATAGAAAACTTGAACAGACCAAAAAAACAGCAAAGAAATTGGTTCGGTAATCAAAAAAAACTCCCAAGGAAAAAGAATAGTCACGGGTTACTTGGCTTCACAGAATTCCACTAAATATTTAAAGAAGAGTTAATACTTATTTTTAAACTAGTCCAAAAAATATAAGTGGAAAGGAATCTTGCAAATTCATTCTTGAGGCCAGCATTACCTTGATTCCAAAACCAGTCAAAGACCCAACCAAAAAAGAGAATTATGGGCCAATATCCCTAATGAACTTGGAGCGAAAATTCTCAACAAAATATTAGTAAATCAAATCCAAGGATTAAAGGAGTCATTCACCACATGAAGTGGGATGTATTCTTGGAATGCAAGAGTGGTTCAATATTCACAAATCAATAATATACTGCATTAATAAAGGAAGTAATAAGTAATAATATACTGCATTAATAAAGTATAAGTAATAAGTTATAATAACCACATGATCCTCTCAATAGATGCAGGAAAAGCTATTAATCAAGTATAGCATCTATTCTTGATTAAAACCTCCAGAGAAGTATGGATAAAGGGAACATACTTCAATATCATAAAGGCCATATATGAAAGACCCACAGCTAATATCATCCTAAATGAGGAAAACTGAGAAATTTTCCTCTATGTACAGGAAGAAGACAGGAATGTCCAAACTCACCAATGTTATTTAACATAGTAATAGAAGTCCTAGTCTCAGCAATCAGACAATAAAAAGAAATAAAAGGCACCCATGTCTTCAAGGAAGAAGTCAAACTTATATTCTTTGTAGATGATAAGATACTCTATGTAGAAAAACCTGAAAGACTCTACCAAAAAATTGCTAGAACTGATACATGAATTCAGTAAAGTCACATGATGCAAAATCAATGCACAGAAATCTGTTGCATTTCCATACACCAATAATGAAGCAGCAGAAAGAAAAGTAAAGGAATTGATCCCATTTACAATTGCACCAAAAACCATAAGATACCTAGGAATAAACTTAACCAAAGTAATAAAAGATCTATACTCTGAAGACTAGTGAACACCCATGAAATAAATTGAGGACAGAAATTAATGGAAAATATTCCTTGCTTGTGGATTGGAAGAACAATTATTATTAAAAAGTCTATACTACCCAAGCAATCTATACATTTTATCCAATCCCTATTAAAATATCACCAGCATTTTTCATAGAGCTAGAACAAATATTACTAAAATGTATATGGAACTACAGAAGACCCTGAATAACTAAAGCAATCTTAAAAAAGAAAAGCAAAGCTGGAGGCATGACAATTCTGGACTTTAGGTTATATTACAAAGCAGTAGTCATCAAGACAGTATGGTACTGGCACAAAAACAGACACATAGACCAATGGAACAGAATAGAGAATCCAGAAATGGACCCACGAATGTATGGCCAACTAATCTTTGACCAAGAAGAAAAGAACATCCAATGGAAAAAAGACAGTCTCCTCAACAAACGGTGTGGGGAAAACTGGACACTAACATGCAGAAGAATGAACCTGGACCACTTTTTGATACCATACACAGAAATAAATTCAACACGGATGTACGACCTAACTGTGAAACAGGAAATCTTATCCTAGAGAATACAGGCAGCAACCTCTTTGATCTTGGTTATAGCAACTTCTTACTAGACACACAGAGGCAGAGAAAACAAAAGCAAACATAAAATATTGGGACTTCATCAAGATAAAAAGCTTCTGAATGAAAGATTGTGAATGAAACAATCAAAAAAACTAAAAGGCAACCTTTGTAAAGGGAGAAGATATTTGAACATGACATACTAATAAAGGGTTAGTAACCAAAATCTATAAAGAACTTATCAAACTCAAAACCCAAAAACCAAATATTTACTTTATGTAAAAATTTTACCGTAGAGTGTTTATGTAGTCATTATTTTGGTTTCATTTTCCTGTCTCTATAGGCTGTTGGTGAGGACAAAACAAGTGAATGATAAAGAATTAGGCACTATGAGAGAAGCACTTCAATTATATACAATATATAATTCAGTTAGTAAACACAATACTGACATGATTTAATGAAAACAAATTGTGCTAATAAGTTGCATTTTTCTAACTTTCATGATTGATCATTAAGTATCCACTAAAGAATGCGGTTTGAAGATCACCTATATTTTATTTCCCAATCTTTAATATTCACTTTGAAAAAAATTCCAGGCTGATAGCATAAATTCATTCCATGCCTCTGAATTTCCAGCTGCTTTGCATTTTCCCTTCCTTAACAGCCTTCTGTATAGATTTCAGACTTGTTTAGTCAGTCATCACAAGTGTGTACACTGAGTCATCCTAATAAAATGTTTCAGATAGACAGATGATATAGATAGATAGACACACAGATAGATGGTAGATGACAGGGAGGAGATAGATGATGTATGATTGATAAATGATAGATGACAGAGAGAAAAGATATAGATTTGTGCATACATAGTCATATATAGATATAAATATTTTATATGTATAAATATATCCTATAAATAATACATAAGTATGTATAAATAAATATATTCTGTAAATAAAATATCTGTACCTTTACATATGGATCTATCCTGCTAGTTCTCTTTGTCTGGCTGAACCCTGGTATACAGATTAGGGTTCTGGAGACCATTTCAGAGAAGAATATTAGAAAGAAGTTCTCTAAATTAATTTTGGGTTTTCTAGAATTCATTACCTAATCTGATTAGATTTAATGACATTAATTATCCTGCTTCCACTGATACTTCATGACATAAGTGTAACTAAAAGAATAATTTTTGATACCAGCAATTCAGAATCAGTTGAAAGCAAGGTCTGGGTCTCAATATTTGCTATCTTAGAATATTACAGTCAAAATAAGGAGTATAAAGGGGTTGGTTCGTTGCATCTAACTGCCCTGAAGAAAGTAAGGAAAGAATAGGTACACTATTAAATTTACCACATTTCTTTGATAGAAAGTAAAAAAATCTGAAGTAGTACTACAAGTATGTAATGTAGATTGCTTAATGACTACAAACTATCAGCCATGTTTCTTCAATTAACAACACCAGTGGCTAAAAGTGCTAACTTACCTTTTTATTATCTATGTAAATTTATTTATTTATGAATGAAATTTATTATGAAATATTTGCCCCATAAAGCGATGATCAAAAATTGTGAGTTAAACCTTCCTAGGACAGTAGATATCAGGTAGTTAATTAATGAATATATTATTTTATTATTCTGAATTCTGTGACTTTTTGGTATTTTCAACTTTAATATGTTGCTGTGATTTCTTTTTTCATTTTAACTAAATATTCATTTTCATACCTATTGTATTATTGCTAATTTTGTATTTCTTTTATTAATGTGGACCTGCCAAAATTATAGGAACTTCAGGAGTCCACAAAATCTGTGTATACTCTTTTGGATGCTTGTATATGAAAATGGGAACTAATAGTGTATGGTAAAGTGTAAAATCATGCCCTACACTGAGTTTGAAACTCATTTCTGTCATTTGTTAGCTATGTGATGCTTATAAGTGATGTAACCTCTGTGTCTGAATTCCTTCATCTGCACACAGAAAATAACAAAACTTACCTTATCAAGTTTTTGCAAAGATTATATGGAGGGTTTAGAATAGAAATGCCTAGCATATATGAATATTTTCTGGAATTACAGTGAGTATTAAGTTTCAATGGGAATTCTCTGTGCATATTTATTGCTGTGAACAGGAATATATTTTATAGATCGATGTCTTAGATTCAAAAAGCAATCTAACACACACACAAAAAGAAATCTAACACAAAAAAAGACAATCTAACACAAAAAAAGAAACAATAAAGAAAATAAAATACAGTATTATTCTGGAATTATGAGAAATCTGAAGAAGCTATTAAGAACGTTTTCCACATTTGCTTACATGTTCTTACAATCAATAGAAATCTTCATAAATTTGGATTCTAATTTCATATATTTTGATGGAAAAAATACACTTAGGTGCAAATGATAGCATAGTGGACTAAGACATAAATAGCAGGTTCTATTCTGTCCAACAGAATGACTGCTATATATTTTTTACACTCATTGTGTGCTGTGCCTCAGACTATCTTTGGTGTTGAGGTCTATGATATAGCATACCATATTTGCTATTTCAACTACTGATATGACAAGAAATAAAAATATATAGAACTGCGACAGGAGCTTGAGGATGTAGCCAATACATTAAGATAGAAAACATATTATTTTGAATAATTACAAACAAATTACATGCTGCCTTTCAGAAAAGAAAAAGATAGACTTTAGGGAAAAATGTTTAAACCACACAAATAAATAATTCAACTGAACTTTATGCTTCTAATTTCTGAGTATAAGTTATCCTTTCTTTTTTTTCTGAATATGTTATTCTACTTAAATAAATTCAGAGCTATATAAAACTATACTGTTATCCCATTGTTGTTAGTTCAGCAAATTAGAGCAATTTGAAAATATCAATTTATATAAAAATACTAGATTTATAATGGAGAAAGTGATATCTCCAAAATTTGTTACATTTTTATTCTAGATGCTTTTGTAACTAATATGAATTGTAATGGTATAAGAATAATACTGACAATCAGTAGGAAGATAGAAATTAGCTAAGCTATAAATTCTAAGTCCAATTGATATTTTGATTAAAAATATGTCTTCCTATTTTGTAGAAACCCTTTTATGGAGAGTGGAATGCCTAAATGTATAAAACTCTTAAATCTGATGACAACCGGGGCCCATAGGAGTGGACTTCTACTCATCCTTGGTACTGGCCCTCTTCCCATTACCCATTTCCCTCTCTTCACTAATTACTGGAGAAACACGCCAATATTGATAGAACATAATTTCATGGTGTGAAATTGATTCTGACACTTTCCTCTGAACTATATTTATTTACAGTAATTTTCAAAATTTTATACCCTTCTCAAAATTCCTTACATAAAATTAAATATATATAAAATGTAAAATATATATAATATGAAATTCCATACATATGTATATGATGTTTTGTATGTATATAAACACCCCATACATATGTATATATTCTTGTACCAGATTATATTTGCATAACATTTATTTTAATTCCTAGAATTTCAGTGATATGTTTACAATGAATATAACTTGAACTACCTTTCCTTTTCTCCTCAAGGGGAAAACAAAGAGCAATGGAAACTAAATCATTTTTTTTCTCTTTTCCCATGATAAAAATGGAAATATATTGCTGCCTTTAATGAACTTGGATAAGATGAAATGCTCTTTAGAAAGCATTGATAGTTTTTTTTTACATTCACTGTTTTTGTTTAAAATTAAAATCACCATCAAATTTACAAACCTCATTATCATTTCATTAATTACACTTTCAACTCTGGATTAAAACTGTGGATTTGGTGGCAGGTGTGAGGCTTTAAGACAATTTTGCAGAAATGTCTTTCATTTGTTAATCATAAATCCTCAAATCATGATCTAATAAACATAAATTACTTGTAATTAAAAGCCTTATTATAATAACTATGTTACAGTGTGGTTAAGAAAAAGAATCACTCAAAAATTCTAGTTTGTGGTTTTCCTTTTCATACTTTAATTTCCAATGTTAAAGATGTGATTTATATTGCCAAACTGGCAATGTATGTACTTTGTATTCTTCCTGAAATCACTTATCACATATTATCTCAATAATTTGGTATAATTGTACATAACCTAAATGCTCTATGATTCAGAAAAAAATAAATATATTTACAGAAATTATTGTGTTGATAAAACGACTTTCATTTGTAAATATCACCAAAATTTAGGTATATTATTTTCACAGAGAGAGAGATAGCACAAGTAGGAGGAAGGGCAAAGAGAGAGAGAGAGGGAGACAGAGAATCGCAAGCAGGCTCCACCTGTTAGTACTGAACCCTAAGGAGAGCTCAAACTCATAATCCTTAAGTCATGACCTGAGTCAAAATCAAGAGTTGGACACTTAACCAATTGAGCCATGGTGTCCCAGAACTACTTTAAAACATTAAATCATAGATGTATAAATTTTATTTCAGTTCTTTTTTTTTCTTCCCTTAGCTTTTTCTGTCCTTTAGCCAAAGCCATTTTTAGTGCTTACTGTGTGATCAACACTCTGATAGGCATTCTCTACCCTCCATCTACTCAGAGTAATGAGCTAGGCAAATGTATAAAATAATCGGGATTCAGACTTAACACCATAAAGCATAATTATAACAGGATCTTATTATAATTCTATAAAATATGTGCCACTCTTTTAAGATATAAAGTCATAATGGACACAAAGAATATTGCAGTGAAGCTAGAATGACAAGCAATATCTTATGTGTGGAAGAATGGCATGTAGAACTAAATACATGCACTAAAATTATGAATCTTCATGTGGAAATTATAAAGATCAAATTGTCAAGTGAATAAAAAATACTAAGGCACATGGGTGGCTCAGTTGGTTAAGTGTCCAACTTTTAATATTGTCTCAGTTATAATCACAATTTGTGGGATCAAGACCCACAATGGGCTATGTGCTAACAGCGCAGAATCTGCTTGGGATTCTCTCTCTTCCTCTCTCTCTCTCTCTCTGCCCCTCTCCCCATTCCTGCTCTGTCTCTCTCTCTCTCAAAATAAATAAATAAACATTAAAAAAATACTCTATTAAAAATACACGATATGATTGGGAGGAAGGATTATAGCTAAATAATCTTGAATTTACCCACTTAACCTTCTTGTTTTCATTTTGACATTACATTTGACACATGTTTGTAGTTATTTATTAAGCCTTGTTATTTTCCAAGGCTGCATTCACCCTGACACATTTTTTTACCTGCCTTGTGGTATGACTGCACAATAAAACAATGTCTATATAAAAAGAGAAACATTCAGTTTATGTCACAGAAGATACAAGTTTTTGGTAATTATCGAATGAAGTAGATGGTTAATCTCCTTCTCAGCAATGAAGTTAATTGGAGGCAAGAGTGTTTGATTGAAAGAAGATAGCAAGCCTTGTCATCAGCGAGTCATAAGTTTATAGCTAAGCTTTTTTCCTAGCTACTTTCTACTTTTGCTGCTTTGGATAAGTTTTTAAATGGCAAGATTCTGATTTTTCTTTAGAGAATTAAGAAAGTAACTCCCACAATGGTTGAGAGTACTATATGAGATACATGTATAAAATCTAACACTGATGTGAGAAATAAATTATTTTAAATGTGTATAGTGCTGGGGTGCCTGGGTGACTCAGTTGGTTAAGTGTCCGAGTTTGGCTCAAGTCATAATCTCCCGGTTTGTGGGTTCGAGTTCCGCAACGGGCTCTGTGCTGACAGCTAGCTCAGAGCCTGGAGCCTGTTTCAGATTCTGTGTCTCCTTCTCTCTCTGACCCTCCCCTGTTCACGCTTGCTCTCTCTCTCTCTCTCTCTCTCTCTCAGAAATTAAAAGAAAAACACCTTTAAAAGATGTAAAGGAACACTATTTGTATTTATTTGCATTTATAGGTATTTAAATCAAACTAGATATTTAAACATACTGAAATTATCTAAAACCCTTAATGTCTTCTTTTTGGCACAGGTTCTAAAGGCTAAGGTGGCTAAATGATGTGTGGAAATGGCAGATTTGCTACAAAAATATTACTACACTAAATACAAACATCTTAAAAAAACTAAAGGGAAGCCTAGAAGAAAGGTGACATAATCTGCTTTTTAAAAAAGGAATAATTAAATATTATAATATTAACAGAGGCATTGTATAAGCATTTAATCTTTTCCTAAGGAAAAGAGTAGGCTAGGTAGAGGGGAAAATTTATTTGATTTTCAAAATAATTGTGTAAGTGTGCTGTCTTCCAAATGCTTCCACTATTGCTGTTGAGGGTAGAAGGAAGGTAGGACCATCATTCTGGTATGTCCCTCACATTATTTAGCAGGAAATAAGAGTTTACAAAATAAGATGATTAACAATATCTAATTACTGCTTTCGAAAGCAATCATGATAATGATAGTTAACATTTAACTGTCACTTAGAATATACCTAACTCTAGGCTAAACATTTTATGTAACTATCTCAGTTAACTCACTCAACATCGGGGGAGACAAATCTCTTGTATTAGGCTGTTTTTATACATTAGGAAACTGAAAAGTAATTGTGCCAACTGCCATGGCTAGTAAGGAGTTAAAATTCTAACAAAGACAGTGTAAAAGAGGTTAATTGGAAAATTTGCACACATTTGCTTTGTACTGAAAAATAAATTGCATTCTGATCTTGTATATAGAAAGAAAACAAAATAACCAGTTTTGTAGGCAAGTATGTGAATGTGATCCAATTTACATGATGTTTATTTATCCTCCGGTATCTCAGGCTGATTTCTTGACATGTCATGATTTTGTAAAACCAACTTGGAAACAAGCATATTCTTTCCTTGCTCATTTTATATATTAACTGTTTTTGCAGTGTAGAGTCGTTCAATCATTGAAAAGTATTTACTGTATATTTTAAATGAAATACTGACAGAAAATTCCTTCCTCTATGAGAACATTATGCTATTTGAAGAGGACTAGATGAAGTGGTGCTAATTAAACATCTGGCATTCAACCTCACTTCACTGTTTTTCCCTTATCTGAACAACA
This sequence comes from Crocuta crocuta, assembly GCF_008692635.1. Taxonomy (NCBI): domain Eukaryota; kingdom Metazoa; phylum Chordata; class Mammalia; order Carnivora; family Hyaenidae; genus Crocuta; species Crocuta crocuta. The sequence goes on from NW_027533117.1 coordinate 976,323, forward strand.
TTTTGCAAAGGGAATTGAGTACTTTAGAAGATCGATGAGTAGAAGTACCATCCAAAAGCATGAGCGTTTCATGACAATGAAATTTAAATTATCATCATTATTAAGAGACTAATTTTCCAGATTTTGCCCTTTTTTGTGCAAAAGCATAAATATATTTCAAATAGAGCAGTAACTCATTAAGCTGATACTATTACCTTTGTAAAAAGAGGCAAAAGTTATTTGGAAAATAACAGCTTCTATTCTGCCTTTTAGGACTGTATAACATTGGAACTGGAGCACATATGATTATTTATCCATATATGGGTGTTGTAGCATATGCATAGCATAGAGATCCGCTAATTGATTTAATCAGTAAGTAGTATGGCCAAATGTGCATGTTTAAGATTTAACACAAAAAAGATATTTTCAAACTGTGACAAAATTATTTTAGATAAAGTAATTATCTCTTGGATAATGACATGGTACTGAAAATTAAGTTTCCCTTAGCTTTGTTGTCTGCTATATGATTTTAAATTAGCTAATTAGTGAGATCTCTTAACTATTGATTCTGAACCAAATGAAAATAGTTAAAGGAGTTCAGAATGGTAGATTAGACACAGGGATGCACATAATAGATCTTCTTATAAATGAGCATAAGGCATTTTTCTGGCCTTTGCCCTGCAGGGCGCAGCATGTGGAATGTCAAACCTGGGCTGTATTTCAGCACTTAGTAGCCATAGATAAGACACCTTGGTACAAGCAAAATGGCAGAAATGTGACTGCCCTGCTTTGTCATAAGGCCAACACAGGCCTTCTAATACTCCCTTCCTTTGATAAATAAACTTCCAGTACTATGACTGTCACAAATAGAGCAGTTAGAAAAATGCAAGCTTTCCCAGCAGTGTGGAGAAGCCAGCACCATTGAGAGCAAGAGTGAAAATAATAAGTTGTTTTAGGAAGGAAGTTTCTAGTGAATGAAATGGAAGAAGAGTCTGAACTCCAGATGCCAATGTATCACCAGTTCACTACAGTTACAAGCACTTCTCCAACTTGAGGGGGAGCAAGTTAGGGACGTGGAGAAAAATTACTGCAGGTAGTGATCTTTCAATATTGCTTGTTAAAGGGAAGTACAATTAATTATTTCTCAGTGGGAAACTAAAAACACTTTATCAGGAATAAGAACATGCAAATATGGAGTGTGACGTTATTTGCCTTACAAAAAGGTCACAGTTTCAAGTGAACAATATATCTTTTAATTAAAAAGAGAAATGTTAATTATCATCACTACTATAGACAATTAGTTTAAAATAAGCTATCTGAAGTAAAGGATAAAGTGTCAGGATATAGTAAACCACTCTTTAGGTTAATCTTTATTGACAAAATAATTTTACAGAAAGGATAGTGGCTTTTCATTGATATGCATGGTAGTTAATAAATCATTCCTAAGAATTCATCTCAAACTGCAAGCCCATCATTCTGTATGCATTCAATAAAATGTTCTTGTGCATAAGTGCTGTGTTGTGTTCGGAGCTAGTCCTAGGCAATTCAAAGAAATGATTTATAGCTTAGGTCTTCAAAAATCTTGGGGCCCCTGGGTGGCTTAGTCGGTTAAGCGTCCGACTTTCGCTCAGGTCATGATCTCGCGGTTCCTAGGTTCGAGCCCCGCGTCGGGCTCTGTGCTGACTGCCAGCTCAGAGCCTGGAGCCTGTTTCAGAGTCTGTGACTCTCTCTCTTTCTCTCTGACCCTCCCCTGCTCACGCTGTCTCTCTCTCTCTCTGCTAGAAATAAATAAAACTTTAAAAAAATTAAAAAAAAATCTTATATTCAAAGACAGGAGACTGATAAGTTGATAATTACCTGAGGATGTCTTAAGTGTTCAAGTGAAAATAAATCAGCGTAAGGGAGAATATTCAGAACATTAGTGGAATATTCAAGAAAGACTTGGTAGTTTAGGTATGTTTCTAGAGGAGATAATAGCTATGGTGAATTGTGAAATCTAAGTGGAAATTAGCCTGGCAAAATAAGAAGGGCTAGAAAAAGAGCCGTGGATATATGCACATTAAGATACGAAGGGACCTAGTAATGCAGAAACATAAAATATTTCAGAATCTCTCAAGGTAGAGTGAGGAAGAGGCGGTGATAAGGGATAAACCCTGAGAAGGTAGAGTCAGAAGATAAAAATATAATAATTTTCTATTTCTCTTAAGGAGTACAAACAATACACAAAGTCATTATCTCACAGGTCTACTGGTCAGAAGTTTAGGTTGACTTGATTGGTTTCTCTGCTGTGGGTTTTACTAGGACCATAACAAGGTGTCGACCTTCTGAGCACTTATCAAGAGGATCTGGGAAGAATCCGCTTCTTAGATCATTCTGGTTGGCAGAATCCAATTTCTAATGGTTCTAAAACTGAGGCACCATCTATTTTCAATCTGTCACACTTCACTCCACTATATTACCTACATTCCTCTCATTTCCCATACATCCCCCATCAACAATGGAGGGTTCAGATCTTCTCAAGCTTTCAGCCTCTCCAATTTTCTCTTCTACACTGTTTCTATGAGTGACTCTTCATCTGCATTTCTCTTCTGCCTTTTCTTCTTCTTTTAAAAGTTCATGTGATTAAACTGGGACCATCATGATAATCCAGGATAATCTCTCTAATTTATTTTTTTATTTTTATTTTTTAAATTTATTTCTAGGAGAGAGAGATAGAGAGACAGCATGAGCAGGGGAGGGTCAGAGAGAGAGGGAGTCACAGACTGAAACAGGCTCCAGGGTCTGAGCTGGCAGTCAGCACAGAGCCCGACGCGGGGCTCGAACCCACAAACCGCGAGATCATGACCTAAGTGAAAGTCGGACCCTTAACCGACTAAGCCACCCAGGCGCCCCATAATCTCTCTATTTTAAAGTCAATTGAATGGTAACTTGTTCCCTTCATAACAGTATACAGGATGATGTGCACACAGCACACAGTAGCCAGAGGATGATCTTGGGGAATGTATGTACAACTTTAACTGGCACGGAAGGTCAATTTTTTTTCACATAAAATTAAATATATCAGTTTTATCTTAAAGGAAAATAATTCTGAGAACGATCTTGTGTGCAGAAGTAACAGAATCAACTCCACCTTTTAGAAAAATCACTTTGACAGTAGTGTGCAGTTTGAAATATTAGGGGGCAGCAATTGGATCAGAAAGACCAGTTAGAATGTTCATTTAGTAATTAAGTTTAGTGAATAGGATCATAAGACAGTAAGAGAAAGCAGATATCAAAGGGGATAAATTATAACAGTATAAAACCACTAAAAGTAAAAAAAAATTCTTCTTATAAACAACTATTTAGGATAAAGATTTTTAAATTCTTGAATAGAGAAAGTAAAAACTGCTGTACTTTGTTCCTTATTGGACATAAGAGAATAGATGCAAGAATAACTCTCATTTTTGGCTTAAAAAACTAGATCAATAGGATTAACATTTACCATGTGTGAATAATAGCCAGAAGAACAGAATTCAGTAAAAATGAAATATTTTATTCAGGTTCAGAGAAAAATTATTCATTCTTGTTTAGAAATATTGATTTTGGGGCACCTGGGTGGCTCAGTGGATTAAGCGACTGACTTTGGCTCAGGTCATGATCTCACAGCTCGTGGGTTTGAGCCCCGCATTGGGCTCTGTGCTGTCAGCTAGTTCAGAGCCTGGAGCCTGTTTCAGATTCTGTGTCTCCCTCTCTCTCTGAAACCCTCCCCCCCTCCCCCCCCGCTTATGCTGTCTCTATCTCTCTCTCAAAAATAAAACATTTTAAAAAATTTAAAAAAAAATTGATTTTCATAGGGCACCTGGGTGGCTCAGCCAGTAAGCGTCAGACTTTGGCTTAAGTCATGATCACACAGCTTGTGGGTTCAAGTCCCACACTGGGCTCTGTGCTGACAGCTCAGAGCCTGGAGACTGCTTCAGACTCTGTGTCTCCCTCTTTCTGTCTGCTTCAGATTTCTGCCCCTCCCCTGCTTGCACTCTGTCTCTCTGTCAAAAGTAAATAAACAATAAAAAATTAGAAATATTGATTTTCAGGGGCGCCTGGGTGGCTCAGTCGATTAAGCGTCCAATTTGGGCTCAGGTCATGATCTCGCGGTTTGTGGGTTCAAGCCCCTCAGCGGCCTCTGTGCTGACAGCCTGCTCGGAGCCTGGAGACTGTTTTGCATTCCTTGTCTCCCTCTCTCTCTTACCCCCCCTACTCTCTCTCTCTCTCTCAGAAATAAATAAAACATTAAAAAAAGAAAAAAGAAAGAAAAAGAAATATTGTCATATGCCTACAGGATTAGACAACTTCTAATCAGTTTCTAGATATATAAGATTGAAAATAAAAAGTAGATCAAACTGGCTACAAATATTTGTGAGTAATCAGTAATTGCTACTTCAGAANGCCTGGAGACTGCTTCAGACTCTGTGTCTCCCTCTTTCTGTCTGCTTCAGATTTCTGCCCCTCCCCTGCTTGCACTCTGTCTCTCTGTCAAAAGTAAATAAACAATAAAAAATTAGAAATATTGATTTTCAGGGGCGCCTGGGTGGCTCAGTCGATTAAGCGTCCAATTTGGGCTCAGGTCATGATCTCGCGGTTTGTGGGTTCAAGCCCCTCAGCGGCCTCTGTGCTGACAGCCTGCTCGGAGCCTGGAGACTGTTTTGCATTCCTTGTCTCCCTCTCTCTCTTACCCCCCCTACTCTCTCTCTCTCTCTCAGAAATAAATAAAACATTAAAAAAAGAAAAAAGAAAGAAAAAGAAATATTGTCATATGCCTACAGGATTAGACAACTTCTAATCAGTTTCTAGATATATAAGATTGAAAATAAAAAGTAGATCAAACTGGCTACAAATATTTGTGAGTAATCAGTAATTGCTACTTCAGAAAATATATATCCATTGAGAATAGAAACCAAAATTATGGGGGTGCCTGGTCTGGCTCAATTGGTAGAGCATGTGACTCATCATCTCAGGTTTGTGAGTTCAAGCCCATGTTGGGTATAGAGATTACTTAAAAATAAAACAAAATCTAAACAAAGGGAAACAAAATTCAAAATTTTCTGAAACATTAGCAAAGAGTAGAGAGAAAATGAGCCAACGGGGGGAAAAATGTACATGGTAGAGGATGAGAAATGAAGAACAGGAGAGTAGTTTATAAAGTATAGTTTTAGAATATTATGCAGGCATTAAAAATTATTACCCATTTTGTAAATGTAAAACAAGTGACATATAAAATAAGAGATAATTTAATTAAAAACATAAATGCTCAGCAAAGGGTATATATTTCTCTATTTGTGTTAATAAGGGATTATATCAGCATGCACACATAGATATTCTCAAACTACTTAACTCTGTAGAGTGGGAAAGGAGGCACTTTTTACTATTTTTGTGTCCATTTAAAACAAAAACACAAGTACTTGCATTATTTGAAAATTTTGTAAAACAAAAAGGGATATATGTACATCTATATGATGTTATGAAATCATCTACTGAAGTATTCATATACTGGGGCGCCTAGGTGGCTCAGTCAGTTAAGCGTCCAACTTCAGCTCAGGTCATGATCTCATGGTTCGTGGGTTCAAGCCCTGTGTCAGGCTCTGTGCTGACAGCTAGCTCAGAGCCTGGAGCCTGCTTCTGAATCTGTGTCTCCCTCTCTCTCTGACCCTCCCCTGCTCATGCTGTCTCTCTCTCTCTCAGAAATAATTAAAAAAATAAAATAAAAATTGAAGTATTCATGTATTAAAAGAATATTCTATCATGAAATAAATTCATGAGCTATACTAATAAAAAGTATATGGAACAATATTAATTAGAGTACAGTATGAACATTTTGAGATGTAATATGCACACAAATACAAAAATGTTTTTCTAATTATTTGCCCAATTCTTTTAAAAATAGGGAAAAATCACTAATCTTAAAAATGAGGAAAATATATACAATAGAAGGTAATATATGAAAAGAGAATGATATTAGATGGTATAATGTGCCTGAGAAAAAGGGAGGAGATGATATTCAAATAATAATTGCAGTTATTGCTGTCTATAGCAGTAATATTTCCTCTACCAAAATGGGAAGGAAGGCTATAAGAATGATTGATGATGCTGATAAGTTTGGAGGTGGAAGGCCTGGGAGCCATTATGTTCTCTATTAGGTAGGACTTAAGGTATTTAGCTGAGTATAATGTGAAAAGTGGCCAGGGAAAGGGCTTTACGGAATGTATAGTGATGTTTAGAAATAGCTATTGTATGAAGAGGATGGTGATTAGGAGAAAAGTACTAATTGTCTGCTGAGAGTTTTATAAAGTTTCAAGAACCATGATAGAGCTACAGTGATAAAGACCATTTGAAAATGCTGCAAGAATAGACAAAATGGTGGCACATAATAGAAAGTCCAGAAACAGACCCATACACCTAAATACCTTACATGAAAGAAGTGGCGTTGTGCAGTGGGTAAATTAGGCTTTTTGATAAATAATATTGGAATGAACAGTTATCCATGATTAAAAAATGAAATTGAATCAGTTCTAAGGATATAAAAAACTTAAATTTGAGAGAAAAGTTGTAAAGAATTTTGATGTTATTACAGAATAATATCTTCCTAACTTTTGGATAGAAAATGATTTATTATTTTAATTGAAATAGAAAACAAGCTCCACAGATTTTAAGTGTTCAGTAGGTTCTTACCCTCATATACACCTGTGTAATTGTTACAACAATCAAAATAGAGAATATTTTCATCATTGTAGAAAGTTCCCTTGGGCTCACCAACTCCCAGTATCTATTGTGTTTACCACTTTCTGGTCTCAATCATTATAGATTAGTTTAAGCTTTTCCTGGGCTTAACATAAATGAAATCAAAGATTATGTAATCATATGCACCCAGCTTCTTTTGTAGCAGCTATTTATTCTTTTTTATTGCTGGGTAATATTCCATCATACAAACATACCATGATTTACCAATCCATTCTCCTTTTGAACATTTTTCTACAATTCTTTTGTAAACAAATATTTTTATTTCTCTTGGGTACAGCTAGGAATAAATTCCAGAGTCAAAGTGTAGATGCTTGTATAAATTTACTACATTAAGCAGTTTTCCAAAATGAATGACATGTTATACTCCCGTTAACAATATATGAAAGGCCCAGGTACTCTAAATCCTTGTAAAAAGTTAGTTTAACTATTTTTTTTTATTTTAGGCTATTAGATTAGTTAATAAGTAGCTCTCATTTTAATTTTAACTTACATTCACCTGGCAGCATTGTTTCATTGCACATCATACGATCCATTAATATCCCCTTATGCGATGTATAAAATCTGTGCTATTTTTTTCTTATGAATTTGCAGGGGTTAATTATATAATATGACAGTAGATTTTTGAAAGATACATGTATTGCAGAAATGAGACTTGCCTTTGCATTTTCTTGCCTGTGTTGTCTATTTCATGTCTATATCATGGTTATTGTAAAATATTTGTCTGATAATTTCTAAATTTGGCATCTCTAATAAAAAACATCTCTAAGTGTCCTCCTACTGACTCTTTGAACTGGGGTACATTTTCTTGTCTTCTTATAGGTGTCTTGTAATCTTTGATTACATAATGGGCATTTATTACAAAAATAACAGTAGAGAACAGTGTGAATAATATTTACCTCCACAAAAGAGTATACATTTTTTTTCTTCTTAGGTCATTATAGTGGGAGCTGAATCCCAAGGATCTGTAGATAAACTAAATATGGACTTTGTTTATGCTTTAGTTTTATATAGCCCATCACTGGATTAAATTTTTTAAACATGGCATCTGTACTTTCCAGTAACTAGTGGAGCACTTCTCTAATTCTCTTGGAGCACTTCTCTAATTCCAGTGTTCCATTTTACAGTTTAACTGTCAACTTCTGGAACTGTGACTGATCTCTTCCTGCTATGAATATTGGTTACTAAGTTTTGAGGAAGCTATGTGGTTTTCTCTGCCCCTAGGTTTCAATCCCCGTTGTCTGCACCTTGAAATGTTTTGTTCAGCTCTGTTGTTTCTCCCTAACCTTTGCAAGCCAGCTGTCCTATACTTTATCAAGACCACAAATGTCTCACATGTTTTCTTTCACAACCTTCCCACCCTGCAGGTTTTCAAGGACTTGTGAGAAATCTTAGTTGGCTCAGGGGATAGACTGCTTTAGTTTTTATTTTTTGTCCACCCTACTTGAGATAAAGTTGGTGACTTGGCACAGAATTACTCTGTGTGTGGGATCTCTCCACATTTTTCTAAGGTTTGGTTTATTTAGGGTTCATGGTGTATTCAGTTTTCTTTTAAAAGGGTTTCCAAATTCTGATGTTTAATGCATTCAGCTTATTGAATTATTTATTTTTCATAATTTTATTTGCTGCATTGGTCTTTTTATTATTCTTTGAACTCTACAGGTAGGTCAAATTCTACATGAAATAAATATTTCATATCATAAAATGGATAAAGGAATTTATAATTCCGACAATTGTTACTCATTCATTAGCTGCAAAATACTAAATAAATATATCAAGTCCTTTCAGGCATTCTACCATTACATTCTATTTCTCCATAACTTAAACCAAATGACATCTATCTGAGCATGTGTCTATAATGCACCATATAAAATCAAGTAATTTCCTTAGATAAAAGACCTATCAGAAGCTTTAACCCAAAGAATGGAAATTCACCATCAGGAAATCTTCAGTAGGAATTAGTTACAAATTTGAAATGATTTTTTAAAGTTGTACTTTCTGACTTGTACTCTATAAACTGTAAAACACTAATTAAAAACACTGAAAATCACATGAAAAATGGAAACATTCCATGTTCATGGATTTCAAGAACAAATATTGTTAAAATGCCTCTACTATCCAAAGCAATCAACACATTTAATATAACCACAATGGAAATACCACCAGCATTTTTCACAGAACTGGAAAAAAAAAACAAAACAATTCTAAGCTGTGTATGGAACCACAAAATATCCCAAATAGACAATTTACCTTGACAAAGAAAAACAAAGCTTGAGAATCATAATTCTGAACTTCAAGTTGTATTAGAAAGGTGTAATGATCAAAACAGTATGTCAGTGGAACAAAAATAGACACAAAAAAATCAATACAATAAAATAGAAAACCTAGAAATAAATCCACAACTACGTGGCTAATGTTTGACAATGAAGGAAAAATATTCAATGGGAAAAGGAGAGTCTCTTCAAAAAATGGTGTTTGGAAAAGTGGACAGCAACATGAAAAAGAATAAAAATACCATTTTATTACACCATACACGCATATATCAAAGTGGATTAAAGATCTCAATGTGAGGCCTGAAATCATCAAAATCCTAGAGGAGAACACATGCAGTAATTTCTTTGCCATTGGTATTAGCACCTTCTTTTTAGATTGGTCTCTTCAGGCAAGTGACACAAGAGCAAAATTAAACTATTGGAGCCATTTCAAAATAAAAAGCTTCTGCGAGGCAAAAAAAATTTTTTTTCAACAAATCTCAAAGGGAATCTGCAGAATGGGAGAAGAAATTTGCAAATGGCATATCTGATAAAGGGTTAGTATACAAAAATAGAAAGAACTTATACAACTCAACATCCAAAGAACAAATAATCCAATTAAAAAATGAGCAGAAGACATGAATAGAGATTTATCCAAAGACATCCGGATATTGCTAATAGACACAGTAAAAGATGTCCATCATCACTAACCATCAAGGAAATGCAAATCAAAACTACAATGAGATATCATTTCACGCCTGTCAGAATGGCTAAAATCAACAACACAGGAAACAATAGATTCTGGCAAGGATGTGGAGAAAGGGGCACCCTCTTGTACCTAGTGGGAATGCACCTTGGTGAAGCCACTGTAGAAAACAGCATGGGGCTTCCTCAAGAAGTTAAAAATAGAACTATGCTACAATCCAGCAATTGTACAAAGAATACAAAAATACTAATATGAAGGGATAGATGTCCCCCAATGTTCATGACAGCATTATCTACAATAGCCAAATTATGGAAAAAGCCCAAATGTCCATCAACTAATGAATGAATAAAGAGGTGGTATACATACATATAATGGAATATTACTCATCCCCCCAAAATGAAATTTTGCGTTTTGCAAAGGCATGGTTCTAATTAGAGGGTATAATCCTGAGTGAAACAAGTCAGTAAGAGAAAGGCAAATACCATATGATTTCACTTCTATGTGGAATTTAAGAACAAAACACATGAGCAAGGGAAAAAAAAAACCCAGAGGGAAACCAAGAAACAGACTTTTAGCCTAAGAGAGCAAACTGATGGTTACCAGAGGTGGCTGGATGGGTTAAATAGGTGATAAGCAGCAGGTGATGGATCACTATATTGTACACTTGAAACTAATATAACACTGTATGTTAACTAACTGGAATTAAACTAAAATCTTTAGAAATAGTTTGTGCTTTCTCTTTTTCTTAAGGTCCAGAATTCTATGAAATGCTACTGGTATTCCATCACTTTGGATCATTCTCTTTGCCAAACTTTCTCTCATAAATACAGGAATTTACACGGACTCCATTGCAGTTGTTCAGATTTTTCATATACAAAATATATTTGTTGATGCTAAGTTCCTTCTTGTTTTACTTCTCATAATCAATTACTACTAGATTCCTTATTCCCCTTGCCTTTGTTACCAGTTTTGGTGCTTAATGTTAACTGCTTCACTAACCACACCCAAGTTGTGTTGTACTTTCATTTTAGAATGTGAAGAATGGTTATACTTTCTATGTCATTCTATTAAGGTCTTCTCGTGCTACAGAATTAGTCAAAGTTGAAGTTCTTATTTCGGTCACCAGTATCCTGAGAGGTAAATATCCTTGCCTCTTGTTCACTTACTAATAATGAATCTGATTATATTTAGCTTTGTGGCCCATGATTTGGTAGCTTTCTATTCAATAATTTAAAAATCTTTATCCTAAATAGTTGTTTATAAGAAGAAATTTTATTTTTATTTTTAGTGGTTTTATACTGTTACATTTATCCCTGGAAATATAAATATACCACTGAAAATGCAAAGCAAACTTGTCTATTTTGTCTAGGTGCCACACTAATGAGTAAAGTTGGTTTGCTATGTGTGGAAGGATAAATGGATTCTGCTGGGTTTCAAAACGAGCATATCTATCATCCAAAACAAAATAAATTCTATGTATTTCTGCCTTATGTGTCACATGGAAGGAAGAGGGAAAATAATATCCATTGAGGGATTACTCCTATGTGAGAGTCATTAGTTAAAGTCTCTTGATATTCATTTTATTCTGTTCCTTGCAAAAACAAGGTGTACATTTTATAGTCATTTACTAAATAGGGTAAAGTTAAGCATACATAATAATAAGAAAATTCTACTTAAATTGTATAATAATTCAGCTGGAAATAGAGTGGCTAATAAGTTACAATGTTTCTTGGCCTGGTTTCAACAAGCTAACTTGGAGCCGCAGTTGTCAATGTGATGCTTATCGAAGGAAATGCAGTTCAGATCTTTCTGGAAGATCCAAGATAGTAGACAGTAAGTTCAATATGCTATCCTCCATATGTGCATTCTGAGTCTGAATTCTCCTTGTCTCACATACAAACTGGTCATTTTAATGCTATCTTATAAAAGAATACAAGAGATGCTTCCACTTTTTGTCACCTCAATTAGTTTTACCACTTCAAAGGTTGGTGAAAGCCAGGAGCTAGCCAGCTAGAACAATTGCAGATCTCTCCTTCCTCACTGCTTCCAAAAGAATCAACACCTTATGGAATGGTTGCAAATTATTTGTTCCTACAAATATTATTCTATAAAAGAAATAATAATGCTAGTTTATGCTGTTAATACAAGTAATGTATCTTTGAATATTGACATAGTTTCCAGGACATACTATTCCATTTCAAGATATTCATTAAAAATTGAAAACTGGAAACCAAATACCTAGATTTAGAGTAGTATTATTTAATCTGCCCAGTTAGTTTGATGGCATAAAAACTCTGTCTGGAGATTAAGCCATTAGAATTAACGCAAAGAGTGTTGATGAATAAGTGGCTTTTAGAAGACTGAGGACACTTTTCACCTGAAAAATTTTATTATAAAAAGTTAAAAATTCTGCCTCTGAATGTCATATGTGATAATTTGTATTTACATCTGACTTTATGTGTCTTTTTTAAAACTTGGGTCCACAGCTGTGTAATTATATAGATGTATAATCTAAATGGTAATACAATCAGCCCATATGGGGCCTGATTAGGCTATTCAGACTAATTTACACAAAAATGCTTTAGAAAGAAATTTATGTGTACAAATGACACTTGACTAAATGAATAGTTCTCTGGAATGTCCAGCATGGAAAGGAATGTACATCTTCAACAGTTACTATGTTAAAATATCAAATGTGATAAGCTAAATGAGAAACGGCTTTTAAGTATTGTGATTTTTTAAAATATTCTTGATGTCTACTAATTAAACCATTTGTTTCTTCTATTCAAAAATAACTTAAGATTTCTAGCTATATTGGTTATATTTTGTTTCACTTTTAGCTTTTCCTAGAAAATATCCCTAACATATGCTTCCTAAATATTTACATAATTGAAGACTTCTCATAAGTGGGCTCTGTTTAAATCTCTCCATTTGTGCTAGATTGCACACTTAACTTAGTTACTAAAGTGTGATGTTTTGGAAAACAATAACTCCACAATTGATGATAATTACTACAATAAACACTCAAACTGCAAGCTATACAGGTTTTAAAACACATATGCACCTTGAAGTGATTAGGTCAAAAGTTGCCAACCTTTCAGTGGTGGTGCAGAAGATAATTATGTGTACTCTGTGCTGAGAGCCATCTCCTGGTACCTCTTCTCATTTTTTTTTAAAAAAATTATGTTTATTTACTATTGAGGCAGAGAGAAACAGAGCATGAGTGTGGGAGGGGCATAGAGAGAGGGAGACATAGAATCTGAAGCAGGCTACGGGCTCTGAACTGTAAGCCCAGAGCCCTATGTGGGGCTCAAACCCACAAACCATGAGATCATGACCTGAGCCGAAGTTGGATGCTTAACTGACTGAGCCACCTCAGGCTCCCCACCTCTTCTCATTTTTAAAGCCATTTTCATTGAGAGCCTTTTTATACTTTATTAGTCTTTTAAAACTTAAGATCCCCAGGAAGAACATTACAACTTAACCTATTACTGCAAAAGAGGAAGTCTGTTTTTATCTCTTCAACCCCCTCCATGTTCTCCTGAACAGAGGAGAAAATCCTAACATCATGGCCCCTTGAACATGTGGTGGGGTCATTCATGTTTGAAGTCCCCATATTTATCTCTCCATAGATGTTCTTTACTCTTTCTTCCTTTTGCTCCTCTGCATCCTCCCTATGTACCCACTTTATGACTTGGCCCTCAATGGTTTCAGTGTCTAACCTAGCTGATGGCAGGGTAAATTTGGCTAATGAATAGTATATGCTCTCACTTAGACTGTGATCCACGTTACTTGGCCCAATCCAACATTTAGCACTGACGGATCTGTCACTGAAGAGCTTTTTCCTTTAGTTCTTTCTCTTTACATGTAAAGGCCTCAAGAAAATAATTGGTCAGGGTGTTTTTGTTTTGATTTTTGGTAGAAAACAACTACCACCCCATGCTTCACATTTTCTTCCTCAAGCCCTCTGATGCCTCTGCTGGTAGGAACCACGCCAATGCTTTCTTTTCTAGAGAATCTAAGAAAAGCATATTTTTTCTTCATTCCCTGTTGTATGGGATGACAAGAGACATGTAATTTGAATTTGCAATGAATATGCCAATGTGCAGAAAGTTTTGCATGGGCCAGGCAAGACACAGATATCTTTGTGTTCCTTTACTAAATATGATTTTAAAGTCCCACTTACAGTTTTACCTCCTTAATATTATCTTTCAACATATGGACAGGGCAGAGCACTTGGAATCAAAACCGTATTCTTATTTATCCCACTGTGAAATGTATTCTTGATCATATAGTGAAACATGATGAAAATAATCCTCAGTTATGTTGTGAGATTCAAGTACATTCAATTATAGGTGGGTGTTTTTAATGAATAAAGGAAAATGAGAGTTCTTCTATAAAGGACTACATCATTTTCATTGAAAAATATGGGAAATAAAATTCTTAATGAAAATGTAATTCTTAAAGCAAGGAATAAACAGGAAAATAGGAAAACAGTGTTTCAAAGCTCTAGTCTTATAGCTAGAATATTTGCTTAAAGGAAAATACTGTTTTGCAGTTAAAATAACAAAGCTTGCCATATAAATGGCAACTTAAGAATGACTCCATGAAAGAGGCAAAGCTTAGAGTAATAGGAATGTTCAGTTTTTAGACTAGTTTTTTTTGACCTAACATCATTTTTTAAATTCAATATCAATTAAAATACTTCTCTACACTATGACCATATTTATTTATTTNCCTCCTAATCCTCCTATACGTGTAAACATATGATAAGTATGACCATATTTAAACAGAGCTAGTAATGAAATGATGGTACCTCTTTTTCCTTTTTCTATTAGGTATTTTAATACACTTATTTAAAAAATTGGTATAGGAAAGAGGGGTATACTCCCATTCATTATAGGTAATGGAGAGGTATGAGTATCTAGAGAGAATTAAAGGTAAAGAGTAAGAATACATTGAGTGAATATTTTGAACAAACTCCAAAGGGGATTAATAAAGAAATCAGCTGGGGAGCCTGAGTGTCTCAGTCGGTTGAGCATCTACTTCGACTCAGGTCATGATCTCACAGTTTGTGAGTTCAAGCCCCACTTCAGGCTCTGTGCTGACAGCTCAGAGCCTGGAGCCCACTTTGGATTCTGTGTCTCCCTCTCTGTGCCCTTCTCCTGATAGCACTCTGTGTGTGTGTGTTTCCCTTTCTCAAATTAAGTAAATACTTTAGAAAATTTAGAAAAAGAAAAAGAAATCTGTGAGTGACACTTCTGAAATATGTAGGAAGGAAACCAATAATAAAAATAATTTTAAAAGACCCTCTTACCAAACTAACTAATTTTACAGGTAAATGGATATTTAAACACATTTGAAATACAGACATAACAGACATATTTGAAATAAAGATATATAGAATTTTACCATGAAAGGCTCCCTAACATGCTGGCCATTTTTATTTCTTATACTGTGCAGGTGGCTGAAGGTTGATGATATTTATCATCAGACATAGGCAGTCATTTGTTCTAGCATTGGCATGACCCCATATTTAAAAAGGATGTGTTATTTTTCTTTCCTCTCAATATTACATGTTTATTTTAGAACTTCAAAATTATTGAGTATAATGGGGATGAGATGGGGGAAATGCTCAGTGGGAGATTATGATTCATACATCTTTTCTTTTTTTTCTGGTTCCTCTAGTCAAGTTCTATTACATGCTATAGCAACTGCCTCCTTAACCCATGTCTTCCTGGGTCAATAAGAATTCTCAACTTAAAATGGATTAAAAAGTAAACAATGTACTTTTCCCATATTACTATTCAATTGATATCATAACTAGAACAATGAGCTACCTGACTTTGCAATGACATACTTTCCTATACCTGAAAGTGATTTAAAAAGAGGAATCAAATTACTCTGAATGGGAGGAAGAATGAGATAAAGCTTAGCATCATAGGTCAGCAATCAAAATGTCACACGTAATAAAGAAAAAATTTCGACTAATATTTGACTTTTCTAAGAGTTTTCAAGTTCCCATATCTGTGCAATCTAAAAAGAAGGCTCATTTTTTTTTTTTTTTTTTGGCTTTTGCCCACATCTGTGCAATCTGAAAAGAGAGCCCATTTTACTTTCTCCCCTTGGAAGCTCTCAAAATTTCAAACCACATGAGACTCAGGTCACAGCCCATGCTTTACCCCTAAACATAATGAAAACTGCAAAACCACCTACCTCCCTCTGACTTTATCATCCTGTCCACACCTCACTCCATCTCTTGTTCAACTCCCTACTGAATCTGAGCCCTTATTGAAGAATTCTTTTTAGCAAGAACTTTATTTTTATATATGTTGATGCCTGGTGCCATTCTTAAACACTCATAATTTTTTAATGTTTATTTATTTTCAGAGAGAAAGAGAATGTCAGCACAGAACCTGCTTCAGATCCTCTGTCCCTCTCTTTCTCCAACCCTCCCCTCTCATGCTCTCTCTCAAAAGTAAACATTGAGGCTCCTGGGTGGCTAAGCTGGTTAAGCTCCTCAGCTCAGGTCATGATCTCACAGTCTGGTCCATGAGTTTGAGCCCCACATCAGGATCTGTGCTGACAACTCAGAGCCTAGAGCTTGCTTTGGATTCTGTGTCTCCCTCTCTCTGCCCCTTCCCTGCTCATGCTCTCTCACTCTCTCTCTCTCTCTCTCAAAAATGAACAATAATGTTCAAAAATGAACATGAAAAAAATATTTAATAATAAAGAAATAAATAAACATTAATTTTGAAAAGTCTTTATTAGTTCAATATTTTGCATAGATGTCATTTGGGCAAATTGAGCTTTGTTGTCAGGGCAAAATGACTATTTTTAGGAAACTCATACTGTCACAATACTTGATTTATGTTGAGTTCCTACCAAGTCACTTGGAAGAGAAGGGTTAATTATATGACAAGAGTTAATGGAATATCTAGCATCTATACAAAAAGCACACACAAATGCATAACATATATAAGCACGTACATAAATATAATTTCAAATGTTTAACATAAAGACATATGTAAAAAGTCTGAGATTATAGATGTGAGTTTAGTTTGCTTCTTTACAGAGCAACCATATTGAAACAAACAGAAAGCAGAAAACTATCCTGTCAAAACTGATGAATAAAGGTTAGATATTTAATACAATTAGACTTTTTATTGTTTTTAATTTTATTTGTGTATATTTTGCTTATTTGTTCATCTAGATCATTTCTAGAACATTCACTGTTTTCTCCTTAAAATACTGTTTAAAGCAACAGTAAATCTGCAAATGCTTTTGGGAAGACAGAGAGTCCAACTTTCTGTGTTGTGTACTGGGGAGGAAAACTGCTCACCAGGACAAGTGTTGCAGCCAATATAAAATATTTGTTCTTTGTGATTTTCTTTCATTACTGGCCCATGGATAACAGTAAACACACAGTGCAGAAAACCCAATGGTTCTAATTACTCCCCCACTTCCACCGCACACAAAACCAGTACAAATGTGTAAGGGCATTATGTACTTGAATATTTTAAAACTGTTAAAACCTAAGAAGAAAAAATAGCAAAAACATGTTTCTCAACTTTACGAGTGTCTGGGTGCGACAGCACTGGCTTTTTTTGACATCACAGTAACTATAATGTTTGAATTCAGTTTGACAGTTGATTTTCCCCAGGCATTCCACTTTTGCATTCATCATATAGTGTTGTACAGCATAAATAAAACCTGGAATTGAGAAACAAGTAAACAGAAGAAGGTCGCCTTATAATAAAAATTTAAACAGAAATTTTCAACCAATTATTTACAGATATATTTTCTGCCCCTGATTTGACATGGATTAAAGTGTAAAAATATTTTCCCATTAATTCTGACCTTATTTGTCACAATTGCAACTCTGATTTTGGTTTCTTTCTTCAGTTTTAGAGTTATATAATATAGATATGAGTATAGATTTAATGCAATGATTAAATAAGATATAAGTAGACATAAAGATAATGGTGGACGTAGCGACAGAGAAACAGAGATATGAGTTATTGCCCTCTTGCTAGATGAACTTTGATATTATACTCACATCAAAAATTGATGTTAATCTGGCTCAGCATTTAGAGGATGCAGATAAATCAAAAAAGAACAAATTTCTGGGACTGATTTTTTAATTCTACCTTTCATTTTACTGTAAGCAATAGGCATTAGTAACATACAAATAGGAAAATTTTATTATTACTTTAAGACTACAAAAACTTAAAATTTGTTCAAGCAGCCCAGCCAAATAATACATATTATTTCTTGCACATTATTTACTAAGCCATGAAAAATGTAAGTCCTAAGACCAAGTCAACACATCATTATTCACTGATAAAATAGTGAAAAACAACCAGCTTACATAAAATATTATCCTTTAAGAATTTACATATATGTGATATTGATGTCAAGGACATCTCAAAATGCTAAGCAGCTTAAACATTTAAAAAATGGACATCATTATTTGAGTGTATATCGCCACATATATTACCACAGAGACTTTTTATAATCATTTTTAATATCTATTTTATGGGAATAAAATATAGATATATAGATATTTGACTATATTTTGTATTTTTCCCTTTGAACTATAATAAAGCTCCTTTGCGATACAGGAGTGCTGATGAATAGGGACACATGTACCCCAATGTTCATAGCAGCACTCTCAACAATAGCCAAAACATGGAAAGAGCCCTAAGTGTCCATCAACAGACAAATGGATCAAAAAGATGTGGTTTATCTATACAATGAAACACTACATGGCAATGAGAAAGAATGAAATCTGGCCATGTGTAGCAACCTGGATGGAACTAGAGGGTGTTATGCTGAGCAAAATAAGTCAGGCAGAGAAGGACAGATACCATATGTTTGCCCATATAGGTGGGTAAGGAGGAGCTTAACAGAGGACCATGAGGGAGAAGGGGAAAAATAGCTGGGGAGAAGGAGGGAGGCAAACCATGAGAGACTCTTAAATGATGAGAACAAACTGAGGACTGATGGGGTGAGGGAGAGGGGAAGGGGGGTGATGGGCATGGAGGAGGGCACTTGTTGGGATGAGCACTGGGTGTTATATAGAAACCAACTTGACAATAAAGTATTTAAGAAAAATAAATAAATAAATAAAGTTCCCTTGCAACTATGTTTTCTAAGTTTTTCCTATGTTATTTTTCAACAGGACCCAGAAGTGCCCAGATCAACTCACACTTCATGGGTCACAACATATTTTACTGAATATCTGAGGGAGAAAATACTAAATTTTCCTGAGTAAAATCTAGAAGAGATAAAATGCAAAGGATATATGGATGGAGAGAGAGACAGAGGAAGGGAGTTTGCAATACAATGTGGAGTAGGATACACAGTTAAATTATTTGCATGCTAAACTCTAATCTTCTCACTAACCCCCTATCTTCAGAGAATCATGGGTAACTTGCTCTCAATTATACTGTGTCCCTCCACATAGGAAGATAATAATTTTCAATTTACCTGAACTTGGGTATGGTTATGTGACTCAACTTACTTTGCACAATGCAATATGAGCAAAATGATGGCTTATTTCTTTTTTAAAAAAAAAGATTTTTAACAATTTAAAAATTTTATTTTGAGAGAGAGAGAGAGGAGCAAAGAGAGGGAGAGGGAGATTCACAGACAGGCTCTGAGCTCCCAGTGCAGGGCCCAACTCAGGGCTTGATCCCATGACCATGATTCATGACCTGAGCCAAACTCAAGATGAGGTTACTTAACTGACTGAGCCCCCAGGTGCCCCCTGATGGGTCATTTCTGTCTAGATGTTATGCTAACCAGAGTATGCTACATTCAGGTCTATTCCTTTTTGCCATTTGAAATATTCTTTAGGAACAACAGGTAGGAATTATTCTGACAGTTTGTGTCCAGGGGGAAAAAAGACAGGTAACAG
This sequence comes from Crocuta crocuta, assembly GCF_008692635.1. Taxonomy (NCBI): domain Eukaryota; kingdom Metazoa; phylum Chordata; class Mammalia; order Carnivora; family Hyaenidae; genus Crocuta; species Crocuta crocuta. Next base: position 995,950 of record NW_027533117.1, read on the forward strand.
AATGGCAGCTGATCAGAGATGAGCATTCAGCAAGGAACAGAAATGGTTTAGTTGTTATAAATCACTGAAGTAGGAGGATCGCTTTTTCCTGAAGCATAACTTATGATAAAGAACACAAAGACCTAACAGATTTTTTTTTTCATTACTGTATGTACTTACTTGCTTCATACATTGAAATCAAGAGGCTGAGTACCATTTTTCTGGCAAAAATGGTAGGCAAGGTGTGCACAGAACAGGCAGGATGAGAATATGATACATAAACTAAAGCAAACATGTAGAAGAGCATGACAACTCAAGATAATCACAGGACCATAAGTCCCTTCATGACTGATAGAATTAAAAAGGGAAGGGAAGTTTTGCAACTTACAGAATGATAACTGGAAACATTCTTAGTAGTGAAGGCCACTGATATTACAGTTATGAAGCTCAATAATTGGTTACTAAATAAATTATTTCATCTCTATTTGGATTGAAATATTTCTGGCAAATCTCCGATAAAATGCTAACAACCGCAATTTTATATCAGTCTTTCTCTTCTAGTATCTGATATGATAATCCGATTATTTCGACATCCATTAGTAAATCAAAATTAGTGGCTTATGGTATCTATAATATTTGTTTTTTTTCTGATAGAATATTTTTTCTGATAGTAAATCAAAATTAGTGGTTTATGGTACCTATAATATTTGTTAGTTTTTCTGACAGAATATTTGTAACAGACTTTCCAGGCATTAAACCATAAAGTGTGTTAAGTTTACAATGTTATTTCAGAATAGCAGGCAAGATTACTAAAAGCATTCTTTGGGTTTCATTGATGTTATAATTATAATTCGTAAAGAAGAGGCAAATAAAAAATATAAAAACAGTTTCTTTTTAGAAAGAAAGTGTATATTTTTTAACCATACAAACAGATTTTGTAAACATGTAACAATGGTATAAATGGAATATAAATCCAGAGAAATTTAGATAAGCTATTAGTAGGAGTTTCCAGTTATTATTTATTTTTGACTGTTCTTGGCTTCATGTATAAGATGAAATTGTATCTTAGACATATCAAATTATAGCATATACATCCTTATAGTGATCTTTGAAGCACCAACAAGGACATTAAAGAAAATAAAAAATATTTACAGCCAATCACAAAGTTATATCCAAACTAAAAGTAGATATAGTTGGTGTTAAACTTAATTTCTCTGCATCCATTCTTTATAGCAAACTATAACTACTAAGCATAGTCTTTGCTACACCATGTTCTGGTTATAGTTACATCAAAAGTATGAAGCTCTAAAACAAATCTCATAGGTTAAGAAAGAAAATGGACCAAGAATAGTTGGTGAAACATCACCACTGTGACGGTGTCCATTATATAATGTTATCCATTATATAATGGCCCATTATATAAATGGAGCACCATTTTGCTCACCATTGTGGAGGTGTCCATTATATAATGACCAAAGAACAACTTGTCTCAGGATTGAATGATATTTAGAAATACTAGGAAAAGAATGCCTCAGGGCAAAATAAATATTTCAGAAAATGGGAATTTTATAAAATAAGATTAAGTCTTGGATGTAACTATATTTGTGATGAGATGGAAGACAATATAAACAGAGACTTAAAGAGTAAGAGGCAAGTGAAAAACTAGGCTTGACATAAAGGAAATCTTAGAAGAAAAAATGGAGGGGCTCCTAGGTAGTTCAGGTGATTGGGCATCCAAATCTTGATTTCAACTTAGGTCATGGTCTCACAGTCATGGGAGTCAGCCCTGCATTTGGCTCTGTACTGACTGTGGAGCCTGCTTGGATTCTCTCTCCCCGCCCCCCCTCTGCCCCTCCCCAGCTCATCTGCTCATGCTCTCTCAAAATAAATAATTAAATAAACATTTTTTAAAACAGAGAAGGAAGAAATATGGTGTTCAATATGATCACCATTAGATTATCTTTGGTGAGAAACTGTGGAGAGTCAAATTATAGCTGTTGGTTACTGGGCCTATTAATGAGAAATTTTTCTACTGGTATTTTTAATACATTTCTTTAGCATCCTCCTCATCTTTATCTTTCTAATCTCATTTAAAAACTTCATCATCTCCATTTCAACTGCTTCTCCAATTCTAAAAATTTACCTTTCCAAATAGAATGGTATTTGCAGTAGCATACAGTTTCCAAGTTTTGTTACAAAATGTGGCTCTGTCAGAATTTCACACTGGCTGAAAATAGAACTTATATTTGGTAGTTCTGCGTGCTATGTAGAGCAATTTTGATTACAGAAAAGATTACAACCATTCACCTGGAGAACATGTAAATTAAAAATTAGCAAATATATTAACATATAAATTAATAATATTAAAATGCCTTTAGCAATATTGCTTCCTAAAATAATCATTATGCTGTTTTAAAATTTAAATAATTGCTACAGGAATTTGGATGATGTTTTTACTGCTTACTCAATCTGCTAAAAGATAAATGTTAAATTTCAGTGAAAAGTTACTTTGGAGACTTAAATACAAAGGATAGCTAAAATTGCAATTGCTTTTAAATGTCTTGTGCGGCACGATGTATACACTATAATTTGTAACTGAAAATTAGTTCTATATTAACATTTCACATGTTTTCTATATAAATGATAATCAGTTTTAGAACCATCCAGCCAATAAATCATGCTATATAATTTTGGTAAAATTTTCCATTTGTCCATGTTAAATATGTACCTTTTATGTTTCTGACTATTTCTCTTTTGGAAGGTAAAGTACAGCGTTTGAGGTGATGGAGAATTCATTAATGTTACTCAGGTTTTGTAATTGTTGGGCTATGCCAAGATTTTACTCTACACTAAACACCAAGCTCACAAATTTCCATACCTTCTCACATATCTGATCTAAACTTGGATTTCCTATGAATTTTCTTGCAGTCTAATCACTGAAAAGAAACCTTATCAGACAAGAGTATTTGTAAGTTTCCTAAAGTATACATTTACATGCAACTTAAGTTCCACAAAGATAATGTTTCTCAAACTCATGAAATATTTGGAAATAAATTGGGGATAAAAGTTTTTTCCCAAGCATTTTCCCTCTGTATTCATTCACTTTTATATACATCATTCTGTATTTATTTCCATTGTGTTTCATTGTTTTACTTTTTCTCTTTTCCTATCCTTCTTTTTTTAAGTTTCCATTAATAATCTTAAAATTCTCCCTACAGGACAAAAAATTTTGCCAAATATATAATCGTGTTATCTTATTGATTTCTTTATTCAGCTCTCCTTAGCTAGGAGCAGCTAGAAAGGAATGAAAGAAGCGATAGTGAACACATGTTTTACTGCTGCTAAAAATCACAAATATCCAAGGTGAGTTTGATGTTATTCTGTTTCTATTGTTGCAATGGATATTTTGGAGCAATACTAAAAAAATTGTTTTATGTTTCCAATTGTTAAGCACAATGCGGGTGCCATTAGTTTCTGGCAAAGTGTCCAGTTCTTCATTGTTTTCTCTATTTGGTCCCAAATTCAGAACAGTTAATGGCAGAACCTTGTCTTTTGTGTAAACATAGATAAAGTGAGGGCCAAAAGACAGTGACTCTCAGAATGGACAAGTTTATACATCAAAGAGTCCTGTTGAAAACACCAATTTTGTTCCCTTGTACTTTAAAAATGCTTTATCCACTGGGGCCAGAGGCTGGGGTAGGTTGCTGGGTAGTAATGACCAGAAATTTATGGGACAAAGTCTGTTGCTTAAAAACTTTTTAAGAGTATTTTTTAAAATTTTTGTTGATTTTTATTTATTTTTGAGAGAGAGTGAGAGAGAGAGAGTCAGACAGACAGACAGAGCATGAGTGGGAGGAAGCAGAGAGAAAGGGAGACACAGAATCTGAAGCAGTCTCCAGGCTCTGAGCTGTAAGCACAGAGCCTGAGGTGGGGCTCAAACCCACAAACTGTGAGATCATGACCTGAGCAGAAGTCAGATGTTTAACCAAATGAGTGACCTAGGAGCCCCAAGAACTTTAAATCAGTCTATACCCATGCATTTCAATGTTTTCTTTATTTTTACAATATCTATACATGATCATGCTTCCTGATCTCAGAGCCAGGATGCTTTTTAAGGTGCTGATCAGGTCTTACATGAACTTGTATACATTTGCATTAATCAATCCATCTTCTTATCCTAAATATTTCCTCTTCAATAGTTCTAAAAAGTTCTGTTTTATTTATAGGTAAAGCAGGTAGATTATTTACTCACAAGTTTAATGATAATGAATATTAGTAAAACCATAATAGAGTTGTGCTGATTAGATAATCTAGATAATGGAATATGTTATAAGATAGTACATTTGTTATATATTGTACACATATAAACTCTCAAATAAAAACCAACTTCAAATGTATTATATATAATGTAATATATAATATATGTATTTCTATATAAATATTGTATCTATATCTCCATGAAGCTATATAAATGTATGCGTATATATAAAACAGTAATATGAAGAAAAGTAGATTGTGTAACCTTTTATTATAATTTTGACATTTTGTCCTCACACATTTTATCAATTCCACTTTTTATCATAGGCAATGGTTGTATTTTTCCTGAACAGGAATATGTTATTTTATTTAAAACTAAATCCAACTTGACATTTCTACGCACAAGCCTTTTCATGTGTTTATGGGATGTGCTGATCTCATTATGTCTGGGGCAGCTGTCGCCAAACAGTATCAGCAGCAAAAGTATACAGATCCCCGACTGCTAGCATGGGACTGTCAGTCTAAATGCACTCTACCTGATGTCCAGAAGCCACCATCTGGGCAGCAAGGTCAAGCCTCCAGACCCTTCACATTGCAGACATTAACAGCCTCTTGAACTATAAGCTGACTCGGCAGGAGGGAAATTAGCCCCTGGGAATAGAGGCAGGTGGCAACCATTTCCACCAAACCGAGCGGATGGAAGGAGTGCCCACGTTCAAGTCGTTTCTGAATCTGAGCCAAGAGCTGCCTGTTCCTTTTGCCAGCTAACCGTTCACCATTCAGCCTTCTCGCCTGCTTCACTCTCTTGAGAACTCTCTGTGCAGTTCTCACCAGCTGCCCTGCTGGAGATGGCTCTGCTGTGACATCAGAGAAAAGCTGGGCTAAGAAAGTAGTGAGTGTGAACAACCAGGTAAGTCAGTGTAAAGGTAAACAAAGGGCTTTTCCCTATTTGTTTTCTGTAGTCTTCTAGAAAAAAATAAATACATGCAATGGGCATGAGCAAAAGTTCTTTAGAACAGAACCTAATTTTTAGGAGCTTCATGTACATACACACACAAAATATAGCAAAGGGTAATTAAAATACCAATTTCCACATGAGGTTGATATGCATTAAATAAAGTCAGTAAATACAAAGACTCACACTCATCAATATTCTTTAAAGAGTATCCTTGTCTCTGTTAACTTGTGCTTCCTTTATGTGGTTCTTTCTTCCCTTGCCTCTTTTCTTTGTTTTTCCTGATGACATGGAGATCAGGAGCTACCTTTTTCTTGCCCAGCAACCATCTCTGTTCTACTTCTTGTTACACAAAATATTATTCATGGACCAGCAGTATTAACATCACTTGGGACTTTTAGAAAATGCAAAATATCTGAAACAACTCTAACCTACTGAATCAAAGCCTGCATTTTTATCAAGACACCTATACTTTCCCAATATATGTTAATGTTTGTTAATTATTCAGTGTCAGTGATTCTCAAGACAGGGATCACATTAGAATCACCTGAGGAGTTTAAAAATTACTAATGCCTGGGACACACTTCCAGATTTTGATTTAATTGGTTTGGGAAAGTGCCTCAGAATTAGTGTTTTTCAAAAGCCCCTAAGGTGATTCTAACTCACCTTTGAGGAACAAAGCTGTACATGGATTCCTAAAATGTATTTTGAAAACTTAAATCTAAGCATACATTAGAGAATTCAGTTCATACAGAATTGTAAAATAATTTCCAGACATAGAATTACAGGAATGAAGAATTTATTTTTGGTAGAGGAAAATGCTTCTCATAGTTTGCAGAAGAATTGTACAAGGAAGTTTTTCACTATAAATGATTATATATGTTCAAAATCATCTATGCTGAGATTTTGATGAGGAAAACACACATCATTTGGATTGATAATAATTCTGCATAACTCCTTAAGAACTATAAAAACAAATGGATTTTTAAGCTAGACTTCTTTAATGGTGAAAATTTCTTAATCTTTAGTAAAACATTGTACGGGTAAGTAAATCATCATGTTTTCTCACTTGCCAATTATTAGATGAGACCATGACATTGTGTCTATTAAAAAGTTTGTGTTTATTAAAAAGTGACATCACTCGCTCTACTAAGAAATAGAAAAAATCCTCTTAGAAATAGAATAGTTTTCCAAGAATCTGTTGAACTTAACTCTAAACAAATAATAATGCAATCAAATTCTAAAAGAACATACACAAATTAAGAGATTACAAAACAAAACATAAAACAGTACCATCTTTCCTTTTTTTTAAATTTTACCTTGTGAAAACACAGGTACTATTATAGCAAATATGAAAGAATTACTAAAATATATATTATTTTTTTAAATGTTTTATTTATTTCTGAGAGAGAGAGAGATTGAGAGACAGCGCGAGCAGGGGAGGGTCAGAGAGAGAGGGAGACACAGAATCTGAAACAGACTCCAGGCTCTGAGCTAGCTGTCAGCACAGAGCCCGACGCGGGGCTTGAACGCATAAACCGTGAGGTCATGATCTGAGCTGAAGTCAGATGCTTAACTGACCGAGCCACCCAGGCGCCCCTAAAATATATTATTTTAAATTCATGTAAAATAGGAAGTATTTGTCCAAGGAGGTACTAAGCAGACCAAAATTGTGTCCTTTTGAGAACGCTTCATGAAGCACTATAAAGACAAGGGGGAAAATGCTCTTGCCAGAAATGCTGTTAGGATATATGTATTTCTTAAAGAAATTTAAAAATACATATTAGTCTCTATCATAAAGTTTACATGTTTATAGTTACTACTGACAGAAAATCAAAATCAAACTGAAAAAATAAAATTTTTTCACATATACTTCTGTGGGTCTAAATAGTGATGGATTATCCCAAGAAAATGATGAAATGGATCTACTAACATTATATATAGTGTTTAAATCTGTACTACAACACCTATCATATTTTCTTTGAACTCAAAACTATTATCAAATGAAACTTATGACAAAAATTATATTGATAATTACCAAATTTTTATGCAAAGATGGTTGCAAAGTACATTTCTATAACCTCCAACGTAAATAGGGTCAGTTTACAAGTGCTGTGATTTTTATATAGTACTCAAAAACATGTGTTCAAGCTATAACTAATTCTTGTCAAGAAACAGATTTGTTGCCATGTAATTTGCTAAATTTTTTATATTTTCTTCATTACATATTCAGTCTTTAACAGCACAGTGTTGTCTCGAAAACCTCAGCTTTTGGCAGTTACTAATATAGTAATGGGTGAAAGCGGAGACTATTAATAAAGGTAATGCTTAGAAAAGCCAACTTCAGCAAATCTAGTAACGAAGCTTTGTTACAGGCACTGAATTTACCCTGAGATTAATTTAACTCACTTGAAAATATGGTGTTACTTTGGAGAAAATATCCTTTCCAGGAAATGTAGCCGCTTAGAAACACAATTCTACTCCACTGTAAGAAAAACAAAAAACTAATCATCAAACAAAATTATAGCTACAAAGCATTTGTACATGCACTCAAAAATAGTGTTCGCAAAGCTACTGGGTGACAGATACTGTTCAAAGTACTTAATATAAATACAACAGGTGCAAATTCTAAGAAACTTACATTTTCTCAAGTTTAACAAAATAAGTTAATTTCAGAGTGATAGATCCTATGAAGAAAATAAGAGGGGTGACATGCTAATGTGCAACTCATGGACCTCTATAGGTTTGATTTGTGGTGTATCTTTCATCATTTGATGAAGAATTTGGTTTATTCCAGTGTTGGACTATTACAAATAAAAGTGCCAAGATTTGGGTGGATGTCTATATACATGCATATGCTTTCATTTCTTTTGGCTAAGACCTAAGAGTGGAGGGACACCTGGGTGGCTCAGTCAATTATACATCCAACTCTTGATTTTGGTTGAGGTCATGATCTCATGGTCATTGAGTTCAAGCCCTGCATTGGGGTCTACACAGTGGGGAGCCTGCTTGGGATTCTTTTTTATTCTTTCTGCATCTCCCCCACATGTTCTCTCTAAATAAATAAACAAACTTAAAAAAACCTAAAATAAAATAAAAGAGTTGATGAGTGAGTCCTATGATAGGAATAACTAATATAACTTTTGCCTTAAAAATTACACACTCAAGGGACACTTGGGTGGCTCAAGTGGTTTAGCATCTGATTCTTGATTTCAGCTCAGATCATGATATCATGGTAGAGCCCTGCATCTGGCTCTGTGCTGACAGTCCAGTGCCTGCTTGAGATTCTCTCTCTCCCTCTCTTTACCCTTCTCCAGCTCACTCTCTCAAAAAAATAAACAAATTAAAAAAAAAAAAGAATTACATTCTCAAAAGATGTATAAACCTGAAGATAGAACTTGAAACAAGTGTTGAATGATTTAGTGAAAATATATATAAATGGAATGTTCCCAAAATATTCAGATAATATTCCATATTGTTTTTATAGGAAAGATAAAGGACTGTCAGAAAAGGAACATAAACATGTGTTATCATTCAGACATGTGAGAAACCAAGCCATCATCTTTACCCTACAGACTCATTTCAAGGTGACTAATGGTAAATTACCTCTATAATTATGATATATATAGCAAAAATTATCTCCATTTCAGTTTTACTTTACATTTTACTTTAGTGGTAGGTAAAGTATTTATAAAAAATTTCACACATTTACTTAAGTATTTTAAATCTTCAACTATAAATTTTCCTTTCCAAGAAAGTTAAACTATACATTATTACTCTAATTCTTATTATGGTTAGCTTTATTCAAGGACCAGATATTATTCTTCTAAATGGAAACATCAGCTTTTCTTTTTTTAAGTTTTTAAATTTTTATCAATTTTTGAGAGAGAGTGACAGATGTGAGGGAGGAGGGGCAGAGAGACAGAGAGAGAGAGAGAGAGACATAGAATCTGAAACAGGTTTCAGACTCTGAGCTGTCAGCACAAAGCTGGATGCAGGACTCAGACTCACAAATCATGAAATCCTGACCTCAGTTGAAGCTGGAGGCTTAACCAATTGAGCCACCCAGATGCCCCAACATACACCTCTCTAAGCACTGAACAGAATAGTACTATTGGAGAACAAAGGTCATTCTAATAGGAATAGGTACAGAATGCAATAGAGATACCAATATTGAAAATGTTATACTATATTTTGTGGAAAAGGTCTTTGCTATTTGTATGATATATGGAAGATCTAAAAACTATTTTGGAGGAAGTAGTAGTAAAAAGCCTGAAAACCTGTTCTTTTTTTTTTTTTTTTTCTTTTTTCTGAGAGAGAGTGAGAGAGAGAGAGTGAGCAGGAGCAGGGAAGAGTAAGAGAGAAAGGGAGATACAGAATCCGAAACAGGCTCCAGGCTCTGAGCTAACTGTCAGCACAGCACAGAGCTGGACACGGGGCTCGAACCCATGAACCGCAGATCGCGACCTGAGTCGAAGCCTGATGCTTAACTGACTGAGCCACCCAGGTGTCCCCTGAAAATCTGTTCTTGATGGAAGGTTTGCTGTCAAGAATGAATTGCGGAGCCTGCTTTACAACAAAAGAAAAAAGACTTTGGGCATCTAGGAGCGACTTTTTTCCCCCCAGTTCTTTTTTTTTTTTTTTTCTTTTCTGATTTAACCAGTATTGGAGTGTTCTGAGAAGCTATCTCATTGAATAACCCAACTGACATACTGAGTTTCTTGCATTCTAAGGGGGGCATAGTTCTTGATTAAAACAAAAAGAAAAAGGAGAAGGAGAAGAAGGAAAAAAAAAAAGGAAAGGAAAAGAAGGAAAAAAGAAAAAGTTGCTGTGTTTCAGTTCTTACCTGTCTCTCTGTGGGAAGAGGTTTTGAGCCAATTAGGGCTTAAGATTATTGAGAAATATAATGAAGATGATTCTTCAATAAGCCTTGAAAATCAAATGAGTGCTACAGTTTGATATGCATTGTGTAGATTAAAATTTTCATCATTTTCCTGCTCCATTGATATTTGCCCAATTACAGGGAGATCATTCTGAAACCATCAGAAAAAAAACAAAAACAAAAAACCCCAAAAAAGCCCCTGTGTCTGAAGTCTTTAATCAACTTTTATTCCAAGCTGTTTATAACACAGTAAGTGTTACTTCGGATCATCCTTTTAAAATTAAAAAACAACAGTGAAAATACTTTAAAATATCTCATACTATTGATATGTGTTAACTCAAAAGAAATGTTTCCAATATTATATGCAGAGAAAATAGACTTAAATCTGGCTTACTCTATTGCAAAACATATATTAAAAATGTATTTGAAAACTTAATTTTGATATAATATGAATCAGAGAAACACAGCTTCTCCAAATATCAAACTGGGTAAAACTGAAGATCACATTAAAAATAGGGATGATTTTATAATAGTGTTAGAGTAAAACTTAACAAAAATTAATGACTAATGGGTCAAAATGGTTAAAAACAAGGGTAATATGTGAAGCAAAAATGACTATCAGTAAAGCTCCTGAAAAAAAATTCTGATTCTCAGAAGAGGCCTCAATTTACAAAATGAAATTGAGAAATTCATTTTGTTGCAATAAATAATGAACAAGGAAATTGTGTCTTAAGGTGTGATTTTTCTATTTTCTTGTGTATGTTCACATATAGAATTAGAAAAAAGGGATGCCTGGATGGCTCAATTGGGTAAGGGTCCAACTCTTGGTTTCAGCTTAGGTCATGATCTCACAGCTGATGGTGCAGAGCCTTGCTGGGATGTCTCTCTCCTTTCTCTGATCTTCGCATGCTTTCTCCCTCTCACAAAAATAAACTTTAAAAAAGGTTTAAAATAAGAAATCAGATACTAAGTAAATGCTACAGATATGGTAAGCCTTGTATTTATTTAAAATATTCAAGGAAAAAATCTAGATATATAACTTTTTAAATTATGTTTCATTGCTAAACCAATAATTCACATGGCAATAATGCATGTTTGGGAACTGGTCCTTAATATCTTCCTTGTAAATAAGCCTAATCCAAGGCCCAGTATTGACATCTCAACATAGCTTTGTTATTCTTTACCTGTTATCACTGAATAGGCCTTCTCGTGAATTAATAAAACTGGTATTTCTCTTTGGCAAATAGTCCAAAATATTAAGAAAACAAACAAGCAAACAAGCAAAAGACAAGGAGTAAAGAATATTGAGAAAATATTGGTTCTTTGGCAGGCAAGAGTACTATACAGCTTGAAAGATGGAATGTTAATATATCTAAAGCTCCTAAACAATGATGGCCTCAACAGGTACAGCATATCCTATTATTTTAAAATAACAGGAGCACATGGCTGGCTCAGTCAGTTAGGCAAGTGACTTCAGCTCAGGTCATGATCTCCTGTTTGTGAGTTCAAGCCCCATGTTCTGTATCGGGTTCTGTGCTGACAGCTTGGTGGCAGGAGCCTGGTTCAGATTCTGTATCTCCCTCTCTGTCTGTCCCTCTCCTGTTCATATTCTGTCTTTCTCTCTCAAAAGTAGATAAACATTAAAAAATTAAAAAAAAAAAACTATGAAAGTCCTGCCAAGTATAAAGATTACTCATGATAACAGATGATTCTTTCAGTAAAAGTTCAGAAAACACTAATTATAATTTAAAAGTATATGTATATTGACACTTGAATCAATATAACTATAAATTTGTGAAAAATACCAATCTTAGATACTTCCATGAAGTTTTAGGTGGAGATGAGGTCACTGAATGAGTATCACTTCACACTGAATGAGTAAATGTTGATTTGGATTTTATTAGGGACTTTTTTTTTAAATAAATTCAAACTATAAGAGAATGGCATTAACTTAACTATGTGTCTCAAAATTATTTCCAATAGATCTAAGCTACCCACAGGCAAAAAAGCATTATCACTGAAATAATGTTCAAATCAATGAAAATAGCCTATGGGATGTAATGATGTCTTGGCATATATTAATAATAGAGGGGAGGGGAGTGTCAGGATTCAATTTGGCTAATGACATTTTCATTAGCTACAATTTATTAATTAAAAGAAACATGCATGAAATATTATTGGCCTTGGGTTTCTATAGGGTAATTTGTAGAGAGTATTATATTTGTAAAAGACAGCTACCAGTCATTGTTTTTTACAAAAAACCCAATGATATCCCTAAATCTTCCTTTACTGGTACTCTTGACCAGTCAGCAAATTAAGGAAAGGAACACTATGCCACCTGGATGTAATCACCTGTGTTCTATGGCTATTTAGTTTCATTATAACACTCATTCATATAGTTGATTGTTCCACATCTTATCTCATTAATTTGCAGACATTTATTTATTTATTTACTTACTTACTTTTAATGTTTACTTATGAGAGAGACAGAGTGCAAACTGGGAGGGGCAGAGAGGGAGAGAGACACAGAATCTGAAGCAGACTCTAAGCTCTGAGTTGAACCCACAAGCTGTGAGATCATGACCTGAACTGAAGTTGGACGCTTAACCAACTGAGTCTCCCAGGTGTCCCGATTTGCAGATATTTAGATATAACAGTTAAGGGTCAATTCTTCAATTGATTAAAATTGTAGCTAAATGTTTATTGATGGACCCATTAACTCTATATTTCATTGTTTAATGGGGTGGTGAATTATAAATATGTTATTTGGGATATTTTGAGTTTTGGAAATCTATATAGTCAAACTTATGCTGATAAAAACACCTTTAACCAAATGAGTTCAGTGAACTGAGTGTAAAGAGAAAGCAAGAAACCTGTAGAACATTCAAAATTGGGGAGATTAAATCAACAGAATCATGAGAATTAGTTAAGGGAAGTTAGATAATAGATGACTGATAGATAAGCAAGTCAGCCAGTAGCCAAGGTCAATATAACTGTCAGTTAACCAGGTTAAAAGTTAATAATGTATAGTAGGGTCATAAAAATATCTTATGTAACATTTTTATATGAAAAGCACAACCTTAAAATTTAGACTTTAATGTCATCTCTGTAGTTAAAGGATCCTTTCTGGATGCTTACTATGATGACTTAAGTGTTTATTCTGAGAAGCTAGGAGCAAAACAAAAATCATTAAAGCTGTAAAATATATGTGCATCTGAAAGAACAAAGAACAAGTTGGTCTGAAAGTGAAATGTGGCATTAGTATCAGCAAGTAGTGTTAATTTTGAAACCAGGTTTTCAACTGAGTTCACATTTTTTTAAATGGTATATTCTGCCAAGCCCAACACTGATGCCTCCAGCTTTATGTGTCACATATTGCCAAGTGCAAGCAAGGGGGCGGGGGGAGGAAGTAACCCTGGCCTCAAGATGTCATGAACGTGATTCCTGACATCACAGAGAGCTGACTCAAAGCATCTCAACTCAATGACCTACCTCTCCATGTCAGTTAGGGCTGGAGCTCAATGACATCTCCTTAGTTTCTTTGATATTCAAGTGTGACTATTTGTGCATAAAATGTGTCACTTCAAATGAAGTTTTCAAAATAAAGTACTGGTAGCCTTCCAGAATGATGGCATAAAAAATACCATGACTTTCTAAAAGCTGAAGTACTTCAATTTTCTCTGAAAGAACAGACCCCTATTTTTGCATAAGGCAAGCAATTTTAAGATAAATGCTTCTGAGGTATTCTGTTGGTTTTAAGCATAATTTCTCTAGAATTTCTCACATATAATTATCAAGTGATTATTAGACAACTATATGAAATCTACTTGTGATTACAATTGAAGGATTCATTTGTTTCAGATAGAAACAAAATAATGTAGCCCCAATTGCAGTAAGTAATATGTAAAAGTAAATAAGGGAAATATCAACCAAAGTGCTAAGGACAAGTTTCTATCAATGCTCATTCTCACAGATAATCATATATAGGACCTGGAGCACCGGGGTGGCTCACTCGGTTAAATTTCTGACTTCAGTTCATGATTTGGTTCAGGTCATGACCTCATGGTTTGTGGGCTCAAGCCCCGCATCAGACTTTGTGCTGACAGCTCAGAACCTGAAGCCTGCTTCACATTCTGTGTCTCCAATTCTCTGCCCCTCCCCAGCTCATGCTTTCTCAAAAATAAATAAAAGCATTTAAAAAAAATAGTGTACAGAACCTAATTAAGAACCACTGTCTTTTGCATAACTATTGACATTCAAGGAAACATCGTCAAAGAAGCCAATTTTACTCATTCTAAATATCTATAAAAGAAAATGTATGTACATTTATATTATTGTGTTGCAATCCACATGGATAGATAGATCATAGATAGATGTATTCCCCTGAATTATTTTTTTTGTAACTCTAGCAATAGTTACATTTATCTCTCTTCATTAAGAATTCTAAGGTCTAAATACTGGCTAGCTTAAGTTATTCTCTTTTTCTTGCAGGCTTCTTGGGAGAATCTTTGAAAGGGGATTTCAGACTGATGGCATTCAGAGCAAAGAGATGAAAACTCTAGCGGAATTAGGGTCAAAAAGACAAGAATGGGCACTGAAGAAATTACTCTTGCAGATATAACAATAAGGGCACATTTCAGCTGCACTAGTATCAGTTATTCAAATTCCTTGTTCTGTAAAATGAAATGAGGAGCATTTAACAGTTTTGGGAGTAGCTCAGAGAATAAGAAGCCTTAGACTAGGGAAAATGAATGAGAAAAAACTTGTAGTTTTAGTGGAAAAAAAGATTTTTATAATTATGATGATAAATTTAGAGGTGTGACTGTGAAAGAAACAATCCAGACAGTAAAAATTACTCTGAGGTAAATTATCACTGGATTTGTCTGTCTGTTTTGTTGTATGGTTAGGGCCAGGCTAATATTTAATTATAAGATGGTATAGCCTGCACTAGTTTATGCTGTAATCTCCAAATATTTTCTCCAAATGTCAACAAATGATGCTGAGAAGTACTGCCTTTGTTAGATTACTTTGACTAAATTGAAGAAAAAGCAGCTGCATTTCTTGCTTATAGCAACACATCTTAAAAAATAACAACAACAAAACAAAGCAAAACAGAACAACAGAGTTTGAATGAACCAGAATTTAGCTAAAATAAAAAAGAAACTCAGAAAAGTAATAAAAGCACATAAGAAATATGTAACCCTTCTAAGGTCTTGAAATCACCAAAATTTTCACAGGGTTTCCCCCAGCATATGGGAAAGAAATTCTTATTACCACACCCATTGGAGTAGTATGCATTAATACTGAGGAAAAGAGGAGCATCAGAAGTCTGGAAGTTTGGGAAATGTCCAGGAAGTTGGTACTTAGGTGGAAATATTTGAAAGGAATCCAAGGCATACCATGAGATACAACTGAAGCCACAACATCAGCATCTCTGCAGATATGTTCTTCTGTTAACATATGGACCAGTTTTTAGTATCCAGTACAATCTAACCTCAGCTTGAGCATTGTTTTAAATTGCCACAGCTCCGTTTATCATTCTAATGACACATGAATTGCAACTAGGCTCCTTGCTGCTAATAGACTATTTTTTTAAGTGAACCAAGTCCAAGTTCTCACAAAACAGCATTTCACTAAATTAGTGTTTTTTATTCATATTCATCTCTGGTTATACAGAGTGTAGGCAAAAGGCAAGACCCCCTATTGAAATACTATCACCCAGGACAACTTCTTAGATGCAACTATGCATTGAGAAGAATCACTTATTTCTTATTTTTATTTAAAAGAGGGGGGAGAGAGAGAGAGAGAGAGAGAGAGAGAGAATGAATCTTAAGTGGCTCCATGCTCAGCACAGACCCCAACGCAAGACTCTATCCCACAACCTGGGATCATGACCTGAGCTGAAATCAAGAGTCAGAAGCTCAATGGACTGAGCCGCCCTGGTTGCCCCAGGAAGGATCACCTATAAAAACATATGATTGAAGAAATAACTAGTATCTTTAGCCATGATTATTTTATACTTTTTGTGTAATATTCCAAAAACTCTTAGAACAATGTTGAATTTGGAAGTTCTGTTTTGTTTTGTTTTTGCTTTTGTTTTCTGGAGAGACTGAGATGAAATTGTAAGGAAATTGTTCATGTATTTGGAGATCCAAAAAAAAAAAAAAATAGAGTAGTACTAATTGCCAATTTGGTTTCAATTAAATTTATGATTATTTCTGAGGGTGATTTAGGTAGGGAAAAACAAAGACTAACATTGCACAAGGCTATAATAAAGCAACCGTATTACTTCCTACTTGACCATGACCCTCCTGATCAGTACTGAATCTAAAATCATCAGGGAATGAAACAAGACCATAGAGTACACCTGTCTGGATCTTGACTCTTTATGCAAAGGTAATCTTACATGTGGAAAATGAAAAACTGTGCAAAAATTAAAAAAAAATGTTCATAAAGTTTTACAATCCTTGCTTTATTGATCAAATACCATTCAGAATATTTACTATTCACTATATCTTAGATTATTGCACAAATAAAATGTCATAGTATCCATATTGCTAAATTACATTTGAAATCATGAAATAACCTTTTTTTTAAAGTTTATTTATTTTGAGAGAGAGTGTGTGTGTGTGCATGTAAGTGGGGTGAGGGCAGAAAGAGAGAGAATCCCGAGCAGGCTTCACACTGTCAGTACGGACCCTGGCACTGGGCTTGAATTCATGAACCATGAGATCATGACTTGAGCCAAAATCAAGAGTTGGATATTTAACCGACTGAGCCACCCAAGTGTCCCGTAAAATAAACTTTTAATCTAACTTTTTAAAATGACAGTGTTTTTTCTCTACATGTAACTGAAAGTATTGTATATGGTTAGAGTATATTAAGGAGAACTCTCAGGATCAGATGTGTTTAAGAAAAAAATTTAAGAAGACTTTAAGTATATCGAAGAAATCGTTAATTAAGTCCCTGCCAGGAGCTGTTCTATTCTCAGACTCTATGAGAATAACTGATGACTGTCCCATCATCTCTACAACCCGCCACCTACGCACTTGACCTTCCTCACCTCTGCTCACCTGCCAGGCTGAGGAATAGGAATAACATCTGGGCATCTTGCCTACCCAAAGTCTCCAGGGCTCTCACTGCTGCTCTGAGCTTAATCTTTATTTAACCTCTGGTTTAATGATGAAGGATTGTCTCTCTGTCAGCAGTTCTCCACCTACAGTGCACTTTGTCACTAGTTCCCAATTTAAACTCGTAAGGACCAGGAAGTGTGACTTTGCCAACCTATGTAGTTTTATTTTCTGTTTTCTTCCTCAAATTCCATCATAGCTTCATCTATTGACCTTAAATATGAGATCGAGTCAGATTCTCCTTGCGCATAAGATACTCCTCTTGGCATCGATTTGGCACCATCGGAAGCTGCCTTACCTTGTAGCACATTGGTGTGTCTCTTACCAATCATACTTCAGATGTTGTGAGTGTTTCAACTTTAAAAAGTGCTGATGACTCATTTCCAGAGGCTTAAAGCACAGAAAACTCTTACTCTTTCAGCTGACCTGACAGTTTATTTAATAACATACATTTTAAATAGCATGAATGAAACAAAGCCTGTCTGTTGCATGTACCTATAGCTAGTGTATTAGATACATTTCTACAAATGTTTAAACAATGTAGAAGCTAAGAAAAGTGCTAACGGGGGAAAATTGGGAGGCAACTTGGCGAATCACTTCTGCAGACACTGGAATATATTAGATATTCTTCAGTGGGATGTGAACACATGCTGGGTATTACATCTCATGTAGATAAATAAAATTTCTATCAGTAAGCATTTAAGAAAACTAAAGATGGTAAAAAAAAAATTCCAAAAAGTGCAAAAAATCTGTAACAAAGTTGTAAGTAATTGTATATTGTCATGTTTTTTCATTATGTTAACAGCCAAGACATCAACTGGAAGAAATACACAGACTAGTGTTTGCGTACCTTGGGCAGAGTTCATACTTGATCAGTAATGATAAGAGCCTCTGAGAAAATAATTGCTTCATGCCAGATAACTCACAAATGTCAGACTGCTTAACACCCAGACATAGGTGCCATAACCTCTATTGATTAATGTCAGTTCACATTATCACCATCAGTTAAGCAACAGCTATTTTCAAATTCATGCATATTAACAAAGTGAAATGAAAAATGTTCGTAATCTGAATTTCCATAACAATAGTAGAAATACATCAGCCTTTATACGGAAGGGTTATTTTTTTGTTTAATTTTTTTAATGTTTATTTTCGAGAGAGAGAGAGAGACAGAGACAGAGACAGAGCATGAGCAGAGGAAGGCAGAAAGAGAGGGAGACATACAATCCAAAACAGGCTCCAGGCTCCAAGCTGTCAGCACAGAGTCCAACGCCAGGCTCGAACCCACAAACCATTAGATCATAACCTGAGCCGAAGTCGGATGCTTAACTGACTGAGCCACCCAGCACCCCTGGAAGGGTTATGACAAGTAGGAAAAACAACTGGGGAGGATATGGTAGAGTCAACTGGGATTAAAATGATGAAAGAGATCAATCCAATACACTCATGTCAGGCTGTAAAATTACCTCAAAATACTTCTCTGATATACCTCATCTTCTTTTCATCCAGATTTCACCCCTTTCCATTCTCCTGGAACAGAACCATTCACTCTATACTTGTAGTTCAGCACTTATTTTAGTCCCCCAAAGATCTCCACGTATCATAATCCTTTTCCTTGAAGTTTGGCTATTGGCTTTTAGACAATGTTTTTCTGGAAGTCCGCTCTTCTAGAATCAGGAGTTCGTTTTTTATTAAATGATTTCTTCCTGATTCAACTACTAATCCTGCAAGGCTACCTCATCCACTCTCTTCATAAATAAAAGGCCACACCGATCCATTCTCTCAACAATGGTTAGTAATTCAAATGGTTAGTTGTATTCACGACATTTGACAGGAAATTAGGAAAGCAGTAGAGAATTCTGACAAATGGTAGAGCTGCGGACTATTCTATTACTCACTGAGAGTAGATTTGCTATAATAAGTAAACTGATTTGTGTCCAGAAGGTTCTTATACTTTGTGTCCCAATCTGTATCATGGGCTTTTGTGATTTTTATAATAAGTATGAGTAGGAACTTGGTTTGGCCTTTCTAAAGTGTTATATGCATAAAGAACAATACTGAATTAATGTTGGTGCACCAAAAGCTAAAGGCCACATGCCTAACCCTATTCGCATCTTAGAAAATTTGTCACTGTAGGGGCGCCTGGGTGGCTCAGTCAGTTAAGCGTCCAACTTTGGCTCAGGTAATGATCTCAAGGTTCGTGGGTTCAAGCCCTGCGTTGGGCCCTGTACTGACAGCTCAGAGCCTGGAGCCTGTTTCAGATTCTGTATCTCCCTCTCTCTCTGACCCTCCTCTGTTCATGCTGTCTCTCTCTCTCCTAGAAATAAAAAACATTAAACAAACAAACAAACAAAAAGAAAACTCTTTTTTCCATTGTTACTTTTATCCAATCTGTTAGTGATTTTACTCCTCACTCCCATATTGTGATTAGCACAGAGCCTGACACAGGCTCAAACTCATGAACTGCAAGATCATGACCTGAGCTGAAGTCAGATGCCTAACCAACTGAGCCTCCCAGGAGTCCCTGAACATAGGGGATTTTTAAGAAATGATTAAATTAAAGAGAGTCTTTTAGAATGCACCTGAGTGAAATCTTCATAAGAAGCAGAAATTGGGAAACACAAAGAGACAGCAAGAATGCACACACATAGAGAAAAGACCATGTGAGGACACAGTGAAAATGTGGTGTCCTGTCTGCAAGCCAAGGAGAGAGGCCTCTGGAGAAACCAAACCTGCCTACATTGTGGTCTTGGACTTCTAGCTGTCAAGCTGTGAGAAAATAAATTTCTGTTATTTAAGCCACAAGTGGTATTTTTTTATGATAGCCCTACCAGACTAATATACGTCTCCCAGAACTAATTCTAGTACACACTTAACAAACTATACTTGCTTAATTTTAATTGTGTATTTATTTTAAATATTTGACATATCAACATAAAATTTGTTTACATGATGCACTCTCCTTTAACCTTAGAGTAGTAATTTCACTACTAGTTACTCTGTAAATGTGGAGAGGCATTAGAGAATAACGACAGAGTAAGCTGCCCATAGTTTTAGGTCTTTAAAACAATGCCCTGGATTCTTCCTTGCAACAGACTTGAGTTCTCTGTGATTGCCAATCCAGACTATACAGCTTCTCTCGGATTTCACCAGGATGGACATTTCCCCTTTTGTTTCACACTTAAGTTTTTACCATTATTACCCATAAAAGTTGGGTTTTGTTTAGTTTATTTAGCATTGTTTACATTAATAGCAGCTATTAACTACTATCAATGTGTTCACAAAGGACTTTAATTTTGGAAATATATTTTCCCACTGTTCGATTACCAATCCTAGAAGTGATCACTCTTCTTAATTAATCTCTAGGCAAAGAATAGCTCAGGGAAAAGAACCAGGAAGCCCTGTGCAGGGTGAGTTCTACAGGTTTAGAAAGTCCCATCTCCAAAATATGATCTCTAAGCTCAGTGGCATAAGTATCCATATTCATGTGTTATATTAATTAACAAGCAGATATAACTGAGAAAACCAGTCAAATTTTCTTTAGGGACTTTTGACTCTTTAAGACATGAAAAAAATCAGTTAAGAACTATAGATATGGAGACAGAGGCTAAAATACTACTCAGAACTATTATTCAGCTATTTCTAAAAGATAAGATTACTTAGCTTCCAATTGATTCAATTGGAATTGGTGTTGGACTATTAAAATTTCTTTTTTAAAATTTTATTTTATTTTTTTTACAGTTTTTATTTATTTTTGAGAGAGAAAGAGAGACAGAGCATGAGTAGGGGAGGATCAGAGAGAGAGGGAGACTCAGAATCAGAAGCAGGCTCCGAGCTGTTAGCACAGAGCCCGATGTGGGGTTCGAACTCACGAACTGCGAGATCATGACCTGAACCAAAGTCGGTGCTCAACCGACTGAGCCATCCAGGCGCCCCTAAAATTTCTGTAGTGATCGGAATAATCTATTTGGAGGAGACATACTGCATGTTTATCTCTATCTTTCTTATTTCTCTAATCTTAAAGCACACTGACCTGAAATGACTAGAATTTGACACCATAAAACATTTTAGGGGCGCTTGGGTGGCTCAGTAGGTTAAGTGTCTTGGTTTCAGTTCAGGTCATAATCTAACACATGTGAGATTGAGCCCTACATCGGGCTCTGCACTGAGTGTGGAGCCTGCTTACAATTCTCTCTCTCCTTCTCCCTTTGCTCCTCTCCCTCTCTCTCTCAAAATAATTTAAAAAATAAATAAAATTTAAAAAGTAAAATAGTTTAATACCACTATTCTATCTAAAGAAAACAATATCTCAGTTGCTTCATTCTGATGGGGGATATTTATATTGGCTGGGTCCAAAGTACTTTGCCATTGGAAATTTTGTACAAAGATAAGAAAGTATGAACTGTGTGAGATAACATAAGAAAATTTAGTCTCTATTCTGCCAAATATTCAGTATGCTGATAGGAAAAATCAAGTCATAATTTACCAAATATCTTCTATGTCTATTATTGATCTAAAGAAGTACCTAAATATTTTTTTTTCAATTTTAATATGAATCAATCACCAAGTATTTAAAGATTCTACCAAGAGTAAGCATTTTGAATAGGATATGGGGAGTGATTTTAAGTTCAGACTTGGCTTCATCATAACTCAATTAACATCTAGCCATTTTAAACTTAACTCAGGTGATAATTTTAAAAGATAATGCTTCATGTTTCTGACCATAGCAAGTACTTAAACACAACTCTCACATTAATTTTTTTTAATTTTTTTTTAATTTTATATTTTATCGTCAAGTTGGTTTCCATATAACACCCAGTGCTCATCCCAACAAGTGCCCTCCTCCACACCCATCACCACCCTTCCCCTCTCCCCCACCACCATCAATCCTCAGTTTGTTCTCAGTATTCAAGAGTCTCTCATGGTTTGCTTCCCTCCTTCTCCTTAACTATATTTTTCCCCTTCCCCTCCCCCTCATGGCCCTCTGTTAAGTTTCTCCTGTTACACATATGAGTGAAAACATATAGTATCTGTCCTTCTCTGCCTGACTTATTTCACTTAGCATAACACTCTCGAGTTCCATCCACATTGCTACACATGGCCAGATTTCATTCTTTCTCATTGCCATGTAGTGGTCCATTGACATTAAGTTTTAAACAACAATAATATTTACCTGATATGATTTTATGCACAATAGCTATAATGTATTTAAAAGTCTTAGAACAATGCTGGTAAATAATAAGCATTAAATAATCAGTAAGTATTAAAAATATATTTTATAGATTATATAAATACTCTAGGTTTTAAATACACTGTGTGTGTTCCATGAGAATAGAGAGATTTTAAGAATTAAAAATATCCTTGATGAAGCTGAAATTTTAGAAGATCAGTGATTAATCAATTTTGTAGATAATTTGTATTGCTTCTCCAAAACCTCATAAACAGAAAATAGGCATGCTTTTTATGTAAAATAATAGAATTTCTCTTTACAAATTTGCTATCTATACTATTGAAAATTTAAGAGAATTCTAAGTTTATTTTGGAAAATAAAAAATATCCCAATTTTCCCACCTATTAATATTCTTCAAATACACAGGGAGAATAATTTCATATTTATAGTAGATTATTTCCCTTTCTATATATACTGTAACATCTCCTTTATTAATTTGAACAGAATTAAATCTCAGACATAGATATGCATATTCACTTGAGGTCAAAAATATCAATGAAAAATTTAAAAATGACTTTGTGAACCTTCAAAAGCATGATATATATACCAATATTATTTAGGCTTGACTACTGTCTAAAGAAGAAACCTAGGGACACCTGAGTGGCTCAGTCGGTTAAGTGTCTGACTCTGTTTTGGTTCAGGTCATGATATCACAGTTTCTGAGTTTACACTCCGCATTGGGCTTCATGCTAAAAGTGCGGAATCTGCTTCGGATTCTCTTTCTCACTCTCCCTCTGCCCTGCCCACTCTCTCTCTCAAAAATAAATAAATAAACTTAATTATTTTTAATAAAAAATAAAAATAAAGAAGATAAATAGCTAAGAGACACTCTAACTTCAAATAAAAACTAATAATAAGAAATATAAACAGCACTCTATTGTACTGTGCTGGTAAAATACTTTTTCCTTTCCAATAATGTGAACCAAAAGCTATGTACTTCCAAAATTCACATTTCGCAGCATTATCATGGTTGGCATCAAGTCAGCAGCAAAATCATCTGACAGGGTCATTAAAAAAAGGGCTGGAAGTGGATGATATGACAGCAATTTGCTAAATTTCAAATAGTGACATGATTATTGGTCTGGAAAAAAGTGCTAATAAGGTGCCTGCTATCTGACTCTGTGCCTTATTTTCAGTGATCTGTGGTGGGATGCATCATAAGTCTCATACAATAATGAACACTGTGGTACATTTATGAATAAAATGACTAAAAAGTCAAAACCAGACCCATTAAGCAAAGTGACTTTAGGGGCTAAAGTGCTAAATCAAATGAAAAGATCTTATTTGGATTTAAAAAATTACATTAAATGGGAGTAAAGCTGTCACATGAAAGAATGAGACTAAGCACAAGAATATAATAGGCACGAATCCTTGCTTTTATAAAAATCAAGGACAACTTGCATCTGTGTAGATTATGCTATGATGCTATCATAAATACAAAGTGAACATGACTTTAAAAAATAAGTGTAATGCTCAGTATAAGCCATTAAAAAAAGAAAAGAAAAAGAAAAACATTTCAATAATAGAGTTTAATTGACAATCGCATTGATTATTCCAGTTGGAGAAATACAATAACTGAATGGGAATGCTGAAAGAAAGTTTTTAATTAATTTAAATGTTTCTAATTAATTTAAAGCAAAAAGGCCAGTTCATAACTTTATACCTGGCATTTTACATATCTGTTGAACTTTGTATAAAGTAGTAATGATCTTTCCGCTTTAATCTTAAATGGTGTTAACTGAAAAGATACTATAAAGAATAAAATACAATTTAAATGTTTATCACAGGAGCACTTGGGTGGCTCAGTTGGTTTAGCATCCGACTCTTGGTTTTGGCTTAGGTCATGATCCCAGGGTCATAGGTCAAGCCCCATGCTGGATGTGGAGCCTGCTTGGGATTGTCTCTCTCACTTCCCTCTCTCTCAAAATAAATAAACAAATAAATATTTAAAAAATAAATTTTTACGGAAAAGGGAATTTGTTTTTCTACAAACTTAAAGAGGAAAAAATACACTTGAATGAATNAATACCGAAAATATTTTTATAAAATATGTAAATATATGATAAAATATTTATTAGTAGGCTGAAATTAGTATGTATGTGTATAAACGTTTTCTAAAGGTAACCTATTATTATCTTTAAGGAAGAGTGAGTTGTTATGAGCAATTTAAATCCAATAATCAAGATCATGGTTTTTAGTTAGTAATTTTTATTTATTTTACTTTTCTATCCTTGGTTATTGCTTATCAAATTGTACATTTTTATCAAGTTAACAAATGAGGAACTGGTAACTTAATAAATACATCAGATTTAATTAAAATTCCTATTTTTCAGAACTTCATATACATCATTTTTTATACAGCAAGCTTGGAATGGTGAATTTTATGTATCAGTTTGACCAACAGTTGCCCAGATTAAACATTATTTATGGGCATGTCAGTAAAGCTGTTTCTGATGAGATTAGAAACTGATAGATGCAGTAAAGTAGATTGTCCTCCTTAATGGGACTGAGCATCACATAATGTACTAAGTGCTTAAATAAGACAAAAGGCAGACAAAGGCGGAACTCATCCCTTGATTCATCCTGCTTGATTGTTGAGCTGGGCCTAGGATCTCCTGCTATATCCTGTGCCCCTAGCCCTCAGAGCTTCACACCTAGACTGTAACCTGTACCAGCATGTTCCCTGGGCTTCCAGCTGGGCTGGCAGAGGACACAGTGTGGGATTTCTCAGCCTCTAAGGCTGCATAAGCCAATTCCTTATAATAAATATTTTCTGATATATTATTAACATATGATTATTAATACATCCATTAATAAAATATTTATGGTATATGAAAACGTTTAATATATTTAATAAAATAGTTAAATGTCTCTAGTAATTTATATATAAATATTCAGTTATTCAGTTTTGCTAGGAAAAGTGTCTTCTTTTTTGGTAAGCCAAATACAGTATTAACTCTCTAATAATGCGTATCTTAACTCCTCCAGAAATTTTAAGTATTTGTCTGAATTCAATTTAAGGTAGAGATTGAATTTCTGTGCATACATTAAAGTTTAAAATAATTTTAGAATATTATGTTTTAATGTTTGTTTATTTTTGTTAGAGCGCAAGCAGGGAGGAGCAGAGAGAGGAAGAAAGGGATCCAAAGCAGGCTCTGCGCTGACAGCAGCAAATCTGATGCTGGCCTTGAACTCATAAACCCAAGATCATGACCTGAGCCAAGTCAGACACTCAACCGACTAAGCTACCCCCGTGCCCCTAGAATTTTATGTTTTAAGAAACAGAGCCAGTTGTTATCAAATAGACAATACATTCTCAAATTGTTTAATCATTGAAAGATGGGAGATTAAGGAGACTGTTTAAAACACAGATTTCAAGTTAAAAATAATGTGCAGAGAGAAGAAACATTTCCCACTTTCCTAGAAGCAATTGGAAACCCAGGCAATACAGGGAAATTGATAAGGATACAGATAAAATCACCCAGGCATATCGACTACGCTTGGGCAGAATATGGGAGTAGACTTGGCCTAGAATTCTCATTATATTCCTTATTTAAAAGAAGTAAAGACTGAGGAGATTTTAGTTACAATGCACTGAAATAAAGGATATCCTTTCTGAGTTTTAGACTGTGTAGATATTCTCAGAAAAAGCAGTTAAGAAAATATACAGGTAAAGACTAAATTGATATTAATAAAGAATAAAAATGCAGATTTTTAACATATAAGAGTTTCTTTTTAAAAAATAGGGAAGTGTTGGGGCCCCTGGGTGGCTCAGTCGGTTAAGCGTCCGACTATGGCTCAGGTCATGATCTCACAGTTCGTGGGTTCAAGCCCTGCGACAGGCTCTGTGCTGACAGCTCAGAGCCTGGAGCCTGCTTCAGATTATCTGTCTCCCTCTCTCTCTGACCCTCCCCTGCTCACGCTGTCTCTCTCTCTCTCAGAAATAAATAAAACATAAAAAAAAGTTAAAAAAATAAAAAATAGGGAAGTGTTAATATTTTCAAAAAGACAGAATGACTGAAGGCCTTTTGCCCTCAATATTACTAAAAGCCAAAGAATCTTTTAAAATTAATACCTGGGACTAACTATAATATCAACTTAAATGATGAGATTATCAGCACTGGCCTCAGAGTCTAAAGTAGTGTTTCTCAAAATAGAGCATGCATTAGAACATAAGGAAGACTTGTAAGGATAAGTGGATAAAACCACGGAGTTTCTGATTCAGTAGGTCTGGAATGAGGCCTGAGACTTTGCGTTTCTAACAAGTGTCCAGGCAATGCTGATTTGGCTGTTTTAGAGAATACTGTTTAAGAAACACTAGTTTGGATCTTGATCAGCTCATTTAGGAAATATTTGAAGGGGAAAGAAAACGTAAGTAATTAGGTAGGGTGACCCTACTTGTGCAGGTAGTAAAGGAAACAACAGACCCCACCCCCACCTACACTTGAGCCGTCCCTACAAATGTGCACAATTTTAAGATTGAAAGCTGAAGTCAACTCCTCCAACAAATGTGAACCACTGACTGTTATTCATTAGGAAAGAAGGGGCTATGACAGTTAATTTGAGATCTAGCTATTTTCCAATTTTCTGGCCTGGTGGACAGATATATTCCTTTGAAAAGAAAGGAGGCAGGTGAGACAGTTGGATTATCTTGTAAATATGCTGGTAAGTAGCTTTTAGAGAAAATAGACTAATGACATTAGAATTAAAGAAAAGTCCACATCAAAGAAATTGTCTAAGTAGGATATATCATTCAGGATTGCTTGTGATCTGTGGGTTTATGGGACTAAATCCTTAGAGAACATAGTGTAAAATAAGTGCTCACTTAGAGTATAATATGAAAATGTTTCATTACCTAAATGTTCTTCTCTATGTGAGTGATGAAAGACCTCATCAGAGACCATATCTGTTACCCTGAATCACTAATATGGGCAGGAAGGACTTGGGAAGGCATACAGATTGCCCCAACTTCTTTCTTCCTACGTTAGGGTTATGACTCACTTAGAAGCTTCACTAACAATTTCAGAGATACACATAAAGACAGATATGTGTTAGTGAAGCCTTTGTCTTCTTTAACATATTCAGTAACAAAATAACTCATTCATTCTGTTGAATAAAATAAGACCTGAGAAAAGACAATTTAACCATATTTAAACATGGGAGAATAGCTTTAATAGACATTTCTCCAAAGAAAACTGGCCAATGAACACATGCAAAGATGCTCAACATCAGGTGATGAGAAAAATGCAAACCAAAACTGAGATACCATTTCACAACCACTTGGTGGCTATAGTCAAAAAGACAATAACTACTGTCCATGAAGATGTGCCAAAATCAGAACCTTTGTATACTACTGGTGGAAATGTAAAAATTTTATACTCACTTTGGAAAACAGTTTGGAAATTACTCAATGACATAATGTAGGTGGGACATCTGGGTGGCTCAGTCGGTTGAACATTTGACTCCTGATTTGGGATCAGGTCAAAATTTGTCTGACAGTAGACAGTCCAGCCCAATGTGTGGTTCAAACACATGAACTGTGAGATCATGATCTGAAGTCAGACACTTAACAGACTGAGCCACCCAGGTGCCCCAATAAATAAACGTGTTTTTTAAAAGAATAATATAGTTACCATAGTGACCCAAAAATTCTACTTCAAGGTGGATGTAGTAGGTATTATATGACATTAAAATATATGACCATGCAGAATTTTAGATGGGAATGTTCAAAGAAGAATTATTTGTAACAGCCAAAGGGTTTAAGCCACCCAAGTGTACATCCACTAATGAATGGAGTAACAAAATGTGGATGTCTGTATGCTATAGATTGAATTATGTTCCCATAAAGATATGCTGAAATCCAAACCCAAGTTACTGTGAATGTGACTGGCCCTAGTTTGAAATAGGGTATTTACAGATTTGTCCAAGTAAAGATGAGGCCACTGTGAGGTCCTGCTGTAATATAATAGGTGTCTTTATAAGAAGAGAAAAACACTGTAGAAAAAGAGGCACATAAGGAGAAAGCCTTACTATGACAGAGGCTAAGACCATAAGCTTTCCCTGTAAGCCAAAGGAAATAGAGGATCTACGGACAACGGAACCTAGGGCAAGAAGCAAAGAAACAGTCTTCTCAGGGCCTCAGAGGGACCATGGCCTTGGTGATATCTTGAATTCAGATATGTAGCTTCCAGAACTGTGAGAGAATACATCACTTTTGTTTTAAATCCAATTTGTGGTACTTAGTTACAGTAGTCTTAGGAAACTAATATAATTTGTACTATTTCATACAATAGAATATTCTGCCAGAGAAAGAAATGTTGTGCTGCTCATACTGTAACATGTATGAATCTTGAAACAAGCCAAATACAAAAGGGCAAATAGTGAATGATTCCACTTAAATATCAAGAATAGATAAATCCATAGAGACAGATTAGTGGTTGCCAACAGGTGGAAGAAAAGATGAATGGGGAGTGAATTGCTAATAAAATTTATTCTATAGGTAACAAAAGATTTAGTATTTAGATATTGGTGATGATTGAACAGCTTTGTGAATATAATAAAACTCACTGAAATTTATATTTTAAGTGGCTATTATGATATGTGAATTAAATCACAGTTAAAAACTAATAAGGGGTGAAACATAATGTCTCAAATCAGATAACTTCCTTCTTATGGAATTGTTACACTGTGTATAAGTGATTTTGGTGATGAGACTTAAGATACAATATTAAAAACAAGATCTATGAAAGGAGAAATTTAGATTTTATTAAAATTATTTATTATGTTGTTATTAAACGGCACTGTTAAGAGAATGAAAAAAGCCAGTTACGGACTGGGGGAAAATATTTATAGAAAACATACCTGGAAAAGGACTTAAATAAGACTCCTGAAACTCAACAATTAGAAAATAAACAACACAATTGCTCAATTTGCTCAATTTAAAAATGAGCAAAATATCTACCTACATGTCTCACAAAAAGAGATATTCAGATGGCAAAACAGACATGTAAAGAGGCTCAAAATCATTTGTTATTAAGTAAATGAAAATTTAAAATACAGTAAAGTACCACAAAATTCCTCTTAGAACAATTAATTTTTTTAGAATGCAAGAATACTTTATGATTAATTTTTTTTTAAAAATCTGGCAATAGCAATTGATAGAATACAGAGCAACAGGATGGTTTTTTCATTGCTGGTGGGGTTACAAAATGGTACAGTCATTACCTAGACAATTAGATTCATTATTTTATCTATGATCTAACAATTAAACCCATTTTAAGTTTCTTGCCCAACTGACTTATAAACAAGTCCACACAAAAACCTATGCAGGGATGCTCATAGGAGCTTTATTCATAATTACCAATAATAGAAGCAAACATGTCCTTCACATGTGAATGGATAAATAAATGGTGGCACTTCCATATGATAGAATACTACTCTGCAATTAAATGAACTATTAAGCCATTCAAAAACTGGGATTGATGTTAAATCCATATTGCTATGTGAGAAAATAGTCTGAAAATAGTACATAATGCAAATTCAAATCTCAGTTTCCAATACCATTCACCAATAAAAGAGACCACCTTCCTCTAGAGAACAGTCCCATTCTGAGCCTTGACCAGGAATACATAGCATGAGCCTGGAATGCCTTGCAGTCCCACAAAGCAACATAGCACTTGGGAAAAACAAAACAAAACATAATAATGGAGGTTTGTCAAAGGAATATAGGAGCCAAAAGAGAGAATTTCCAGGGGCCAGGGACACCTGGGTGGCTCAGTTGATTGAGTGTCTAACTTCGCCTCAAGTCATGGTCTCACAGTTTCGAAAGTTCAAGCCCCAAGTCAGGCTCTGTGCTGACAGCTCAGATCCTGGAGCCTGCTTCAGATTCTGTGTCTTCCTCTTTCCCTGCTCCTCCCCTGCTTGCACTCGGTCTCTTTGTGTGTCTTTCAAAAATAAACATTAAATAAAGGAGTTTTGAGTGGCCAAAGCGGGAACAATATGAGAAACACAATAAAGTAGTATCACATTATAAGAAAAAGTATGAAATCAATATCCATGAGTCCATATTGATACAAATTAATGCATGAATACATACATATGCAAGGAATAATAGATAATAATAGAATAAAACTGTTCTAAACAGTTTACGTAGAAACTTTGCCCTCAGGGAAGTGTAGGCTGAGCATTTCCTTCCAAAGAGCACAGAGTGGAAAGAGGGTGTGAAAAGAGTAATTTTACGGTGTCAAATCTGACAAACACTACTTCATTCTACCATGTGATCTTGGTCAACGTCAACAATGGTGAGTCGTATTGACAGAAAGCATGTACCCTTGATATGTTGTAAGGAAATGGATACCTAGCCTCCACAGCCTTCACCTTCAAAACAATAACACTCATGTAATAATGAGGCAAACATCAAATTCTAAATGAGGAATATTCTATATAATGCCAGCTTAGTTCTCAAAATGATCAAGGCCATTAAAACAATAAAGCCAGAGAAGCCAAAAGAAATAAGAATATTAATGTAATGAGACATCCTGGTAGCATGTTGGAACCGGAAAGACATACAATAGTAACTATAAAATCTGAATAAAATGTGGACTTTTTTAATAGCATTGTATCAATATTACTTTATGAGTTGTGACAAATATACCACTCTTAGGTAACAAATAGGCAAACTGTGAAGGTTATATGAGAATCCTCTGTATTATCTTTGCAACATTTCTGTAAATCTAAAACTATTCTATCACAAAAAAAGGTTATTAAATTATCTGATTGGTGATCAATTATGACTGATGAAATACTGGCAACCTGAAGGATTCTCTCTTGAATACTAACCTACTACAGATAGCCACTTTTGATAAAAGACTAGTAAAAGCTACTGAATATGATGGCCTCTGGGTTCTTTACCCACAAATATGTGGAATTAAGAAAGAAATCAAAGCATAGCATTTATAATTCTTCTGTTTAGGTAAAAAAAACAAAAAAACAAAAAAACAACTCCCAGAAACCTATCTGACTGAATACTGTTTTAGAGGATATGATTTAGAACTGACAACACATTGAGGATAATTGAAACTACCTGTGGTGACTGTTGGGTGAACTAAATAGCACTTTGCCAGCCCGTCACATGAAGAATAGTGAGGACTGTTTTACAAGTCAACAGAATATGTAGAAAAGAATTGTGAGCAATCAGTGGACAAACATAGATTATATGTTTAATACAGTGACCCTCAGCCAGTGATTAGCTTGGTAGAATGGGGTTAATTTATCTGTCAATTTCTCCATCTTTTACCAGATCTCTCAATCCCTTACGGGAAGGAAGAAATAACAGGTGAGAAAAAACACCTGGAATCATTTCCTCTGATACTAGACATTCCTAACCCTGAATCAAATCCCCTCATTAAAAAATGAGGATGGGAGCTAAGACTATTGGTGACTACTAATGTGTCCGGATTCCATATTTGAAGTAGTTATCCTTCTGTTTTTCTTTTGCACAATCCTTACTCTTTTTCTGGTAAAATGTTCAGTAAAATAATCAGTAAAACTTTGTGAAAAACTTTAGGATAGAAAACATTAATATAATATATATTGATCTCACTGTGAACCAAACAGAGGCTCTTGAATGTTACACTGATGTTTTCCTGGAAATATAGGTGCACAACCTTAATGTTTATGGAAATATCATGGTTTCTGATAAACTAAAGGCAAAACACCAGAGGATTTCAGTGCCCAATAATGTAAAACAAATGTATCAATTATCATAATTGATCTCCCAGAACTCCTAAGGAAGCACAGGAGTGTCTACCAACAAGCGTACTTCCCTCTCATCATATACATCCCCCACTGATTCTTCTCATAACCGGTGCCCACTGCCTGAGAATGCTGATAATATGAGAATGCTTATTATAGTACAGAATATTGATGTATAGCTCTTAATTTATATTTCTTTCCAATCTCTTTCAAAGACTATTCTCATCATGGAAAGTGTTTTCAGGATTGTATAGTGGGGCCCCTGCCAGAACTCAATCATATGGCCCTCTGAGAAAGTTGGCTCAGAAATGTGGAAGAAGGGGCACCTGGGTGGCTTAGTTGGTTAAGCGTCCGACTTTTGCTTAGGTCATGATCTCACGGTTCGTGGGTTCAAGCCCCGCGTCGGGCTCTGTGCTGACTGCCAGCTCAGAGCCTGGAGCCTATTTCAGAGTCTGTATCTCCCTATCTCTCTGACCCTCCCCTGCTCTCACGCTGTCTCTCTCTCTCTCTCTCCTAGAAATAAATAAACATATTTAAAAAAACAAAAAAAATAAGAAATGTGGAAGAGAACATGAATATTCAGTGAGTGTTCATTGTTTCTGACAGACTTCAAGGAGCAGAGTCATTACGTGGCTGGTGTTTCCTCATTGACTTTTCTCAAGCAAACTAAGATTAGCGATATCTATATGCTCTCACTTAGCTAAAGCCCAAAAGATGCAACCAATCCAGTGTACAGTTCTTAGAATTTTAATTACTTCTTTGATTTTATTTTTAGTCTCTGATTTTAAATATGCAGTTCAATAAAGGTTACTCTCAGAGCTTGAACTGCCATGTATCCATAGCATTGCAGAGATCAACAAATCCCTGTCTCTATCCCATCCAATCTAAAGCTTGAAAACCCTGTAGTTCACCTACTGGATATCTCAGCCTGGAGGTCTGAAATATGATTCAAACTCAGGATGTCCGACAGTAATTAAATGATTCTCTTGACCTCATACCTATTCCTTTCCTTTTGTTTCCCATCTTATTAAATGGTATTGACAGTTTCCTAATTGTTCAAGCCAAATGTGAACATTATTGCTATTTCTTCATTTTTTTCCTGTCTTTTCCCCATTAAATCAGTCAGCAAGTCTGACTGATTTCATCTTATTCTCTCTTATCTCTATCTGTATTTCTCCATCCCCATGCTTCAACTCTGGTTCAGGTCAATTGTGTCTCTTTGTTTGGTGGAATGATCTCCAATCCATTTCTTACACTACAGAGTGACTTTAATAAAAGACTAATCTGATTATATCAGTTTCTTACTTAATGGTAGTCAAAGACTCCATTATTCTTAACTGAATTTCAAAATACTTAATGTTTATAAATTACCTAAAAGTCAGTCCCTTGTCTACCTCTCAAGCTTTATGTCTTACATGTGTCAGTCATGACTGACCTTCCTCCCTTCTCTCTTTCCTCTTACATTTCTTAACATTCACACATATTACTTTTATACTTGACTGATTCCGCTCTCTTCACCCCACTCACTCTCAACATTTGTCAGACTAGTTTTTACTGTTACATTGTTCCTTCAAGTCTCACCTTAGCTATTATTGTTCCCAGAAAGACTTACTTCATTCTTTTATACCAGGTAAGGTATTTCATCTACGCACTTCTGTATCTAAAGTATATTTGATTATATTATTTTTTTAATGTTTACTTTTGTTTGAGGAAGAGACAGACAGAGCAAGAGCAGGAGAGGGACAGAGAGAAGGAGACACAGAACTGGAAGCAGGCTCCAGGCTCTGAGCTGTCAGCACGGAGCTCAAGGTGGGGTTTGAACTCATGAACCTTAAGATCATGACCTCAGCCAAAGTTGTAAGCTTAACCCACTGAGCCACCCAGGAACCCCAGTTTATTTATATTATTAATTTTACTTGCATACTCAAATGAATAAAGCTGTTTACCTTGTTCACTATTCTTGATATTGGATATTATTTAATCAATTTTAATTTAATTTTATTTCATTTTAACTGATTTTGATGCTATATTTTCTCTAACTTGACTATATATATATGTGTGTGTGTATGTATATATATATATATATATATATATATTTGGTTTGTTTGAGGGAGAGAGAATGTGCCTATGAGCAGAGGAGTGAGTCAGATGGGGGAAGGGTGGAGGGCGAGAGAGAGAATCTTAAGCAGACTCCATGCCCAGTGCAGAGCCTACATAGGGCTTGATCTTATGACTATGAGATCATGACCTGAACCAAAATCAAGAGCCAGGTGCTTAACCAACTGAGTGACCCAGGTGCCCTATATTTTCTCTAATTTGAAATCCCAAGCTGGCCTGGGTGGTATAG
This sequence comes from Crocuta crocuta, assembly GCF_008692635.1. Lineage (NCBI taxonomy): Eukaryota > Metazoa > Chordata > Mammalia > Carnivora > Hyaenidae > Crocuta > Crocuta crocuta. The sequence goes on from NW_027533117.1 coordinate 1,030,483, forward strand.
TCGATTAAGTGTCCAACTTCAGCTCAGGTCCTGACCTCACCATATGTAGGTTAGAGCCCTGCGTGGGGTTCTGTGCTGACAACTCAGAGCCTAGAGACAGCTTCTGATTCTGTCACCCTCTCTCTCTGCCCTTCTGGTCATGTTCTGTCTCTCTCTCTCTTAAAAATAAAATAAGCATTAAAAAAAAATAAAGAAATCCCATGCCATAATATTCTCATTTATTGTACAGCTGTATTACATTGAACAGTTCCAGAATACATACTGTTAGACAGCTTTTTTAAATCTATATATATCTGCTTTATAAGTCACAAGCATCACTAGAAAAAAATTACAAGAGTATTCATTTTAATTGTTCTAAAAATCCTGCCCTAATTATTATCACTTGAAAAACTGCTGTGTCAGGACAAATAAAAATTAATGTACCTCATATGAATAATAAAAGTGAACTTTACCTTATTAGTGTTTGTGTACAAGTGGGAAAACAAAACACAATATGAATCTTATATTTGAAATTGCCTCCCTGAACATGTAACAATGGGAAAGTTGTATCTACTATATTTTCTAGAAGATAAATGGAAATATTTTTATAATATAAAATGCAGCCCATGGTCTGCCTGGTTAATCACTGTAAATTTTATGAATATTCATAATGCTATATACATCCATTCCAATAGTTAAACTTGGATAAACTTTCAAAAATATTTTAACATAAAAGCTGTAAGACACTTTTTCTGTAATGTGTAAAATTCATGGTGCCATTTAGTTTTCAAATGAGATTCAACTTCTAAATACATCTTGAAGAGACAGGATGGAAGGAAATTGGAAGAATTGGAAGGTAAAATTATTGTTTCTAAAGGCAGAATGATAATTAGGTTTTTGCCATGTGACTGTAAAATGAAATGTTCACTATAGATGTAAAAGTTGGGAGTGAAACAGACATACTAACATGCTTATGACAGCCTGAATGGCAGGGGAAACTTAATATTCTTAATTTCCTGTAAGACAGGTTCAAACCCTGCCACAAGCCCTCTGTGAAACTAAGGACGCTCTCATTATTTGTCAATAATTCCCTTTTGGTAGCTATTTCCCATTTATGCCTGGCCATGAGTTTTAGCTTTTGCTGGCTTCTCGTACTCTATCCATGTGCAGTGGTCTAGTGCCAATCCAATTTCATAGCATCAAATTATCTTTGTTTCTCCCACCCTACATCATAAATAATACTGTTGAAAAGAAATATCATTGGCTGGAGATTCAAGTATAACTATAGAAGATCCTCTATGACAGCACTCTACAGAAGATAGTTTTCAAATGACACTCAATTCCTACCTCTCAAGAAAAGGTCTTCAGCTTCACCTATTAACACAGGCATCAGCCTTCTCTTCTTCCCATAAATGTTTTCATTTTTAATCTGTTACATCCTTAGATGCCTGTTCACTTTTTACTAGACAACTTAGCCAAATATTTTACAATCTCCTTATGCACCCTCAGCCTATATTGCAAAAGGACCTAAAAATATTTCCCTAACCAAAGGGAGTTACTTAACAAAAACAAACTTCAATGTGAACTAGGTTGAGTTCTTAATCCCAGTAAACTAATTCTTCCTAGTGGGCAAACTGCTTAACTCAGCTCTCCAAACATATGTAAATTAATTACAAGAAATCCTTCTCAATTCTGTTAATTTCTATTCCAGCACTATTTATCATAATGCTTGGCAGACAGCTGATGCTTAAAAAATGTTGGGAAGATGGATGGAAGAATGAATAACTAATGAGAAAGGTATAAATAAAATGCCTCTGGGGATATAGAGACATTTATTCTATGTAAAAAATAAAGTATCTCCTAGTTGCAGTCCTTTTAGGAATCAGGGAAAACAAGAATGGAAATTCTGCTAATAATGTTATATATGTAGCTTCAGCATAGATTATATCTTTATAATGAAAGCTTCTGTAATAGAAATGGTAATTTCACTGTGTATTCAGATCCAGCTCAGTTTTGATGCTGATTATTTAATACTCTATCTATATCGAGTGGCTACATTAAAGTATAAAAGAAACGTAGAACTTTATTTTGGAAGTTTAGGTAATATTGGCATTTGATAGTCTACTGCAGGTTTCTGAAGTCCTTTGTTAGCATTATAGTTAACTGCTGATTGCATTGAGTAGACAACTTTAAACAAATTATTAACCAACCACCTTTCTAAAATCTGTTCGTCCAAATATAGCTATGCATGCTGCTTTTGTTCAGTTGTAGAACTAGATTCTCCAACTGCCTGTACATGTCTTCCAAGACTTACTCTCCCATATTTTTTGTTTTTTTAATGTTTATTAATTTTTGAGAGACTGAGAAAGAGTACAAGCAGGGGAGGGGCACAGAGAGGGAGACACAGAATCCAAGGAAGGCTCTAGGCTCCGAGCTGTCAGCACCGGGCCCAATGTGGGGCTAGAACTCAAAAGCGGTGAGATCATGACCTGAGCCGAAGTCAGACGCTTAAGTGAATGAGGCACCCAGGCGCCCCATCATTCTCACATATTTAACTTTGATTTCCTGTGCCTTCAGTTCTTTCGCATCTTCGTTTTTAAGCTGAACATATGGGTCTGGCTCCTCCTGGTCAACCGGCCCCATTGTTTCCTCACCTACTAAACCTATATCCTTATACACATCTTATTCTCATCTGCCTTCTACCTCTAACCACAATTCTTATCCAGTAATTCCCTACTTTTCCTTCTCTTTTCCTTTCTCTATAGTCTGTTTTCTTCTGACTTCTCTTAGTTCTCTAACATTTGTTTATATTTATTCTTGTCTACATTTTTAACTTTTTCCTATTTACTTATTTTTGTTTCATTTTTCCCCTTCAACACACACACACACACACACACACACACCCATCTAAAAGTAGTGGCACAAATGGTTCTGCACATTCTATTTCATTAGAAATCTAATTATTTAATATAGTATTTAGATTATTTGAGAAATTAAAGTGAAAAAGTAACCACCTACTAGGCCTAATATAGTCCATACTAAAACTTGTTTCTAACAAGCTTTGGTGTACAATTCTTGTTAATTCATTGATTACAAAGTAATTTGTGATTAAAAAAAAGCATATGTTTTAAAAATTTATACATTTAAGTTAATAATATGAAACCTTTAGCAAAAGGTTGATCGTATAACCTATAAAAATTTTGAAAACAGTTAAATGGTTTTAATAAAATATTGTGGTTTCTAATAGGTAAAATATAAATAAATACAAAAGTGACCTTGATACTTATATTATTGATATTAAGCTAACAATACTATGATTCTACTGAAGGAATTCTCAGAGTTTCATAAATAGAAGGTAGGATCCCTCAGGGTTTCATTACTAAAGCAGACAGACACAACTACTTTAGAACCAATGAGGTAAGGCATTTACCTTGTTATAAATATGTCAAATATTGCATAAACTTGTTCTAGATATATATTTTTAAGTTTTTAAGTTTTTAAATTTATTTTTGAGAGGCAGAGACAGAGTACAAGCAGAAGAGGGGCAGGAAGAGAGGGAAACACAGAATCTGAAGCAGGCTCCAGGCTCGGAGCTGTTAGCACAGAGCCCAACTCTGGACTCAAACCCATGAACCATGAGATCATGACCCATGCCAAAGTAGAAGGCCTAATTGACTGAGACACCCAGGTGCTCCTCTAGATAATATTAAATAGGAGAAAACATAAAAGAAAATATTTATGTTCTCTTGGAGAAAGCTTTGGTTTATGAGATGTTTTATGAAATTGCCTTTCTTGTATCAAGAACACAAATGGTCAGGCACATTTCAGAAGGATATTCTCAAGAGAATTGTAATTCATTATTGTAGCTCTATACAATATTACTGCATAGTGCATACTTTTGAGTTCAAAATATTATAGATACTAAAATACTGCATCTTCAACTAAAATCCACTTGACTGATATTCTACTTAAATAGATTTCTTTATCAAAAACATTATTATTTCTACATTTATAGACAAAGATGTCACTGTAACCTGTGATCACTGCTCCCTAAGACACTGGCTTAGGAACAGTAACATTGCAGTAAAAATATCTTTAACATTATAAAGTCACTCAGTGTATTCTGAACAGAAAGATCATTCTAGGAGGTGTTTGACACAATTATGTAATCATTTGGTTAGGAGGTGTTACTTAAGAGCACTAGTATCACAAACATAAGAAAGTCATGAGCTTGGAGGATTTTCTTTAATAATGAATGAATAGTACTTCATAAAAGAAAAGAGTTTGTAATAATTAAATTACAGATAATCTGATTTTTTAAGAGAATGGACAATGTAATAGCAGCAGATGGAAATTTACTCAGAGAGACGTTTAGCACAATATATTTTCCTCACCTGTCTTTCATAACACTGAATGTTTTCAGAAAATAATTCAAACTTAAAACAAATGTGTCTAGTGAAACTCAAGGCTTACCAGATTTGGTTCTCTGTTCTAAGAGTATGTGTATAAAACAAAAAACAAACAAACAAACAAAACCGAAAACACTTAATAGTTTTCACCACGAACTCCTACAATCTGTATCTACTAGGAATATGATTTGGTCCCTCTACTGCCTGATAAAACTCATTTTCTTGGTTTAAGTAAACCAAGCTTTACTAATCAAAATTGATGTTTACTATCAATAAATGTAGAGTATCATGGATTAATGTTGTCATTTAACAGTAGTTCAAAAGATTGAATGTCAAAATCCATATTAAAACCAGTTTTTATTTTAGTTTACTATGAATTTTACTTCTTTCTCACAATTGTTTCCAAACAACTGTGGGCAACAGTTTAAATTATATGTTTTTACAGAGATATAATGTGATATTAAAGCTGACAGAGCTCAAATGCAAATCAGCCCATTTGAGGCAAAGTAAGTCTCCTTCAGTGTCTTACACTGGAAAGTGAATATTTCAACATTTTTAGTAAATGTCACAGTATTTTTCTTTACAATATGTATTTTTCTGCGATCATATTCCTACTTCAAAAAATGAGACCCATCTTAGCATCTTTAATAAATGTGTTAAGTGGCAATAATATATATTTAATAAGGGTGATTTAAATTCCCACCAAAATTTTTTTAAAGGAGGAATCACTGAGATTCTCTCTGCTCCTCACTTGCTCACTCATTCTGTCTCTCTCTCAAAAATAAATAAACTTAAAAATTTTTAAATAAATAAAAAGAGGCATCATATTGTTTTCACTAGAAATACAATGAGATTAGAAGCTAGCAATTGATATTATCCTCTATTTTAACTGAATTCAGTTATTTCCACTGAAATACTACATCTAATCTCTAGAATATAACAACTGCTGCTTACAGCAAAATTGAAACTTTCACCTTTTGTAGAAAAATTCTGGTGGGTTGTAGATTTCAAAATAAACTTAAATTACATTAAATGCTTTCTTTCTAGTTGTCATATTCAATTCATTAAGTGGCTTAAAAAGTTAAGCAAATATACAAACAAACAAGCCAGGAAATAACTTCAGTATGCAGTGACTTTCAAATAAATGAAGAAAGTAAATGGAGTATGTTACATTTGACTGTGAAGTCAGGTATATGTGTTTGACCAGCAGAAAGCATCAATTTAAAATTGTGTATCAATGATGGCTTTCAGGGTGAAGAATTTTGCAGAACCCCCCCCAAAAAAGAAAACTACAATGGCCTTTATCTGAGTTATAGCAGTTGCTGTTCAACTGCAATGTTTTTAGTTAATTAAAAGATACAGAGAATAAAATCCAAACTAAATAATTTTAATCAGAAAATAGTCTTTATATACTGCCCCATAGTGAATAGGTCAGATCATTCCCAATAGAAATGGGGTAGTTGAACTGCCTCAACCACACTGTGTTGTTTGCCTTATGTGTTAATTCCATAAAATATTCTAATCTAAAATTTTGAGTTGATATATTTTAATGTTAATAATATTGCACTAAAACTTTCCTTTTTGTTCTTAATTTCCTACAAAGTATATATGACTATTTGAATGTTCCTTTGGTGGTAGGTATATTTTAAATGATGAGATAATGTTGCAACTTTATGAAAACTACACACCACATATTTAATAAACCTATTTCCAAAGTGATTACTCTTTTCTTTGGATGCCTGAACTGATTATTACTCTCAGCATTATATTTTGCTTCTTTCTGTCCTTGATTTTGTTGAACTAGTCAAGTTTATAAATTACCTAACCTACCAAAACAATTGAAATCATTGAGAAATCACCTATTTCTATATATTTCATGTAAAATAAACCCATATTAGGATATCTTGCTAAGCATATTGCACAATATAGATAATTTCTAACTATGTATGCCTCTGTTTTATCTTCATCTTCAAACACCAAACCTCCGTGGTGACAGGACTAGCATATTGTATATTTACTTGAAGAAAATTTTTGTGATAACAATTTTCCCATACTTTATTTTTAGAAATGAAAATCTAAATTACCATTGCTCTTAAGTTTTTATATTTTGCTGATCCTTCTCTTAAACATATCATCATGCTCATTATTGCTGCCACAACAATTCAATTAAAACAGAGCTGTGCAACTATAGAGGATATTCAGAACTTCAAGGATTCACATCAGATCAACAACCTGGTTGATTAAAACAGTGGCAGAAAGTTGTTGAAGAGAATTGAATTTTTTCCTTTTGGCCCAGGCTTAGAACTGCTTATATTGGTATAAAATTTTGTGTATTAGGTTATATGTTTCTTTTATTAAAGAATGGGGGTTAATTCTATATTACAAATAGGTCTATTAATTTTTAGTAATACAAGGTAAGAACCTTGGATTCTCAACCCTGGATCCAAACTATATGGCTCCATGAAACCATTAAGTGTTCATTTCATAGAGAGGATGATATCTTCTCTGGCGAAATTAAGGAGATAGTAAAAATATCAGTGACTGCCATAGGTTATGTAAGCAGGGGGAGGAGGGGAAATGAATAGGTGGAGTACAAGGCTTTTTACAGTGGTGAAAATACTCTGCAAGATACCATAATGATGGATACAAGTCATTATTTATTTCTCTAAGCCCACAGAACACCAAGAGTGAACCCTGATGTAAACAAGGGTGATTATGATGTGCCCATGTAGGTTCATCATAACAAATATACTACTCGGGGTGGGGGCATATTGATAATGGGGAAGGCTATGTTTGTGCAGGGATGAGGGTGTATATAGGAAATCTCTGTACCTTCACCTCAATTCTGCTGTGAAACTTAAATTCGTCAAAGAAAAGTCTTTATTTAAAATATAAAAGGGGGCAAAAAACAATATCAGACAAAAAAAAACACAAGATAAGCTGAGACTCAATAGACTATGTTATCTAATCAGGTGAATCTATACTATATTGCTCTGACTTACATTAATATATAAATCCTCCAAACTATGCACTCAGAGGCACTGCTCTGTTTAATTAATGCTATAAACAGATTTTCTTGTTTTCAGGAAGAAATTTGCAATCAGAATATTCCTCCCCATTATCCCAAAGATTAATATTTCAAAATATGTCCTTTATCATAACTCCCAAAAAAGCATGTCCATAATAGGTACTGGTTAACATTATTTTACATTGAATAGAAAAAAAAACAAAACACCTCAACTTATCTTTATAATGCTAAAATTATGTCACTAAAACAAACATTACTGAGTCCTGTATATATATATGTGTGTGTGTGTGTGTGTATATATATATATATGCGAGGAACTTGTCTACTCAATATACATTTATGAAGTACTTTGGTACTTTGGTATTTACTAGTATAGTTTGCTACTTGTGTTTTTATGAGCACTATATTAATTTTGTGGACTCAAATCAAAAGCCAGTTCACTTTCATACAATAGACATCTACCTAACACCACAACTCTCCTCTCTTCACACCACCTGCCTTCTGTCCTATAAGGCAAGAACATCTAAGACTGAAAATTCTGTACAGAAGCTTATGAAATGCTCCCTGGAGAGAGAACAGCTTCTTAAATTTAGCAGCATCTCTGTTGTTTCACTTTGTAACAGGTCATTCATAGCAACTTTGTAATTACTTGCTTAAAATTCAAATAATTTACAGTTTTATATCTTTTAATTTCATTTAACTCAGGGAGGATGAAGTGGGAGAAGTGTAAAAACTCCCTTGGGCCAAAAGGTGAGGGGCTTGCAAATGAGGAAATACCAACCATTGTTGGATCTCAAACTCTACTCTGGTAAAAGGTTCAGGTTGAGCAACCCAGCTCCTCCTGCCTCCAGCAAGCCCCTAAGATGTAAATCTTTAGGGAATATTGTGATTAGAACGGTCAAACAGGTTTTTTGAGCAACTGTTAAGCAACCCCCACCTCTAACTGCAGAATTCTCACTTCTGTACACCGGCTTAGCCCCTCTCCCTGTATAAACCCTGAGCTGTGGCTCCGCTGGGATGCTCTTCCAAGGACTCGTCCGTGCTCCAGAAGGGCCGTCCAGCTGGACTAAAATAAACCTGAATAACCAACTCCTTCTGTGTTTTGTGGGCTTTGTTCTCAGTGATTCTCCTTTGGAAAGGGAGGTCTAACAGAAGAACTAATTACTTTATGTAGTTTACACTAACAAAAATTATGGATTTTTATTTCCTTTAATATTCCTAGAGAGTATATTTAAAGCACACACTTAAGAAAAGTGACAACACGCCATCAAATATCTCTACTGACTGATATCATCCATCATTTAAATTGTTCCATTATCATCCTTCTTAAAATTAAAAAAAAAGCAAATGAAGAGCCAAATAATAACTAAATTGTACAAAAGCTCTTCTTTAATTTTAGTTTTCAATCCTTTCCTTTCTACATTCACCTTCTCAAGAAAAGTGTTTATTTTCAAGATATTCACTGTCTCTATTCTCAACCAAATAACATCAATTGACTTCTAATAAAAAGAGAATCAATTTGGTCTGGGGCAAGTGCGAAGAACACTATGATATCCTGGTTGTGGAATATGGTACTTTCGATGCTTTCTCATCTGGTATTTCTGGAGTGATGTACACAACTCTTTTCAAAACTTTTCTTTTTCTGGGGTGCCTGAGGGGCTCAGCTGGTTAAGGGTCAGACTTTGGCTCAGGTCATGATCTCATGGCTCATGAGTTCAAGCCCCAAAACAGGCTCTGTGCTGACAGCTCAGAATCTGGAGCCTGCTTCTAGTTCTTTGTCTCTCTTTCTCTCTGCCCCTCCCCCACTCATGCTCTGTCTCTCTCTCTCTTTCAAAAAAAAAAAAGAAAATTTTAAAAAGGAGAAAAACTTTTCTTTTCCTTCTTTTTAACCCTCTGTCTCTCCCCTCACCCCCACTCCTCTGCCCCATTTGTTTTCTCTTCCTGCAAGGGTTAATGCTTAAGTATGAATGAATTTTGTTGCAAATAAGTACATAAATTTCAATATGCATAGACAGTTCACAGATGTCTCCACCTTTCTCTCAAAAGCTGTTAAATTAAGGCTTTTCTTCATGGTACCAGTTCTATTTTGTTTTTTATTCTTTCCTATCTCTTGCTCTCTTTTCAAGCTGCCTTTACTTTTCTCTCTTCTGTGTGTGTGTGTGTGTGTGTGCGCGCGCGCATGCTTATTTTTATTCCCTTCTTTCTTTTACCTATGTCCCAGGAAATCTCACTTCAGTAACTTCAGCTACCAACTATATTTTTAATATTTCCATATCATTATCATGAAATCTAAATTATATCTTGACCTCTATATAACCTGCTCTGTATATTTGAAATTAACATATTGAAAGCAGATCTGATACTCCCTTTCCATCTATATTCTACATTCTCTGTTCAGAGAATGAAATTGGCATCATCCAAGGGACTGAAGCCAGATGAGAAATCATCTCCATTTCCCTAACTCCTAAATCCCTATGGTCTAATAATAAGTCATGCTTCAGTTATGATCCCCAATTTTCCCATTTCTTCAATACTCTAGGATGCTGCTTTGATGTAGAGCCATCAAGCTAATGAATAATGGACTCATTCTATAGATTCCAGGAATTCTATAGATTCCAGAAAACCTGATGTATCACATAGTAATCCAATGTCATTTATTAGGTTTGACTACATATGGGGTGTGAATTCAGGGGCACGGTCATTTCTTAAAGTGTTATACAAATAAAATTCTAGGATAGTGAATAAAATTGCAAAGAAACACAAAAATGATATAAATGAGTGGAAATTTAAAAATGAGACCAAACAGAAGTCCAAAAGAGGAAAATGCAGGAGACAAAAAGAGTGTTAGAATAAAGAAGAGTTAATGAGTCTAAAGAGGAAATAGACAGAAGGACAAGAGTTATAGGAAATAACTAAGGAACATATTCTTATTTATAAGCATTAACTATAATTTTGTTTCTGTATACTCCCATAAAATCTTTCAATAAAAAGACCAATTTTTAAATCATTTTCAATATGTGACGTAAAAGTTTTTAGTACTCTGCTGAGTATACAGAGAATATTCAACAGAGTGAGTTACTATTTAGCGGTGAGTAGAGACTATGGGAGGCAGCATAGCTTAAGATTTAGATGAGACTCTCCTCTAGATTTGAATTCCAGTTCCTCCATTTTCTGAAAACATAAAGTTTCCTTATTTGCAAAATGAGATAATAATAACATCTATCTCATGGGATTATTATGAAAATTCAATGAGTTATTCATTCAATAATTGCAATGACATGAGAATAATACCTGAAACATAGTAAACACATATTTTTAAATATTTTTAATGTTTATTTACTTTTGAGACAGAGAGAGAGAGAGACAGAGTGTGAGTGGTGGAGGGGCAGAAAGAGAGAGAGAGGACACAGAATTCGAGGCAGGCTCCAGACTTTCAGTGCATAGCCCAATGCGGGGGCTCAAACTCACAGACGGTGAGATCATGACCTGAGCTGAAGTCAGATGCACCCAGGAGCCCCTATGAACACATATTAAATAAAGAATGACTAAGAGTTAAGCTTCTGGAATCAAATTTCTTGTTTGAGGTGGTGAGCTACCTTCTCTATCAAGGTAAAATGGTGGCAGTCATACAATCTCGCTAAACCATGTTTTTAAATCTACAATACGTGAATGCTATGCCATAATTTAACTAGGAGTATTAATTGAGATGATGCTTGTGTAGGGTTCAGAGCAAAGTGAGTCCTGAGTGCATCAGATTTACTGTCATCATTTGCCATTTAAACTATTTCCTACCTGGTCTATATTATTAATTTTTGCCACCAGATCCATGGAAAAGATATTTTATATCACTGTATTCTATCTTCCAGCTATCAGAGTATGGCATAAATTATAAGAAATAAGATCTCTTTTGGAAAACCTAACTGTTAATATATGAAATTTAGTTACTCAAAGGCATATTTTTGTAATTAATTCTGTACAAAGTAATTAAAGTAAGGCACCTTAGGCTAAATAAATTCCTAGAAGAGGCACTATTTTCTCATCATTAGTCACCTGAAAATAGGCAATCTATAATCCTTAAGTACAATCAACATTTTAACACCTGAAAAGTAAGTGTACGGTAGCAGCAAGTTCCTCTTTCGATTATGTCAGATTAATGTCAAGGAAAGAAATCAAAAACAAAAATATCCATAACTTTGACATATAGCAATTAAATCCCTACCTTAATCTGTACTAATGCTAGCAATAATACAAAGTTCAACTGTCAATCGAGATTCACAGAACACAAAATAACACTGTTGACAAACACACAGTTTATTGCAGACAAAAAGATGAAATAGCAACAATATTAATAGAGGGACATGAATCACAACCAAAGGGCTGCCTCATAACAAGGAGTTTGAACTGATCTGGTGTGTTTCCCAAGTGTCTTATGGAAAGGTTGTTCCAGATGTTTTTCTCTCTCAAGCCAAGAATCACTGACAAGGGAATGCAACATCCTGGAACCAGGGCAAGACTGTTTGAACCCTGCTGGTCACTTGGCATATTGTTTTATGTTATCAGGGCCAAAAGCAAAGCCCCCTGGGGATCTTACAAGGACCAGGTGGGACTCATCAATCTCACTGTTGTCAATAAACAGTGCTGATAAGCTGGTACAAAATACCCCCAAATTATTTGGCAACTTGGCTAACCAATCTATTTGTGCCAGATGAGGGAAAATACTTTAGTGTAAAAAAGTTTATGAAAATCAGTTGGAAAATTATCAGAAGTCAATAAACAAATGAGATATGTAGTATATACATTTTCATAAAAGGATAAACACACAGCAAAAACTATTGAAATTCACAGAAGTAAAATAAGTCAATACAACATCAATTCTGTCCTCTTGAAGTTAATTTTATCAACTTTCAAAAAATAAAGTTCAAAATTATTAATATGATTAGCAAGAATTAAGTAGGACAGACACTCTCATACCCTGATGATGGATGGGATTACAAATCGATTCAAGTCAATTAGCCTGAATTTGGTAACCAGACGTACTCATTAGTTGTATGGCTCAAACATGTGAATGGAAATCAGGACTTTGAGCTAAGTTATTCCATACCTTTAAAGGTATTTACTATCTCTTGAACATGTCAAATATAAGTTAAAAAATCTTCTAGACAGTAAAGTAGAAGTATCTTCTTTCATTTGGTAAAGCAAATTTTATATATATATTAGGGTTTCCTCTTATGTGAGACATCTCTGGTACTAAATGTTTACCCATTAGGGCCTCATCATATAAACAAATAACATATCAATGTCTTCTAAGACATTTACTATGATTCCCTTTATATTGAAGTTTAGTCTATTTGAGAGACACTGTGACATTATATGTATTTCAAATCAGGAGAATCATATTCTAATATTAGGTTGGCCCCAAGCTTGTTGTATATTACAATTACTCTTCCAGTCACATGAACAGTTAATTCAAAATTCTTTCACAATTCCCAGACTCTGATCTTTCCACTTTATTCTCCCCACCTTCCCTGCTTTCCTGAGAAAACAGAAAACCTCACGATCGAAAACATCTCCGCATTCTCAGTGGGGAACGTTCACCTGCACAGTTCTCTACTTCTTGGTAACTTGCTCCCAGGCAGGTCCTCTGGCCTTATGGAGCTATTTTAGCCATTGAGCCTTTCTGATCTCTCATACACCTTCCTAATTTCTCATTTAAGCCTGACCTGTTCTTTACTCTTTGTATAACTAAAAATCAAACAGAAGTTTCCTACCTGTTTACTTTTCTCTCTAAATAGTTTAGCACCTTACCATTTCAGAGCATGTTGCGGACGAAATGACACAGAGGACAAGACACACACAAAAGACAGACACAGACACAACTCCGGCCGGAGGAACAATTCTATGCAAGCCCCTCTTGCGGTTTATTTTATACCCCGGTAACTGGATACAAACTGAAATCTACAAGATGCATTCCTTTACCAATTAAGGGCAAGTAGCCAAACACATTTCAAGGACAGGGGGGAGCAAAGGGAGGAAGCGACCACAACATGTTTACTAAGAGGCCTGCTCACAATTCCAGCCTCCTCCTTATTTCTAAGGAGGGCATGTTCCCTCGTTTGCGAGCGGACCATTAAACTTGGATATTGTGTGCAGGCCTCCTGGCAGAGCATCCTGTTTGCAGGCATGATCTGCCCAGGCAGGGAGCCCCGTGTGCAGGCACATCCCCGCGTCCCTAACCACGCTTTCTTGTGGTCACTGTCGGGCTCCCACAAGAGGAAAACTTTTTGAAAAATTACTTCCATTTGCTATCCATTGTTAAAGAATTGAGACACATTTCAATGTGGCTCAGTCAGTTGAGTGACCAAGTTTTGATTTCATCTCAGATCATGATCCCAGGGTCATGGGATCAAGCCCTATGTGGGGCTCCATGCTGAATGTAGAGTCTGCTTAAGATTCTCTCTCTCTCTCTCTCTCTCTCTCTCTCTGTGTGTGTGTCTCACTCCTTTTGTCTCTCTCCCCAACTTGTGCTCTCTTAAAAAATAAATATTATTTTAAAAAAAGAGTAAAAATGGGACGCCTGGGTGGTTCAGTCAGTTAAGCATCTGACTTTGGTTCAGGTCATGACTTTATAGCTCCTGAGTTCGAGACCCTGCATCATGTGCTGACAGCTTGGAGCCTGGAACCTGCTTCAGATTCTGTGTCCCTCTCTCACTCTGCCCCTCCTCTGCTCATGCTCTTTCTCTCTCTCTCTCTTTTTTCTCTCTCTCTCTCCCAAGAATAAATAAACATTAAAAATAATAAATAAAAATAAAAGCAAATAAAAATATTCAATGACACTTGTTCAGAAATGGTAAGGAAGACTTTATCCAAGGAAGTGGGCAAGACTGAGATAGGTGTAGGGAACGCTAAGATGAAAGTTTGCATTACGAGGAAGAGGTCAGGCTCAATTCTGAGGACAGAATGGGTAAGTGGAAATTTGTAGCCAAAGAGCAAAAGAGGGGTCAGTGGATGGAAGACTACTAAGAAGAAACATCAGGGGGTTGGGTGATTCTGGTTAAATAGACCTAACAGGATTCTTGCTGAAGACAGGCCAGAGTGATCAGGTATCCCCTGGAGGCTAAGGAACCTGATCAGATATTGAGGGTAGGTGTTCTGGCTACACTGACTTAGCAAGAATTCTTGCTAAGCCTGAATTTTAAAAGGCAGTGCACAGATGCCAAGAAGAAAGTTCAGGAGCCTGAGTAAAGTTTGGTCAAACAAAGAATTTTGTCACTATCTCCTTATGGACACCTCACGAGAACTCCCCTAATAACTTCCATCTACAGTTTGCTCCATCAATCTACAGAAATCACTCTCTGTAATGATAAAAATGACTTACATGTATGCAAATCTAACATAAACTTAATGGACATTTTTCACCTCTTAGCCATTCTATTTTCTCCTTGTTGAGAGACATTCATTCCTCCCTTATCTTTTCTGGATTTTCTCCTATCTGGAAACTCTTTCTGTGCCTCACAGTACTACTTTTATTCTTCTGTTATTACCCTCCCTATCATTAGAGTTATTCAAAGGGCAACGCTAGGTCATTTTGCCTAATATATTTCATTTTTTATAGTTCCAATTACATTGTATATGCAAACATATACCATACACTTGTATTTCTAGATTACTTCTCTCCTTTAATGCTCCCTGGTACATAATAATCACTATAACAGAGTTTTCTAGTATTGTTGATATCTGTTTGCTCTTAAGAGGCTCTTCTGAGTGCCATGCCATCAGAAGCAGTGAGATACAGTGGAAAAAGCTTTACAAGAACAGATCAAAGAACAGAGTTTCTTTTCTGTTTTAGAATAATTATGTTACCTCACACAAGTAATTCAGCTTCTACTGACCTTATCTGTTCCCTTATCTATATGCAAATGCAGAATCTGCATTATTAAATAATATTTAAGGTCCTTCTAACTCTGAAGTTTTATTATTCAGTTTCAACTTGGCTGGCTCAATGATCTTGATACTGATACTGGTAAGCCACAAGTCACCTTTATTGTAAAATGTTGTTAAGGCACAGTAGTTAAATGAATAAGAGGAAATGTATTTAAGGTGCACAAAGTAGTTTATAATAGATTTATGCTCCTAACAGTATACTGAGACATGGACTTGTTAATAAGACATTGTAGAAAGAATGATAAAAATTAAAGCTAGTGAATTAGGATGAAGCCATTAAACAAATAAACAAATGTAAATATGCACCAAACTAAGGCCAAACATAATAGAGAACAAAATATCAACCTAGGAGTCATACAATAGAGAGAAGATGAAAATATTAGAACAAGGTAAGAGGATGAAGAAACTGCCCAAAAGTGAACAAAGGATGCAGAGAAGGGTCCTTCTTCAATGTCTGCCTATGTTAGAAGTAAGGACTAAGTATCCTAAAACGACAATTGTCTCAATTCATAATGTATTCTAAGATAGTTGTGCCACAATGAAAATTGGAATCTCCTGGTTGATTTCAATAGGTGAAAAGAACTCTCTTTAACGTCAGGATCTTCCTAGTCATTGTTCCATGCCCTGAATTTTTTTTCTCTACCCCGTTATAAAGATTTTCTATACCAAACTCCAATTAAAGTGGCATATGTTGCTAATAGATACAACCATCTATTAAATTTACAACCCAAACAATAAATCTAAAAGATGATAGAATATAATAAATTAGGCCACATCACTTTTATAATATTGGATAATGAAAATGCAGTCCACTAAATTGAGAGACCTAAGTAGACAAATTTGGAACTAAAATAAAATCTAGTTCAAAATAATCATTTCTTTCATTAGTTCATTCATAGTCATGTTGAATGAACAAATGTGCTAGTCACTAAGATAACAAATATGTGAATTACATAGTTTTGCTCTCTGAAAGATAGGGTTTAGTAGGGAACATCAATGTGAAACAACCAATTACATCGTAATGGAGGTACACATGAAAAATGGTGACGATACAATGTTTTAACAGATTTAACAAAGGAAATGTGACCTTAAGAATCATTCCTCCAAATCAGGTGGATGGATATAAAATGAAAGAACTTGAGAGATTGGGGTGAACATTTTAGGATAAGAGAACAGTGGTTGCTAAGAGACAGATCTATGACACAGAATAGGATATTCTTGAAATAGCAAGTAGTTAGGTAACTGTATGCTAGCTTTCCATTGTTACATAATAAATTACCACAAATTCAGAACTTAAAGCAAAAGTTTATTAACTCACTGATTTTGTGCACCAGAAGTCTGGCACATTTAGCTGTGTTTTGTGCTCAGGGTTTCACAAGGATGAAATCAGGGATCATTCAGTTGTGTTCTCATCTAGAGGCTCAAGTAGGGAAAGATAGCTTCTGAGCTTCCTTACTTTCCTGGCAGAATCCAGTTGCTTCCTGTTTTAAGACTCAAGATCCCATGTTCTTGGTGACTATTGATCAGGAATCTTTCTCAGATACTTGACACTGCTCTCAGTTCCTTGCTACTTGGATCTTTCCAGATTAGGTCAGGACCACTGATTAATGACCTACACAGGACTGATATTCCACCATATTCACAGATGCTGCCTGCCTTCAGGGAAATAATTTTACAAGACATTCACATCAGGGGCGGGAATCTTGGAGGCCATCTTGGAATTCTTGATACAACAGGTCCGATTTTAAGCAGTAAAGCAATAGGATGGTGGTGGTGAGCAGCAACATTATGATCTGTTTTTACTATTCAGTTGATGATTTGTGAAAGGTGTTCAGTGTCATATGAAAACTTTGGGCATTACAGTGTGGGCAGTATGGAAATTCTCTAGAATGTTAAAAAAATGAAGTAATATGATAAAGGTGTAATTTACAAAGATAGCTCTGGTGGATTAGAAGAGGCTGCATTGATTTTAGGCAAAGTAGAAACAAAAAAAAACAGATTATGCTTATAATAATTTAGGATAGGGCTTCTCACCAGGTGAGAGATTCTTCCTGAAAAGGATATTTTGGATATCTGCAGTAATACAGTTGATTGCTTAATGGCTGGGGTGGTGCTAGTGGGAAACTTCTGAACAAAAAATATGACCATCCTAGACAACGGATAATGATCCCGAGTCTCAAAAAATGTTTGCATGTACCACAGGATATTCTTGTAATCAAGACATTGTTTCAAATTATTTGGGTCTCTGTATTTTGCTTTATGAAAAGTACGAACTATATTTTTTACATTATTTTAATATACACAGGTTCAGAAAAGCAAACATTTTTCTATAGAGTGGCAAACTTGCATTTTGTTTTATTTGCAATGGTGTAAGTTGTGTACATAATTTTGGCAATTATTTCAGCAATGTCAACACTGCTCATAATATTTCAGTTCCCAATTCAGCATCTGTAATAGTCTGTGTCACTGATTATGATTCATCACTGTCTTGGTCTTCTGCACATAGGTACTAAAATGCATATAACTCTTTCTAAGTTCATTTCCTTATGTTTTTCCTCTATGCTACTATGTTACATTAGTATTTTTAAATTGTTTTATACTTTATATTTTCTATTAATTTTGGTCAGACAAGTAAAGTGAGTATCAAAAACATCGCTGTTAAAATGGAATTTTAAGGAGTTCTTGGGCAGCTCAGTTAGTTAAGCATCTGACTTTGGCTCAGTTCATGATCTTACAGTTTGTGAGTTGGAGCCTCACATCAGGCTCTGTGCTGACAGCTCAGAGCCTGGACTGCTTTGAATTCTATATCTTCTTCTCTTCTGCGCCTCCCAT
Organism: Crocuta crocuta; assembly: GCF_008692635.1. Classification (NCBI taxonomy): domain Eukaryota; kingdom Metazoa; phylum Chordata; class Mammalia; order Carnivora; family Hyaenidae; genus Crocuta; species Crocuta crocuta. Next base: position 1,048,672 of record NW_027533117.1, read on the forward strand.
GCTCACACTCTATCTCTTCTTCAGAAATAAACATTAAATTTTTTAAAAAGGGAGTTTCAGTCTGACAGAGATGAGAATCACTGATTTAGCTTATGACAAATACTTGAAATGGAGCAATAGGGGTATGAGTGCAAAAAAGAGGGTTTGAGTTAAGTAGAGAGTGTCCAAGTCACTGATCTTTTTAGGTTGAGTAGTGCAGGACTATATGGGATGTTGTTAAAACCTACTCATATCCCCATGATCTGTGTGTAATAATCCATACTCAGGCACTATAAATATTTCATATGTATTAGAAGTCTTAGTCTCTGACTAGAGAAATTCTCTTGCCTATAAAAAAGTCATTCCAAATTAAATAAGATTCAATGAATAAATACTTAAGCTTTCTTATCTCTCAGTGGGACAATTTTGAAATATATTCTACCCAAATGTAGAGGGTCTTCAGTTGTCTACAGTGTAACCCCTTCATAGTTCACACTTTTCCTGACTTTTCTTCCATCCCTGTATAATTGTCCTACTCTCCATTCTTGTTCTCTAGGATTATTTCCAAATAAAATCCCTCCACCAATTCACCCTCCCTCAGGTCTGTTTAAGGGTCTGAATGGGAATGAGGACCCAGGGAAAGGCAAAGAAAAATCATATATAAAAGGATGTTAAAACTCTGTAAGTGCTGTTCTTCTGCCTAGACATTTTTTCTTTGTAAATTGCATGGCTTGCTCCCTCTACTCTTTAAAATTTTGCTCAAATATCACTCTATTGATGAGTATTTCCTTAATTACATTATTTAAATGTTATATTCTTGCTAAGTATTGCTAAATGGGTCAAATTGTTTTGCCTTGAAAAGACATACATACATATATACATTTCATATATATATGAAATTTGTTATAAGGAACTGCTTTCCACAATTGTGAGGCTGAGAAACTTCAAGATCTTGGCAAGCTGGAGATCCAAGAGATCCAATAACATAGTTCCAGTGAGAACTGTGGGAGCCCGACAGTGACCACAAGAAAGCGTGGTTAGGGACGCGGGGATGTGCCTGCACACGGGGCTCCCTGCCTGGGCAGATCATGCCTGCAAACGGGGTGCCCTGCCAGGAGGCCTGCACACAATATCCAAGTTTAATGGTCCGCTCGCAAACGAGGGAACATGCCCTCCTTAGAAATAAGGAGGAGGCTGGAATTGTGAGCAGGCCTCTTAGTAAACATGTTGTGGTCGCTTCCTCCCTTTGCTCCCCCCTGTCCTTGAAATGTGTTTGGCTACTTGCCCTTAATTGGTAAAGGAATGCATCTTGTAGATTTCAGTTTGTATCCAGTTACCGGGTATAAAATAAACCGCAAGAGGGGCTTGCGTAGAATTGTTCCTCCGGCCGGAGTTGTGTCTGTGTCTGTCTTTTGTGTGTGTCTTGTCCTCTGTGTCATTTCGTCCGCAACAAGAACCATAGTACTGAGAATAAGAGAGCTGATGGCATCAGTTCTAGTCCAAACTTGAGTCCCAAAGCAGAAGACTGATGTTCTAGCTTAAAGACAATTAGGCAGAGAGAATTTTCCCTCACTCTTTTTGCTGTCTTCAGGCCTTCAAAAAATTGGATGAGGCTCACTTACTTTGGAAAGGCAAACTTCTTTATTCAGTCTATATATCCAAATGAAACATCTCCAGGGACACTCCCAGAGCAATGTTTAATATCGGGTACACAGGAACCCAGTACCAATTATCTGGGTACCCATGGCCCAGTCAATCTGGCAGATAAAGCTGATGATCATTAATCCACCTCTTGTCAACTTGGCACCCATATGGACCTCATTAAACTATACTTCATTTCCAAATAAAGAAAATACCAAGGTCATAACATTGCCTAACATGGTACAACTATCTTGTATGCAACAAAAGCATACTAACCTCTTCACCAGAAAAAGAGGTAAAGTCCTAGAGTGACGTTTACACTTTTTCTTGCTATCCTATAACTCAAATACTATTAATTAAAATATAAATAATGAAAGACTATGACATAAAGTCAATACATGTTATGCTACAGGATAAGTGATAAGAGAAAAAAGAAAATGGAGATAGTAGATATAGATCTATAGAGAAACATACTCATAATAAAATAAGAAGGAAGAAATATTCTTGACAATTATAGTCTTTGAATCTGGAACTCATCATTTGAAATTTTTAACTACCTTCCTCCTTTCCATTCTATATTTCTTTTGAGGAAAAAAGCCAAACATGATCATCTCAAATGATGCAGAAAAAGCATTTGACAAAATTCAACGCAAATATACTCGACATACTAGAAGAAGAAAATCACTTCAACCTAGTAGCAGCCATAATGGCAAGCCCACTGCTAATAGCACTCAGTGCTTAAAGACTGAAAACTTTCCTATATGATCAGGATCTAAACAAGGATGCCTACTTTCACCACCTTTATTCAACATGATACTGGAAGTCCTAGCCAGAGAAATTAAGCAGTAGAAAGAAATAAAAGGAATCCAAATTGAAAATGACACAGAGTTTACCTGACATTGTATTAAAAAATAATACTCAAAATGTATCAAAGACTTAAACATAGAGCTAAAACTATAAATCTCTTAGAAGAAGATATGAGGCAAAGCCTTTACTTTGTATTTGCTAGTATATCTTAGCTATGATACCAAAAACCGAGGAAACAGAAGAAAAAAAAAGAGAGAAATTAGACTTCATGGAAAGAAAAAAAAAAAGTACACCAAAGACACTATCAACAGAGTAAAAAGGAGACCCACAGAATGGGAGAATATATTTGCAAATCATATATCTGATAATGGCTTAATATTCAGATTATAGAAGGAACTCGTAAAACCCAGCAACAACAAAAAAATCAAACAACCCAATTCAAAAATGGGAAAGGAGTTAGACATTTCCTGAAAGAAGACTTATGAATGGCCAATAAGTACTTCTGATGCTAAACATCAGTAATCATTAAGAAAATGCAAATTAGAGCTATATTGATACCACCTTAGACCATTTGGATGGCTATTATTAAACTAATAACACAGCCCAGAAAATAACAAGTGTTGGCGCAACACAGAGAAACTGGATTCTTGTGCTCTGTCAGTGGGAAAGCAACATAATATAGCTCCTGTAAAAATAAGAATGAAGTTTCCCAGAAAAAAAATAAAAGAAAATTATCATGTGATCCAACATTTTCACCTCTGGGTACGTACTCAAAAGAATAAAACACAGGGTCTTGAAGAGGTATATACACAACAATGTTTATAGCAGCATTATTCACAATAGTTAAAACATGGAATCAAGCCAAGTGTGTTCAATCAAGGACAGATGAATAAACAAAATGAAGTGCATACATATAAGAGACTATTCCTCAGTCTTAAAAAAGAAGGTAATCCTGACATGCTACGACATGACGAATCATGAGAACATTAAATTAGGTAAAATAAGCTAATCACAAAAAGAAAATATTGTATGATTACATTTATTTGAGTTCTTTAGAATAGTCAAAATAACAGAAACAAAATAGTAAGTGGTTTCCAGAAGCTTAGGGGAAGGTGGATTGGGGAGCAACTTTTTAGTGGGTAAGCAGCTTCAGTTTTGCAAAATGAAAGGGTTGAGTGAGATGGAATGCAGTGATGGTTACATAATATTGATATACATAATACCACTTAAAAATCATTAAATTGAATAATTTTATGTCACTGAATTTTACCAATTTCATATGACTGTATTTTACCACAATAAAAAATGAAAACATTTAATAAGTCTTACTGATAGTAGGGTGGGAGCACCCTGGCTAGAGATGTAATCTGACCTAAATTGTAGAAAAGCAGTTAGTTACTTTGTGGCTTCCTGGTGCTTTGGCAGCTTTGCTTGCTTTGGGTGAATTCCAGTAAGTCCATGGATATTTAAGTGTGGTGCGAATTTAAGATCTAGTTTACCCCAGAGAGGCAAAAGTGGTTTATGCTATAACTGTGTCAAATATAATATAAAAAAAATGTTTATGGTATAAAAAATTGAATGGTTTTCTAAAATTATTTCATGAGGGGCCCTGAGGTGGCTCAATTGGTTAAGGGTCTAACTTCAGCTCAGGTAATGATCCCCTGGTCTATGGGTTCGAGCCCCTGGACGGCTCTGTGCTGGCAGCTCAGAGTCTGGAGCCTGCTTCCGATTCTGTGTTTCCCTCTCTGCCCCTTCCTGGCTCATGCTCTGTCTCTCTCTCTCTCAAACTCATGCTCTGTCTCTCTCATGCTCTCTCAAAAATAAATTGGTAAACATTTAAAAAAAAATTATTTTCATGATACGTTCACACTGAGTAACGGACCTTCTCAATCGCATAGAAGATGACAAAGGAAAAAGTTCTGCCTCACAATACATTACATTGTTTACCCTGAAGGGGTTGCATGCTCATATGCTTACATTTGGAGAAAAATTTATATTCTTTTATATGGACCCACTTATACAGTATTCAGCTTTAGGAGTGTGAACATGTACATACATCTGATCCACTAGGTTTTGAGCTGGGCAATTGTTTGTTAATAAAAACCTCACGTGATTTTGATACTGATCATCTGTTTTCAGATAGGTGACCCAGATTGGCTCTGTTTTTGACCTCACCTGTATTTAACAAATGTAAATAATTGTGTATTTGTGTATGATGTTTGCAATTATGTATTTATTAATCATAAAACAAACCACACTCTTTACTCTCACACTGATAAGAAGACAGCTAGAAGTATTAAACTGTGAATTAAAACCTAACCTGGAGTATTTTACTGAAATAAAACATTTCCCCTCTGTATTATTTCCCTCCCTTTTCTGGCAATAATCTATAAGGGGACATGGAAAGCTTGACACAGTATTTCAGGCAATGTTAAGTACAGTGTCACTTGGTGAAGTTTTAGGGGGAAAAAAATCACTCTAAAAAACTAGCCTCTATCTAATAAATAAATCTCTAATGTTTTAAACTTTTTAATACCTATAATTGAATTTTTTTAGCATGATGGATAGATTATTAAGTGTACACTTTATTCTTTTAAATGGAACAATACAATTAGAATTAGGATAGCTAGTAGAAATAATACGTGAGAGAGCTTTGATAATAGTGGAATTGAGCATGTTTGTGGCTACTGTCCAACTTATGGAGCCTGCTCTGAGAAACGGGCCAAACCCTACTGTAGACTCTTCAGCCATGTGTGTACTATGTAAAGTTTTCTGTCAGCTTTCCTCTTCATACTTACAAATACACATACATGGAGTAAATTGAGGAAGGAGTACGTTTCTACACAAGGTGACTAAATCTATAGATTTAAACTTATCCAATTAAAATATTGCTGCTTGACGAAAAGTATTCATAAGTATGTTGTGATTGAACATTCTTACCTCCTCTATTTTTAGCTGAATACCTCCTTTCAGCTATCTTCATAGATTGTATAGGTTACTACAAACTCTAAGCACGTATTTTCCCAGCATCTCAAATGGAAAATTTTACTGATTAAACTATGAGAAAGGAGGGAATAAAAATTATTTATGGCCCTTTTTATAGGCAATGTAGTTCCTACATAAAGTAAAGCAATTTAGTAAACTGTTGCATATTGAACAGAGGGAAAGAGAGTATAAATACATATCACTTCTGGCTTCTCTAGAAGCAGAAATTCCAATGCAGAGCCTCAAATTCTCCTTTGAGAATGAGATCACGAATATAAAAATTCTCTAATAATATAAATAATACGGAAGTATTAAAAGTATTGGTAATTATAAGCAATCGTATGTAGTTATAAATGATATGTAAATTAAAATTTTACTTGACTCTTAAGTAATCTCCCTGATTCTCTTTTAATTATAAAACCCATTCCCTTATCATTACCGAGGCCTCTGGCTCATGAACATATCTCTATATTTGTTTAGGTATTCTTTAATATGTCTCAGCAATATATTAAGTCAAATTTATACCTAAACATTTCAAATTTTTATTGTCTTTTAAAATTATATTGTTTGGGGGCACCTGGGTGCCTCAGTCAGTTAATCTTCAGATGCCAGCTCAGGTAATTTTCTCGATTCCAGAGATCGAACCCCATGTTGGATTCTGCTGACAGCTCAGAGGCTGGGGTCTGTTTCAGAATCTGTGTCTCCCTCTCTCTATCTCCCCTCCCCTGTACACACTCTATCTGTCTCTGCCGCTCAAAAATAAATAAATAAATAAACATTTAAAATAAAAAATAAAATCATAATGTTTAATAATTTCAATTTGTAATTTTCCTTACTAGTTGATAAAAATACAATTACATTTTGATACTGATCTCATATCCTGCATCTTCTTTTCTTATTCATTTTACTGTCAACATTTTAGATTCCATTTTATTTTCCACATAGGCTATCATGCCATCTACATACAAAATAAAGTTAAAAAAAGATAGATTCTTATTTAATCTATGCAAGTAATAATATTGCCATTAAGGTAGGAATACTTGGTGAGAATTTCCAACCTTTGGAGAGGTAGGAAGAATAATATATCATTTAAAATGTTTAACTTCAGCTTACAAAAGCACAGTCTGCTCAGTTTGGAGTTACAGGTATCTTGAAGGGGAAAGTTATTCCTTATGTACTCAGAAAATAGGACATTAAAATATAAATCATATTCCAGACAAAATCTTAAGTACTCCTTCTTAGTTCATTTGGTCCTATGTAATTGTTTTTCTACTTCATTTTGGGTTTGTAGTCTTATAAACTTATCTGATTCTTGACTAGAATTCTGCAAATTCTGATTCATCACCCTGTTATAGCCTCAGAGTTGTTTAAGTGATGCTACCAGAAGCTTTTATCCAAAAAATATTGGGCAAGTTCCTTTTCCACAAGGCACTGAGACTCAGTCCCTGACTGAATATGAATTAGTACAACCTGTGGCTGATTAAAAGTGCTTTCAGGGAAACATCATATTAAAGTAAAATCTATCTGTTGGTGACAGAAGATTTAACTGACTGTGGTTAATTTATTTTTTAATGTTTATTTTTTAAAATGTTTTATTTATTTCTGAGACAGAGAGAGAGAAAAACAGCATGAACAGGGGAGGGTCAGAGAGAGAGAGAGAGATTCAGAATCTGAAACAGGCTCCAGGCTCTGAGCTAGCTGTCAGCACAGAGCCCAACGCAGGGCTCGAACCCACGAACCGTGAGATCATGACCTGAGCCGAAGTCATATGCTTAAAAAACTGAGCCACCCAGGTGCCCCTGACTGTGGTTAATTTATTGATGATAAATTTCAAAAGAGTTAGATCAGATGAAATTTCATAACAAGAATAGTGCAAATGACTTACAGATTTGGTTAATTCTGTGGCAGCCAATAATGAAGGTAATCCAAATAATTTTAGAAAGATCACCTGTAAACATAATGATTGACTCAATTTTTGAAAGTGTATATTCAAAAGTTGAAAAATATAATTTTTACAGATAAAAAAATTCCTCAGCTATAATAAATAATAACCCATAGTCATAATATAATGTGAATATACTAAGCATATAGTTAAAATGTATCAAGAAAAATCAAGTTAAATTCCACATTCAATAAGTCTAGAGATCCTAAACATTTGTATATAAGTAAAGCTCCAAAGGTAGATGATGCAAATCCATATTTGAAAACTATTGGCCTCTAATATGTTAAATTTAAGCCAAGGAAGTAAAGTTGCAACCAAGTTAAAGTTTTAGAAAGCAACTAATATGATGACTGATATTTTTTTTTTCCCTCTTGACTTATATCAGGTGGAGCAGCACCAAGATTGATGCTTGGACAGAGAGGATATTGACAATTCTCTAGGAAATTGCCATATAGCACACAATGTCTGATTTATATTACTGCATTTTAGCCATTTGAACAAATTCCATCTAGGGCAGGTTAAGATCTCATCTGACTTGACAACACCTCTGATGAAACTCATCAATATTAATCGATAATATAGAAGAAAATAAACAGTAAATGAAGGAAATACCCATCACAATTAAGCTAATTTTACTAAGATTTTAACATATTTCACAGCTTTTCAATCTCAGGTATGGTCTATCAAGCCAGATATAATTCCTTTGCAAATTTTGCTTTTATTATCCTCTTTTATGTTCTGCAACAGGCTAAAAATTTATTTAGGACCAACCCAGGAGTATACAAGGTCGGAACCAGTTTAATAACATTACTAAAATATTATTAACATGAAAAGTATTTATCATTATTATTTTCAAATTAACCAACAAGTAAGCCATCTAAAATATTTAAATTTTATTTTCTAGTAAAGTAAGTGTCAATATTGGTAATGTACAAAGAAAGTTCCCTGAGGAACATGAAGAAAACAAAGAGCGAGGGAGATGCAAACAAAACAAAACAACTTGCTCCTCTCAGAACAAAATGTTCTCTTGTGCATAATAGAAAAATATAGTTATATTTCTCTGAAATCAATGCTTCTAGGTATAGCCTAAACTCCATATTATTTACAACTTTTAGCCAAATTAACTAACTTCTATTTCACAGAGCAAACTAGGAAGGGCTTCACTACCTTATAGCAGACTTTTGTAGCAAATTTGCAGAGCTCATGAAAACACATAGCAAAGCTCCCCACAGCCAGGCATATCATTTACACAGTTCTCAAAGAGGTAGAAATGAATGTTCATTACATACTTAAAGATATAGTACTTCTGTAGCATACAAAATTAAAAGACAAATGTATATAAAGCCAAATTATAAAGTACAGAGAAGTAAATTAAATTGTAGCATTCTTTTATTTAGAAATGATCTAGATAACTAATAAATATCCACGAACTCAAATTACTATCCGTCCAAGTTTATAGGTTACCTAAAGTTTTTCAAAATGTTTTTTCAGCCAGCACACTACAAAATATCATTATTGTAATAGTTTATTAGAATAATGATTCAACATGGCATAAAATATCTACATTTCTCACATTCACAAATATTAAGTAGAGGTAATCTTAGCTTATTGAATCAATAAACCCGTATAAGTTTAGGGAGAAATATTTAAGTAAAATACAAATTTATATGTATACTTATAAACTATAAGCTATACTTAAAACTGATATATATAAAAAAAGAAAAAAAGTATAGCTTTCTTACGGAAGAGTGTAATTTGTGAAAATTATAAGGGAGTTACAGTGCAGTATTACAGAGGGAAAAAAAAGACAAGCAAAAACATAACTATTTTTATTAAATCAAAAGCTAATATGGTCTGCCAAAGATTTACCTTAATTACATGAATTTGAATTCTTAAAGACTTTCAAGTTGTTTTCTTAAAGGATATATGTTTTTTAGTCTTAGAATTTTATTTTCATAATTAAAAATAAAAGAAGTTGGGAATATTATATTTATGCAAGGTCTATTTATCTCTAAGCCAATCAGAATATAGCTCCTTTATGACATTTTATATTCTGATTTGGTATTATCATCTAGAGGTAGGAAAGTTACACTTAATGAGTGGTAAAGACTTGTCTGAATTATAGACACACGAATGTACATATAGTCACATATCAGAGCTTATGAGTTCATTCTAAAATCCCCTCTGGGTCAAAAGTAAAAGCAGATACACAAAATTCACAGATCAAAGATCCATTCTCTTCCAGTAGAGACACATTCTTAATTGATTTGTGCTCAAAACAATCATACAATAAAGAATAACAAACCAGATTATGTTTTGTCCCTTGCCCAACAAAGCTAAGAGCTCCTCAAACTGTTCATCTGCTTATGGAGATCAACAAATTGTTAGACCATAAAACCAAATGGCTAATGGAGGATAACCTGTTGGCTATAAACAAACCAAAAAGTAAAAGAAGAAACCAGCACCAGATTCCAGGCCAGTAGTCAAAAATAATCAAAACTAAATTCTTTCCCTGCTACAGGTGAGCAAGACTTAGAAGCCTAAAATCTCTCTCTCAGGTGCTATGTCAGTAGCCAGAAAGGGGAAAAAGATGTTTTTATCCAGGTAGAGTAAATGAGACTTGAAAAAAGGGTCTGATCATGAGTCATGGCATTGAAACTACGGGGGAAAATGCACTGGACAATTAATAAGACTATTTTATTCAGGCTATTTCAATGGGAAGGAAGTTCATTTGTGCAGAAAAATATCTCTGAGAAAAGGGAGTCCTAGGTTTTATAGAGGCAGTTAAACAAGGGACTCAGGAAGGGGACAATGGGGAAAGGTGGTGCCTTGTAGTTAACTGTGCTTCCAAAGACTACGTTGTGAGGAATTTCTCAACCATTATGCTTTCCATGTGCACAGAAATCAAAGTTCTGTTCTGTTAACTCCCCCCATTCCTGCTTCTTCATAAGGAAATTCTCAAGACAGTGACCAAGATCTTAAAGTATCTCTCAGCTGGACTAAACTTTAGACAAGTTCCTTGCTGTCTATAGCCCTGATTTTCATGTTCTTATAGCACCCACTTTAGAAAATTTGTAATTGCAAAGTCTTTATATGCCTCTTTAAAAAATATATAAATCTCCTTAGGAGCCTCACTTTTAGGACCCAGGAAATGTCTTTCTCAAGGACCTCAAAATCATCTCTTTGTAGTATAAATGTCAAAGTAGATTGTACTCCAGTCTCTTAGTCTGTGAGGGGGTAGGAAATGAGCACCAATTACCAAATGCAAATGGCCTATTCACAGAGAAAAATATTTGCAAACTCAGGAATAACCCCTATTAATTTCCAGAAACTCCCATTAACACAAATAAACCACTGATCAACATGATGATCTTCTCCAGTACCTTTCCAGAAGCTTTTTTTTTGGGGGGGGGGGAAGCACAGTTGAGTTTGAGTGTCTCTCCTCTATTGAAATAACCCTGAATAAAGTCTTTTTTGCCTGTTAAACTTTGTATGGTGCAATTTTTGCTTTGACAGAAGTAAGCTAGGCAGTGTAAAGCTCACATCGTTTGTTTTCATCTCTCAAGAATCACTGTCATTCATTGCCTGAAGTACAGTATCTTTGCTGGAAGCAGAAATGCATCACACAGATTAGTTTCAACTCTTAAGAGAAAAAAAGTGCCAAATGAGATCAATTATATTGAGCTGGAAGTTCATTGGCAGGATTCTTTCAATAGAATTTTTAATAGACTGAATATATTCATTCCATAGCGTAAAAAAACTAATAATTGAAAATTATCTAAAATGTTTAGGTCCCTTTTTGTTCAGATAATCACACTGATGTTAAATCTATGAATGAAAAAGGCTTCTCTTCCTGCAGTCCTCTGATTGTATCGAGTCCTTTCAGCTTTTATGTGTCTCACCATGGCAATTTCTCAGCCTGAAATGTTTCAACTATTCACTTGATTGTCTGGAACTTGACTTTTAAGATTTCACTGTCAAAGGACTTTGAGATCACATATAGCTCTATCTCCAGTAATTCAAGTCAGGAATAATTATACAAAGAGGACTAGAACTTGGGAACATCAAAGGATGGAAAGCTGCAATGACAGATCAGGAGCAGAGGTGGAGATAAAGGCAGATGAGACAAAGTCAACCCCCTTAGAGTTATTTGTAACAGTCTCAAAGAGCAACTGAGCTAAAACTTGTAAAACATTAAAGGAATGAAATTAAGAGTGATATGTCCTATTCTGAAAGGTTAATTTGCATAACATTGTCATGTGTAGGGGTGTCTGGGTGGCTCCCTTGGCTGAGCATACAACTTCAACTCGGGTCATGATTTCAGGGTTCCTGATTTGGAGCTCCATTTTGGGTTTTGTGCTGACAGCACGGAGCCTGCTATGGATACTTGGATACTCTGTCTCCCTCTCTCTTGCTGCCCATCCCCTGCATGTGTACATACTCTCTCTCATAAATAAACATTAATTTTTTAATTGTCATGGGCAGAATTAAGATGAAATTATATAGCTATACAATTGAATGAGAAATGTGAATTAGGACTTCTCTGGCAGGCCAAGATTTGTTTAAGTATGGGTTTGAACAATAGCACAGAGAAACTAAATTTTAAAAAACACAAAAACAAAAGCACAAAAACTGTGGAGAATAAGTTTAGGATTTCCCCCAGGACTTACTCCAATGGGTTAACAAGGCATAAAGAAGTACCAAGCCATGGGATGCTCTCACCCGAGATTGGATAAACAAGTATAGCACCCCAAAATAGGGAGGTGCAAAGGCACCAAGAATAGGGAGGTGCAAAGGTACCCTAGAACAGAGAGAAGGTGCAGATCCCCTAGAATAGAGAGGGTGAGGTAAAGTCCGCAGAATAGAAAGCAGGTGCTAAGGCATCCAAAACAAAGGCATATGAGGTAAGTAACATTAGGCGTTCAGGGCAAAGTGCCCCCCCAAGTGAGTACTATAGCAGAAAGCTGCTTTCATAGGAGGGAAAGACCAAGTTAGGTAAACAGGTAAATTGTGCTATAGACCACTGAGCTGCAGGTGAAGTAGCCCAGAATGGAGATGATTAACAAAAGAAAAGGTACCATGTTAACTCTGAGGTCACGTGTCCTACCTGACCCATCCCCTAGGCTAGCTAAGATAAACAGAGATGGTGCTTCAAGTCTGCTGCAAACAGCCTTCCTCCACCAGCGCCAGGATTATGTCTTGTATTAATCCAAACTCCTAATCCCGAATATCATCAAGACCCCGTTTCCCTCATGTCCACAAGTTAATGTTCACAGATTCACTGTCTCTTTGTGCACATCCATCACTATGTTTATCAGCCTCCTGATTCTAATAAAAATGGGGCAAGGACCCTTATTCAGGGCTCTTGTCTTTCCCGGACACTAGCATCTCTCTCTCCTGTTTTAATCCTGCATCAGCTCTCTCGCTGGCTGAGAGAGAACTTTAAACTTAGAGTCTACAACAAAAAACCTTAACTCAAAGAAAAGAAAAATGTTACGAGCATCCTTCGAAATGAAGGTTTCAAATTAGTAAGAAATTTTGAATAGAAATTAACTAGTTGATACCAATTAATGAGCCTTGTAAGTCATCAAGTTTAATATTTTATAATACACAAAATTATATAAAATTATTTTCATGAATTTATTTTAATCTCTTTTTCTTATTACAGTTTTAAGATCCCTAATCATGGCACTTTTGTACATTGTGGGACCAAAAAGATATACTTTTCTTTTTTCTCTGTGCATGTATTTTAATGGACTCCCTCTGTAGAACACGAACTTGCTGGAAATAGGAGTAATTATTAATCAATTATCTATTTCCAACGGCTAACACAGTGCTTTTTCTATAGTAGAAATGCAGTAAATGCTCAATAATATCAGTTGACTCAGAAAATGTCACATATATGTGCAATATAAGCAAAAAAATGTACACATATATGTTCAACCTAGCATCAACGATAAAAGCTAAAATAACAACATGAGAGTTCCTATGGGTGAAATAGTTTTCACATTCTAGATCATCTGTTAACTATATAATATAGATGGTAAAATTGGATTTATGATAATTGCACAGGAACATGGCTAATTGTAACATTATGCAAAAATTTGTCATATATTTTTTATATTATGTTTTCTTTACATTAAAAATATTGTTCCTAATAATTTCTTCACATCCTATTTGAAAGCATATCTTACCACCAGTGTATTCAAATAAAAGGGATGAGAAACAAGGAAAAATACCTATGATAGTATCATTTCTATCAAACCAAACTAAAAGAATATGGAATTAAAAATTACAGTTGCACAGTATCCAAATTAAGCAGGGACAGCAAGTTTAAGCTATTTTGCTCTTACATTTCAATGTCCTTAAAAGAAAAAACAAAACAAAACTACCTGAACATGGTGGGAAGTGTACCCTATCCCCTAAATGTGCCCATGTACAAAGGCCTTTAGTTGTCATTTTGGTTATAGAGTAAATAGAATGTGCCGGCTATTTAAAGGATGCAACAGTTCAGTGAACAACAACAAATTAGAATTTGTAAAGGATACCTAGGGGCCATAGACAGCTTTTTATTGTCATTTTCATCTGTCTTTTTTTCAATGTCCTCCAACAAGTACAGCTATGTCTTGGGCCTAGACAGCAAATACTTGACTTTCTCTGCCACCGCTCCTGTCCTTTATTCTGGCCGACCTTATTAACAATCTATACATCCTTCCTATAATAAGTTCTGAGAAAATATTCTTCTTCATTTATCCTCTTTATCCTAATCTATAGCTCTGGTTTCTATTAGAATGGACAAATTATCACCATTTTCAGGTTTTTCTTTTTTCCAAGAAAACAAGCCATTTTCCTTTACTTTGGGGGAATTGGGCTTTGTCCCTTTGGTAACAAAAATTATACAATATAAAATATATATGTTAAATATCAGGTCGAGAAGACACCTAATGTACCTTTTAGTTTTTATGCCTTCAATACTTTAAGACTATACATAATTACTCCTGATTTCTATACATATCTAGAGAAAGTCACATAAAACCTGCTTTGCATCAGCAAAGAGTACAACGTAAAAACAATCGTTTCCCTTCTTTATATTACCAGGTTGCATTGGATGTTTCTATGTTTCCTTAGTGTTTGCTGAGAATATGATGTTCTGTGACAGAGTCATATCCGTCTGCAACTTTAGGAACTGAAATCTAAAAGCAGTCACCATGTGCACACCAACCACAAAACAACTACATATTAAAAAGAAACTTAACTGGATCAAATAAGAAGAAATGATGCAGGACAATCCATTTGAAAATTAGCATTACCCCTTGTGATATTTTCAAATTAAACTAAATTACTCAGTATACTAAACATATTAGACACTAACCTTGTGAATCTCATGTGCAGTTCTTTAAAAGAACATTTTTTTAATGTTTATTTTTTTTGAGAGAGACAGAGTATGAGCAGAGATGGGGCAGAAAGAGAGAGAGAAACAGAATCTGAAGCAGGCTCCTGCACAGAGCCTGATGCAGGGCTCGAGCTCATAAACCTTGTGGTCATGACCGGAGTGGAAGTAAGATGTGTAACGGACTGAACCACCCAGGCTCCTCTCATGGGCAATTCTTGAATCATTGAAAGACATCTTTTCAAATGTAAAGTAAAACTATTTTGATGGACATATTTAATTTTTGATTTTTGTTGTTTTATCAAGTAGAAAACCCTGATACTTCTTCAAAGGGAGTCAATGCTTAATGAAACTTCTCACCATGTATATGTTTAAATATAAACCAGAAACTTAACTGGTATATATGATTAAATATAAACATATCCACAACTAAAGATAATTTAAAAATGTATACTTTATATAAATTTCAATTCATGCTGTTTATATGCAATGACAAAATAATTTTAAAGAGTAAATTTATGATTCAGGTACATACAGCATATGTCTACAATTTCATTTTATTCAATAATTATTAAGGAAGTCAGTAAGATGTTTTTAAAAATGGTTCAAAGGAGAAGGCAAAGAACAGACACATTTATAGATAATGGCAAATATAAAAATTGACTTATTTCACAAATAAGTTCACAAAAAAGGATGAGAAAAAAAAATGACTGATTCCAGGTGCCTAGGTGGCTCAGTTGGTAAGCGTCCAACTTTGGCTCAGGTCATGATCTCATCATTTGTGGGTTTGAGCCCTGTGTTGGGCTAGATTCTGTGCTGACAGCTCAGAGCCTGGATCCTGCTTTAGATTTTGCATCTCCATCCCTCTCTGGATCTCCCCTGCTGTGCTCTGTCTCTCTCTCTCTCTCTCTCTCTCTCTCTCTCTCTCTCAAAAATAAATAAACATTAAAAAAACACTTTTTTTAAGTATCTGATTTCATCAAGGAGGCCAAAGAATATCTAAGCATGAAAGCAAATGGTTAATAACCCAGGAACTCAATATAAAGAGAGCGGAGTTCAGACTCCCATGCTGACTTACCACATCTTCACAGTTAAAAGAACAAGGGACCTCGGTGGGTAGGATACTTAGTCGAGTGCTGGAGTCTATGGCCACAGGCAGTGCAGACTGAGTGAGTCTTCGTAGGACTTCCACTATCTGTAGAAATAAACAAAGGACCACCAAATAAGAATAAGAAAGTCTATTTATTCAGAGTTTGCTCTAGTAAGGGAGTCAGCCACCATCACTTGTGTTTGGTACAGCCTCAAAAGCAGATAATGGAATGGGACAGATTTATAGTAGAAAAAAGAAAAAGTTTCAGGATGTGGCCTAAAGCTTGGAAGCCATTGAGATAGAGAAGCTACAGGTGGACTAACTGGAAGTGGAACATCCTAAATGAGTGGCTAGAGGTGCATATTTAGTTTTCTCTGTTTGCTCTTAAGTTTGACCTGATTTTACAGAGGTTATTTTACTTTCTAGATTGTTATTGAAGACGGCAGTCTGACTTCCTACAAGCCTTAAACATAAGACTTATAGCACGCTGGCTCCCTGACAGGTTATTATAGATAAGAGTTGGTTCTCAAGGATATTAATAAGTATTAATGCCTATCATTTATTCAAATTAAGAAACTGAAATATATCTAAAAGTATTTTTCCAAAAAGTCCATCCCAAATTTTCATGAGTAGATAAATAAAATTTAATATACTTAACACATATGTACGTGTAGTTAGAACATACACAATACATAAACTGTATGTGTTTATATAGGTGTATGTGTGCATTTGTACATATGTATGAGTATGTATATATATTTATTTAAATGTTTATTTATTTATTTTGAAAGAGAGAAAGAGTGAGCATCAACAGGTTAAGGGCAGAGGGAGACAGAGAGAGAATCCTAAGTAGGCTCCACACTGTCAGCACAGAGCCCAATGCAGGGTTCGATTCAGGAACCATGAGATTGTGACATAGCTGAAGTCAAGAATTGGACACCTAACTCACTGAACCATCCAGGGCCCCATTTATAGATATATATACATATATATATGGGTATATACATAATATATATATAATATANAACTAGTTAGTCTGAGTTTAGAAGATATAATGGGGAAAGATTTGAACTTTACCAGCTGGGTAGTAGCTATTGTTGAGAGTTCTCATTCAGGTAACAATTAAATGTATTCCTATAATGTGAAATAATTTTGCTATATATTTCTATTAGTTGTTTCTATAATGGAATTCCAGAAGTATACATTGTGCCACTAGGATTCAAGAAAAATGTGTAATGCTAATTATGTAATGATAATGACAGTTCTCAGTTAAGAAAAGGCATAGCATGCTCTGTGCCTGTGAATGTTTTACTGCATTTCATTACCTTGTCCCATTCTCACAAAAAGAATGGAAATGACTACTTCATTCCTGTTTTACAGACAATAAAAATGACTAAGAGTTGTAGAGATTTAGATTACCTTGCCCTTAGTCTCCCACTAGTCTTGGAGCCAGGATTTGAATCCAAGTATCTAGCTCTCCTGTGGTGTGCTGAACCATTCTAGCATACTACTACTATATAAGAAGGTAGTAAATGGAGTACTCTTTCCATAGGCTTGTATTTTACTTAGTTTTGTATTGACAATAAAAGTTTGTTTTCACCAATAAAAATAACAGGATTCATTATCAAAACATGTTAATCAAAGAAACACATACTTCTATAAGGATTTAGGACAAGAAAAGGTAAGTAATTGATACCCACACCAATGATTCACATATAATTCATTCTGAAATCCTCAAAATACTATAGGAGAGTATGGTAAACTGAGAACACAGAATTTACAGTAATAATTAATTTTTATAGGACACTTACCACATGCTAGTTTTTTTACACAAAAATTTCCCTTGCTATATATATCTCATGTAATGTTCACAATCACCCTATGAGGCAGACACTAGTATTGGCCCACATCTACAGAAAAGAAAGATATGCTAAATGAAGGCAGAGACATGTTACCATCAAAGACATGATTCAACCCCGGGATGATTCCAAAGTTTCTACTCTCTGGGGAGATCTGGGGTTAATTTCAGTCTAGTCACATAAGGAAGAGACTAACCTAGGCAATTAGTTTTCCTCAGACTCAATTACTCTCTCCCCTATGAGATAATAATATCTCTTTCAAAAGATATTTTTTAAGGACTATAAATTTTAATGGTCCTGCCCTAGAATAGAAACCCTTAAATAAATGGTAGACATTAATATTTATTAATATTCGCTAGCACCGTGATTATCATATATTTATTCCATTTGTAGTGAACAGTCTATATAGTATTTCCTTGGAGATTAATGGTAACCAATGACCAGGACACCCTTAAAGAGTCTCTAAGCTGGACAAAACTTTAGAAAGGGTCTTTTCCCTTTAGACAGGGACAATAGCTCCCTGACCTCTCTTTTCTTAGAGCATTTACTTTAGGAAACTTGTAGTTGTTAATTCTTTCTCTGCTTCTGTGAAATATATGTAAATCTCTCAGCTTTTGCCAGTTTTACCACACAGAAAATGTCTTTCTTAAGGACCTGGGGACTATCTCTTTGAAATGGAAACATGGACAGAGAGACAGGTCTATCTCCCAGGATCTGTGAGATGTAACAGTCTTATTTCGGTGGATGTAATTTAGCAAACAAAGATGGCCAAATTACAGAGAACAACATCCACAAGCTCAGGAATCACACACCCATTGATCAGCTATTCACCAATTCTCCTCTGAATATCCTTCAGTACCTTTTCATTAGCTTACCCCAGTGCTTAAATCTCTACCCTAACACCAGGCTGATTTTAACTTTCTCCCAGTGGAGTTGAGTTCAGTCTCCCTCTCTCCTATTGTGGTAATATCAGAATATTACTGATATTTATATCATTTAAACTACTTTTTCTCATCAGATGCCTTTTTGTTTCACACCTAGAAGCTATTTTAATGTGATGTTATCTATGAAACAGCTTCGATACAAAGACTGACCTGATTACTAGTAAGTGATATGAAAAACAGGTACAGCTGCTGTAAGGATCATTGTATAGAGTCTGGAGCTTTAATGTAAACATATAAGAATGGAAATTGTCTTTGAAGCACATTGGTGTTATTGCATTTTAGGACCCCTGTCAGAAGTAACAAGCTCTAAGGTGTTTTCTAGAAAGATAAAATATTTAAGAAAAGTAAAGAAAAAGGCACAGGAGACCTCAGCAGCTCTTTTGCCCTTTGAAATACATTACTCACCTGAAAGCTATCAGCTAATACCCCTTCCTAGTAAAAACTATAATTCATCCTCTAAAAGCCAAAGAATTTCATTGGATCTGTAAAACTTCTCTTCTTCTTCGTTCAAGGTCCAAGACCTGATCTAACATAAAACCATCTCTTTGCACGCACGTGATAATGTGAGGGACAAGGTATTACAATAATGTCATTTTCCCTATCAACAACACTCAACAAATCTTCAGTGCTAAAAGGACAGCAGTAACTTGGTCAATTACCTCCCAATTCTGTGCACTGATGTGAAGAAGTCTGAGATGAGCATACCACTGACCTTATGCGGTTATTCTCCCATGAATTGTTTAATGATTATCTTCACAGAGTGATAGTATCCCTAGGTCATCCATTTCATTTTTCTTAAATAAAAGCTAAAGTCATGGACTGGCCAAACTCTGTCACTGAAGCAGGATCCCCATAATGGAGAGTTGCATTGTCAAACCCACACTTGTGAATAGGAGTTAATTTTTCTTTAACATTCTTTATTTTCACAGGTCCTTTTTGATGCTACCTAAGAACCAAGAAAAATGACTAAATATTCAGCTTCTTTTTGAAGAAAAATATTTCTGTCGTGCTACAAAACCAACTTTGGGAATGATAACAAAAAATATTTCCAAAAATTAACTACACGAATACTTGACTTTTCAAACCGATTCATAAATATCACGTTAATGATTTTTCTAGATGGGCTGATCCACTCGTTTAAAATGTTTGTGGAGTTATTATATTCATGTTTAACTAACTTAAGAGTAATAATAATTTGATATTATCATTTTGAAAATTTGGTAAGACAAATGCAGCAATGAAAGCAATGTATTAAGCAGCTACTATATGGCAGTAGTTAGGCATGCATTATCTAATATTCAACAAAACTATGAGGTAGGTACTATTTTTATTTATCTCTCGCATGTAAGGAAACAGAGTCATAGTAAATGTATATAATTTAGCACAGTTTTCCTAGGTAGTGAGCAGCAAAGTTGGAGTTTGGAAGTGAGCCATTTCTATCTAATGACAGAAGTGCCTTGTGCTTCTCAGGGGGGAAATAAATGTTCCCATAGCATTTCCATTTAATTTGAAAGAATAATACTGGCATTTCTTCTCTTTCTCTGTGTGACTTTCCAATTAGTGATACTTGCTTGGGTCCTTGGTTTTCCTATTAACCTTTTTGGTTTGAAGTGTTGTGGTTTTTTTTGTAATGGAAATATAGAGACTGACAATCTTTATTATAAACTATCATATTGATTCATATGATACTTTTTGATGAAGTATACAGTCTGGGATGTTTGATGGAAACAGCTAAGTAGTCACCAAATGACTGATACTAATAACCTGGAATGATCAAAACGGGAAGATGGGGGTGTCTGTTCCCAAACCAGAAAGGACTGAAGGGCCATCTCTAACCCAGCAACTCACAGATGATAACTGCATTTGCTCATGGTGATTATACGTTTGTAAAATAATTATTTCTGATGATAGAAACAGGAAAATATTTTCCCAGATAATCAGACATACATAAGACCAGAGGAGATCTAGCCTTATAGATCATAAAAGCAGTCAATTATCAAGGAAGCTTTCACAGGGTGATGGGATCAGTAAGATAGCTTCTGCTATAAAGGCTGGCATAATGTAATCTCCCAGTAACAGTTCTGAATTGTGACTCAAGGTGGGCAGCTCAGGAGCTCCAAACTAAGAGTCAGTATCATCAAGTATTAATAGAATAACCACAAAATTTATCATGTAAGTTTAAATATCTAGGAGATTAAAAAGGGACAATGTGAATAATTATTTTGGAATGACACATATAAAACACCCCTCATAATGCGGCATACCATCCCCTAAAAATTTGGGATTTCAAGGCACAGAACAATAAGCCTGAATTTCAGTTTTAACACTGTTCTTTATGAAATCTGAAGAGTTGCTTAATTACGTGCATTTAATTCCTTATGCACATAATGACAGTAACTAACCTCAGGATGTTGTTTATGTAGGTTCAGTGTGTTAATGCGCACACAATGCTGAGGACCTCAGTGTGTACAGATCCATAGTTCAGTTTTGATGAAGTGGACTTGGAAGCCTGAAGGCCTAGGTTTGACCATCTGCTCTGCTAAATACTAAGGATATACCAAATTCTATATCCTTAGATTAATGATGTGGGCTCTGTTTCCTATAAAATTGAGATAGAGCAGTATGATTTAGCTTAGAGTATTAATAGGACTAAGTAAGTCCACACACACTCACAACATTTAGTAGAGTTCATTGTCCATAGTTAGCATTGTATTATTGCTATTGTTATTCCTAATTGAAATTCCTTACAATATTTTTGTTTACTATACTGGCACACTGGTCTTCTTTCAGTGTTTTGGTTACAAGAAGATAAAAAGGATTTTTTAAAAAAAGAAGAAAGGAAAACTGTCATTAAAATAAAACCCATAAATTAATCATATCTTTAAATTATACTCTATATTTATCAAAACAACTATATAAGCCTTCCTCCTCAGATGTTCTAGAAAAGATGTAATAGAAGACTTTTGCTTTTTTATATCTCTTCCCAAGTTTCAAATTATTTATGCTAAATTATTTCAAACTGTGAGTGAATGTGGGAAGTCAAGGTGACATTTTTTTTTGTCATGGTAACATTTCTAACACTACATATGTTTTTCCATTTTATTGAGAAATAACTGTCACACATCAGTACATAAGTTTAATGACAGGGCATGATGGTTTGATTTATATACATTGTAAAGTGAGTAACACAACAGGTTCTGCTAGTATCTATCTTTTCATACAGATACAATAGAAAGAAAAGAGAAAAGAGGAAAAAAGGGGTAAAAAAGTTTCTTGTTATGAAAATGCCTAGGATTTATTGTTTTAACTTTTCTATACATCATACGACAGGGTAACTTTTGTCATCATGTTGTATATTATATCCTTAATTATAGTGTTTAAAGCTGATCTAATTATTTTCTGTTTGACTTTTATTTTTCTTGACAAATTGATTTAATATAGATATTTCCTCACATTTGATACACCATTACCAACAGAAAGTTATCTATGAATACTGAGCTCCCCTTATATCCTTTCAGAATTGAAAAATCTTAAGCTCTACAGAAAAAAGAATGTTAATAAAAGAAACATGGTGAGTGTTCACCAAGCAACTAACTTAACAACCATTAGTAATTAAAACAAAAGGTAAAATGCAAATAATAAAAATTGTCATGTAAGTACATAAAAAATATGCCCAACTTCACTACACTGATGTAAATAAAAATAAAATAACAATCTGACACCAAAATTCCACAGAGGCAAGAATTTTTGTTGTTTTGTTCATTATCAGATTCCTATAATCTTAACTAAGGCCAGGTACAAAAAACTAATGAATAAATTTTTATCTGAAAAATATGCAAACTTGTATTTTGAAAATATTAAATGTTAGCATATATATAACATTAAATGTTAGCTTATATGTATATATATGAGCATATATATTATTGAGAGATAACCTTGTAGACATTAAAATTAAAGTTTATATGTCATCTACTGAGAAAATACACTTATTCACTAAACAACTGCTTGTTTCCCTCAACAAAGGTATTTAGTTGATACATTGTTTATTAAAGGAAAAATTAACAGTGACAATCATGATTTCAAAATGGCAAATACTTTCGTAGTTTTGACATTACCTTGAGCTGTCTAATTTTAAGAAATTTAAGAGTACTATAATAAAATATTCATAAAAGGGTTATTTTGTTATGAAATTAATTATGAGTTGGTACAATTATGACATTATTCATGAGATTGTAATGTTTTTCAGAATTTAGTCTTTAGAGAAAAAAATTACTACAGACTGCCAATTCTATCAATTCTCCCCTCCCCCTTAAAGTAAACCTAAACAATAATACAAACTGTATCTTAATCACTCTCAAATTAAGGTATAATTGTCACCTCAAAGAGAGTTGCAAGGAAGCTTTTTAAATTCCTTAATAGTGGTACTCATTGTGAGATACAAAGTTATGTTCGTTTCCATGTTATAAGGCTGGTTTTTCACTGGGTGGGGGTATGTGAGGGGTAATTTTTCCCAGGAATGTATTCTAACTTTTGGACGAGATAAACCATTTTCTGAATTAAAACATATGTACCACTAATTTATGATTATTTTCACTAGCTACACTTTATTAAAGTTATAGAACATGTTTAGAGCTATGAATGCACATCCCAACTAAAATAAGCATGTGTTTTAGTTATGCAGATGGAAATAAAAATGACTCCCTTCAGAAAGTGTTCCTTATTAAAAGGTTGGCCTCAGAAAGGGACAACACCCCAGGGTGAAGCGACTTGGTGCAGACAGCTTCAAAAAACCGTCCTGGGCATTTGCCACATGTCCTGGACTCCCCCAGGGCTGCCTCCCCTGCTGGATGGAGTCTAGAGGTCTGTGACTCCAGTCAGTCACCACTGTCTCCTGTCCTTTAAACCACTCAGCCTTTTATTGCCTATTCTACCTCTAAGTTAATCTCCCCCATGGCTAACTACCTCCTGGCCTCCGCAATCCTGAAGCTCTGGCTAACTTGGCCTTAGGACTCGACCCAGCCTCAGGTTTCTGTCCTAAGCCCATCTGCCCGTGAGTGCTCTGAAAAAGGCAAGGAGCAAGATTAAAACTCATCTGGAGTTTTGAGTTGTTCTTGAATGCTGAATGTTTTTAAAATTAAACTTATTTTGAGTAAACAACAAAAAATGATAGAGATTAAATAACATGTCCTAACCAACAGGTCAGTGAAGATATCAAAAGAGAAATATACAATCTTTGTACAGAGACACATGAAAATGGAAACAAAATACACTGAAACTTTACAGGATTCAGCAAAAACAGTTCTAAGAGAGAAGTTCATGTTGATAAAATCCTATCGTAAGAAACAGAAATATCTCAAATAATGAAACTTTACATCTCAGGAAGCCAGAAAAAAAAGCCCAAAGTTAGCAGAAGGAAGGAAATAACAAAGAATACAGCAGAAATAAATCAAATAGAAACTAAAAGACAAATGAAAAACTCAATGAAAAAAGAGCTTGCTTTTTGAAAACATAAAAAATAGACAAACTTACATCTAAACTTACCAAGAAAGAGAAGGAACTCAAATAAAAACAATAGAAACAAAAGAGAAGACACTATAACATATCAGAGAAATACAAAGGATCATGACAGACTGCTATGATCAATCATATGCTCACAAACTAGACAACCTACAAGAAATGGGTAAATTCCTAAAACATTCAACCTACCAAGACTGAGTAATAAATACACAGAAATCTAATCATACTGTTTTCCAAATAGGAGATTGAATAGATAACTGAAACCTCACAAAAATGTCCAAATGGTTTCATTGATGAATTCTAATAATCACTTAAAGAAAAATTAATACCAGCCTTTCTCAAATACTTTCAAAACTGAAAAGTGGGCAAGATTTCCAAATTCATTTTACAAGACACGCCTTATCCTCATATAAAAGCTAGAAAAATACACTAAAAAATTATAGGCCAATATCCCTAATGAACATCAATGCAAAAATTCTCAGCAAAACATTGGCAAACCGAATTCAGTATGTTAAAAGGATCATGCATTATGATCAACTGGCATTTATACCAAGGATGCAAGAAGGGCTTAATATCTGCAAATCAATAAATGTAATATACCACATTAACAAAGTAATGGTTAAAAATCATGTGATCATCTCAACAAATTCAGAAAAAGCGTTTGACAAAATTCAACATCCATTCATAATAGGTTCTATAAAACTGTGTATGGAAAGGTTTTTATTATTTTTCTATAAAGTACAAAAAAAAGATGATATGGACCATACCATTTGCATAATAAACATTATATAATGTTTTGATACCTATTATAAGATTTAAAACACTCACAAGACTCAGAACACTCATAAAGACAATCATTTTTCTATAGCAGTGTTTTTCAACCTTGGCTATACATAAAACTATCTAGAAGCTGTTTTCAAAATTCCGAAGTTCAGTCCTCATTCCCAACAGATTCTGACTCATTTAATTTAGGATGAGTCCTGGATGGATATTGCCTTTTAAACAAACAAACAAAACAACTCTTTAGGTGATTTTAATGTGTAACCAAGGTTGAAACCCACTATTCTTTCCTTTAAAAAAAAATACTGTGTATAGACGGAATGTATCTTAACATAATAAAGGCTATCTATGACAAACCCACAGCTGATATCAAAATCAACTGTGGAAAGCTGAAAGCTTTTTATCTAAGATCAGGAAAAGGATATGGTAGCTCACTCTTGCCACTTTTCTTCAACATAGTATTGAAAGATTGCTAGAGCAATCAGGCAAGTAAAAGAAAGATGGTCATTTAAGAGGAAAGGAAGAAAGAAATATCTGTTTAGAATGGCATTGTATTATATAGAGAAAACCCTAAATCTCCACCAAAAAAAAGTTGAAATAAATTCATTAAAGATGCAGAATACAAAATATACAAAAGTGAGTTGCATTTCTCCACACCAACAATAACCTATCAGAAAGAAAAAAAATTTAAATTATCCCATTTACAACTGTATGAAAAAGAATAAAACACCAGGGAATAAATTTCACCAAGGAGACAACAGATCTGTACACAGAGAACTGTAACACATTGGTAAAAGAAATTGAAAAAGGCACAAATATATGGAAATATTCCATGCTCACTGGGAAATTTAATATTTTAAAAATGTTTATACTACCCAAAGCAGTCTATAGATTCAATGGAAAATCCCTACCAAAATTTCAGTGATATTTCTTTTCCCCAGAAATAGAACAAACAAACCTGAAATTTGTATGGAACCATAAAAGATCTCAAACAGCCAAAGCAATCGTGGGAAAAAAAGAACAAAGATGAAGGCATCACATTTCCTGATTTTAAACTACATTACAAAGTTATGGTAATCCAAACTGTATGGGACTGGCATAAAAACAGACTCATAAATCAATAGAACAAATTAAATAGCACAGAAATAAGCCCACACATCCATGGTCAATTAATTTATGATAGAGGATTCAAGAATATATACTGGGGAAATGTTAGCTCCTTCAGTAAATGGTGTCAGAAACAACTGAAAGGCATACACAAGAAGATGAGAGTGGACCACTACCTTATACTATACACCAAAATCAATTCAAAATATTAAACACTTTAATATAAGACCTAGAATTATAAAACTCCTAGAGGGAAACATGGTGAATAAGTACCTTGACTTTGGTCATTGCAATGCTTTTTGATTTGACATCAAAGATAAAAATAACAAAAGCAAAAACAAACAAGCGGGAATAAAAATCTTCTGCATAACAAAGGACACCACTAACAAAATGAAACGGCAACCTAAAGAATAGCAGAAAATAGTTGTAAATTATGTATATGATAAGAGGTTAATATCCAAGATATATAAAGTACATATATACTAAAATAGTAACACTAATAATAATATTAGTAGTATCATAATATTTGATTATAAATCTATTAGTATTTAAATACATATAATAGGGAGAGAGTATATGTTATATTATAAATAATAACTCAACACTAAAAATAAAAATAACAATGCAATTAAAATGAGCAGAAGACATGAATAGACATTTTGCTGAAAAAGACATACAAACGACCAACAGATATGTGGAAAGATGTTTAATCTCACTAATCAGGCAAAATGAAAAATCAAAACTATAATCAGAGTAAACTTACACCTGTTAGAATGACAAGAATCTAAAAGACAAGTAATAACAAGTGTTGGCAAGAATGTAGAGAAAAAGTAACCCTTATGCAATGTTAGTAGGAATGAAAACTGGTACATCTATAATGGAAAAAAGTACTGAGTTTCCTTCAAAAATTAAAAACAGAATTACCAGATGATTCCATAATTTCACCACTGGGGATTTACTCAAAAAATGAAAAAAACTAACCTGAAAAGATATATACACCCTAATAATTTTATTTATTGCAGCATTATTTACAATACCCAAGACATTGAAATAATGCAAGTGCCCATGCATAGATGAATGGATAAAGAAGATATGATACATATATATATATATATACATACACACACAATGGAATATTGCTAAGCCATAAAAAGAATGAAATCTTGCCACTTGCAACAAAACGGATGAACCTAGAGGGTATGATGCTAAGTGAAATAAGTCAGTCAGAGAAAGACAAATATCATATGATTTCACTCATAGGTGGAATTTAAGAAACAAAACAAATGAATAAAGAAAAAAAAAGATACAGACAAGATAACAGACTTAAATACAGAGCACTGGTTGTTGTCAGTGGGAAGGTAGGGGGATGGGTGTAATAAAGGAGATTAAGATTACTCTTACTGTGATGAGCACTGAGTAATATAGAGAATTGTTGAATCATTATTTTGTACATTTGAATTAATAACACTGAATGCTAATTATACTCCAATTAAAAAATTTAGGCAGAGGAAATGAATAGTCTCTTTCTGAAGAAGCCTTACAAATGGCCAACAGGTATATGAAAATTAGTCAGTATTACTAATCACCAGGAAAATACATATTAAAATCCTGATGATTTAACATCTCACAAGTATTAGGATGGCTATTATCAAAAAGACAAAAAGTGACA
This sequence comes from Crocuta crocuta, assembly GCF_008692635.1. Lineage (NCBI taxonomy): Eukaryota > Metazoa > Chordata > Mammalia > Carnivora > Hyaenidae > Crocuta > Crocuta crocuta. The sequence goes on from NW_027533117.1 coordinate 1,076,382, forward strand.
AAGGTTAATGAGGATGTGGAGAAAAGGGAACACTTGTAAACCATTGAAGAGCATGTTAACTGGTGCAGCCACCATGGAAAACAATATGGAGGTATGGAGATTCCTCAAAGAATTAAAGTTAGATCTATCATATGATAAGAAATTCCATGTCTGAGCACATATCCAATGGAAATGACATCATTATCTCTAAGATATTTCTATATTCTCATGTTCATATCAGCATCATTCACAATTACCAAGATATGAAAATAATCAAAATGTTCATCATGGATGAATGAATAGAGAAGGTTTGATACATATATATCAAATTACACACACACACACACACACACACACACACACATGCACACACACTTACACAATGGAATATTATTCAGCTTTGAAAGAGAGAAGTCCTGTCATGCAAGACAACATAGATGAACCTCAAGGGCCTTATGCATAAGTGAAGTAAGCCAGTCAGACAATGAAAATAGGGTACAGTATCTATTTGTGGAATTAAAAAAAATCAAATTCATAGAAACAGAGAGTAAATAAGTGGTTGCCAGGGATGTGAGTGGGTAGGGAAAACAGGGAGAGATAAGTAAAAGGGTATAAATTTTCAGTTATAAAATGAATAAAGAATGAGGATCTAACATATAACATGATAACTGTAGCTGATAACACTGTATTATATTAGCAAGTTGAAATTTGCTGAGAGTAGAATTTATTCATATATATATATATAGTAATATATACAGTGTATATATATATANCTTAATAAAGAAAATTTAAAATTTAAAAATTTTTTATGTTTATTTAGTTTTGAAAGAGAGACAGAGACACAGAATGAGCGAGGAAGAGGCAGAGAAAGAGAGAAAGAGAGAGAGAGAGAGAGAGAGAGACATAGAATACAAAGGGTCCAGCCTCCGAGCTGACAGCACAGAGACCTACACAGGGCTCAAACTCATGAGATGGGTGATCATGACCTGAGCCGAAATTGGATGCTTAATCTACTGAGCCCCCCAAATTTAAAAATTTTAAGTTAAAAACAAAAAAGTTAGCAGGTCAGACTAGAAAAACAATTTATCTATATGCTTGGAGTAACCAATATATCCACAAGGAAACATTTATTCATCTGTAATAATAAATCCCATCAATATGAATAGCATTATAACAAATGGTAGATCAAAATACATTTATTTTTATCCATCGAGTTGATTATCTTAAAAAATAAACATGGTTATTAATAAAGTGTCAGAGCAATGAAAGGAGGGCTTTCCTAGCCTTTTATAAAGAGTGAATAAACAACCACATTTTTTTTTTTCTGAATTGTGTTTTTCAAGGTTCACTTTTGGAGAGTACTAGCCTTCCTGAATTTAGTTACATTATTTTACTATGCAGACTTAAAACAAGTAAATGAGGATTGCTTTCATAGTAAGTGAAATATAATCAAGCCACATTTAAAGTGAGGTAGCATTAGAGGAAGAGCTAGTGTTTATACTCCATGCATCTCCTTAGAAGAGACCAGGTCAAGAGAGCAGCTAGTTATCACTGTGAGCTTCAGGTGTCACACCAGATACCTAAAAATGAAAAAGTAGACTTGGTAAATTTCACTGGGTATTGGTAATCCCTAATTTTGTGAAGAAAGTAGTTAAGAGGTGCCCTGATAATGAGATATATTAGAAAATTATTTTGAGAAAAAAATAATGAATAGATGCACATTGGGGAGTTGTAATTTCTAGGCCTTAGTTTTATAATTTGAAGAATTAAGTGATTGGAGTAGATTCTGTTAACTTTTCTATCACTTCTAAAATTCTATAAATTAAAATTTTAATGAATAAAATGGTGTCTAAGAGAATCGAAAGTCATGATTTTTGTACATACTCTGATTCAATACAACATCAGTTATTTTCTGGTAGTATATAAAACAACAATTTAATTATTCAAGGTCAATTAAAAGGTGACTGACAAATGAATTATGAAAATGTTTAACAAAATTATAATCACAAAATATTTAAAATTTTGTGAAAGTCTAATTAGATGAATTCTAGTTAAGTTTAACTGTAGACATGCAACTAAATCTTTTGTTTTTATTTATTTACTTATTATTTATTTATTTTTAATTTTCATTTTTATTTTAGAAACAGAAAGAGTACAAGCAGGGAAGAGGGACAGGGAGAGGGGAGAGAAAGGGAGGGAGGGAAAAAGAGAGAAAGAATATCTTAAGCAGCATCCATGGTGAGAATGGAGCTCCATGTAGGGCTTGATCCCATAACCCAGTGTGACCCTGGGATTGTTACTTGAGCCAAAATCAAGAGTCACACACTCAACCAAGTGAGCCACCTAGGTACCCCTAAACTAAATCTTTTAGAAACATATAAAATGACTATATTTTTTGGTTTTCTAGTCTATGAATAAGTCAAATGAAATTCTATTTCCAAGGAAGATAGAAAAAGACCTGTGCTCCTATAACATGAGTGACCTGATAAAAGAGCCATACTTTCCTACGAGGATATCAAAGGAAGTGGAAAGAGCTAGGAAGCCTTAATGAATTAAATTCTAGAGAGATATAATTAAATTTAGAGAACTTTACTTCTTGAAGTAAATCAGAAGATCAGAGGGTCCTGGAAGTTGTGGACCACGTTCATGGGGCAGGGAGTATACCAGGGACTGAGTAACCTTGCAGGGATGAAAACAATCAAGCAGGTCTTGGATCTCATTATGAAACTGTGAAATTGAGTAGGGTCTGGAAAAACCCCAACATAGAGCAGTTTCCTTGGTCTGCTAATCCTTATCCTAACCACATCAAAGGGGGGGGGAAATGCAGCAAAGGAGGGCCTGGTAAGGAGAGGAAAAGTACAGGTAATACTCCTCCAAATTAATTACTAACAGGGTTACAAAGGCTGCCACTCAGGGATTGGGAGTTGGTGTAATTACAAGGGAACTCTATCTAATTAAATTTGAAATCCCGAGCTAGCTGACCTTGACTGTATAAGGAGTGAAAATGATCAGCCTCTCCCTCCTCCTCCACCCCCCCCACACACACTAACACCCAGAGATTAAAGGACCTAAGCTTTCTGGGAAATAAAACAGAACATGTCTATGTTTCAGTTTTTAATGAAACTATGTACAATGTATAAAATACAATTAAAAATGCGGATAGAGAATTTAGGGGATGTATGGATACTCATAAAATATATCATTAAATCTAATCTCTAAAATAACTAAAAAGCCATAACAGCACATTAGAATGTAGATTAAGAATAAATAAACTTAAAGATCACAAATTTGGAAAATAGGTTTTTAAAAAAATTTAAAGCAGAGAGAGAGAGAGTCTGTAAACAAAGGCAAAACAAAAACAAACAGACCAACAGAAAAGCTCAAACCAGAGAGCATGTTCAACTGGAAAGCCTTCAACCATCCATTTTCCTTGGTTACCTCTAAACTGACAGAATGTGATTTCCTCAATTTGCATGCCCTATGCCACGCACTTAAGGGTATTTCTAGTAGAGTATTGTCTTAGTCCATATATCACATTCTTCTTTTTTTTCCATATCTACTTATTTGCTGGTACAATATACAGTCTGCTAAATATCTGAAAGTTTTTGTGACAGGCAGCCTGGGAGATGGTTCCTAATGACCTTCAATCTCCAGGGAGCATTTCTTACATCATCTCTTCCCTTAGGGAGCAGACTGTGCCTAGGGACTTGTTTCTAACAAACAGAGTACAGTGAAAGATGGAGTGCGTCTTCTGAGATTAAGTTATAGTAATACTGTGACTTCTGTCATGCCCACCCTTTCTCTTTTTCTCTCCTTCAGTCCTTCTCAGGGAAGCCTGCTGACATGTTGTGAGCTGCCTGAAGAAGAGGCTTGTGTGGCAACACACTGGCATCACTAGTCAATGCCTAGCAAGGATCAGAGGCCTGCCAGTGGCCATGCAATTGAGCTTGGATGTGATTTTCCACCAGTGAAGTCTTGGGATACTTGCAGCACCAGTTTGCACCTTGACTGCTGCCTCGTGAGACATTCTTGACAGCACTAAACCCTGCACAGGCAGGTCCAGATTCCTAACCTACAGGAACTATGAAATAACAAATGCTTGTTATTTTAAGTTGCAATTCAGGTGGGTATTTGGCTATATAACCAGAGGTAAGTAGAAGTAAAGTGCTGTCATTGCAGACGCCTAAAACTGTAGGTGAAGGCAAGAGGGATTTTTAGAATCACATAAGAAGAAACATAAGTGGACTTAAACAGATGGTTAATAGAAATCTGATCTTGAGGATGCTTCTAAAAAGGAAGTAATAGAGGCACCTGGATGGCTCAATTAGTTAAGTGCCCGACTCTTGGTTTTGGTTCAGGTCATGATCTCACCATTGGTGAGCTTGAGCCTCATGGAGCCTACTTGGGATTCTCTCTCTCCCCCGCTCGCTATCTCTCTCTCATTCACAAAAACAAACAAATAAATATTAAAAAATATATAATATGTATACTTAAAAAAGAAGTAATAAAAATGGCTAAAAAGGAAATAAGGAAAATGTCATTAGAAACTAATAGAAAAAAGGTGGGGTGTCCGAGTGGCTCAATGGGTTCATTTCAGGTCATGATCTCAAGGTTCCTTGGTTCGAGCTGGCGCCAGACTCTGTGCTGACAGATGAGCCTGGAGCCTGCTTCTGATTCTGAACCTCCCTCTCTCTCTGCCCCTCTGCTGCTCCTAATCTATCTTTCTTTCTTAGAAATAAACATTTAAAAATCGTTTTTAAAAAAGAAACTAAAAATAAAGGGATCCCTTTGTGATGAAATGACAAAAGGGCTAATAATTATTCAAATTATGGCATTTAAGAATTTAAAGGAATTCAATACCTCTCAACCAACAGGACCTGACAAATGACCTACATGTACCCTAAATCCTGAATCACAGTTTAGCTTATCTCTAAGAGAAAATCTGGGAAACTAAAGAAGGGTCTTGACTACACTGTGGCTAGAAGTTTGCACAAACATAGATATTTTAACAATATTTGTTCTTGCAACCCATGAACACAAAATGTTTTTCCATTTCTTTGTGTCATCTTAAATTTCTTTCATCAGTGTTTTATAGTTTTCAGAATACAGATCTTTCACCTCTTGGCTTAGTTTTAATCGAAGACATCTTATGTTATTTGATACAACTATATATAGGATCTATTTCTAGATTTCTCTTTCTGCTGCTTCATTATTGGTGTATAGAAATGCGGCAGATTTCTGTAGGTTGATTTTGTACCCTAGAACTTCACTGAACTTATGCATCAGTTCTAGCAATTTTTTGGTGGGTCTTTTGGGTGTTCTATATAGGGATTCATATCATCTGCAAATAGTTAAAGTTTGACTATTTCCTTGCTGATTTGTATGACTTTTATTTCTTTTTTAGTCTGATTGCTGAGGCTAGGACTTCCAGTCCTATATTAAACAGCAGTGGGTAGAGTAGGCATCTCTTTCTTGTTCCTGACCATAGAGCAAAAGCTCTCAGTTGTTCCCCACTGAGGATGATACCCAAAGCAATCTACACATTTAATACAATCCCTATCAAAATATCCCCAGCAATTTTCACAGAGGAAGAACAACAATCCTAAAATGTTTATGGAACCAAAAAGATCCTAAATAGCAAAAGCAATCTTGAAAAAGGAAGGCAAAGCTGAAAGCATCATAACTTTAAGTTATATTACAAAGCTGTAATGATCAAATCAGAATGGTATTACCACAAAAACAGACACACAGGTCAATAGAATAGAATAGAAAATGTAAAAATGGACCCACAACTATATGGTCAACCAATCCTCAACAAAGCAGAAAACAGTATCCAATGGGAAAAAGAGTCTCTTTACCAAACTGTATTGGGAAAATTGGACAGCGACATGCAGAAGAATGAAAGTGGACCACTTTCTTATATCATCAACAAAAATAAATTCAAAACGGATTAAAGACCTAAATGTGAGACAGGAAAACATCAAAATCTTGGAGGAGAACACAGGCAGTAAGCTCTCTGACACTGACCATAGCAACTTTTTTCTAGATATGTCCCTTAAGGATAGAGAAATAAAATAAAAAATAAACTATTGGGACTTCATGAAGATAAAAAGCTTCTGCACAACAAAGGAAGCAATCAACAAAACTATAAGGCAACCTATGGAGGGGTACCTGAGTGCCTCAGTAGGTTGGGAGCCTGATTTTGGCCTAGGTCGTGATCTCTCAGTTTCTGAATTTGAGCCCCACATTGGGCTCTGTGCTAACAGCTCAGAGCCTGGATCGTGCTTCGAATTCTTTGTCTCCCTCTCTCTCTGCTCTTCCCCTGCTTATGCTCTGTCTCTCTCTTCTTCAAAAAGAAATAAACCTTAATTTTTTTTTAAATAAAAATTTTTAAAAAGGCAACACATGGAAGGGGAAAAGATATTTGCAAATGCCATTATCTCATAAAGGGTTAATTCATAAAATCTATAAAGAACTTATCAAACCCAAAGCCCCCAAAATGAATAACATAATTACAAAATGGACAGAAGCCACAAATAGACATTTTTCTAGAGAAGACATACAGATGGCCAACAGATCCATGAAAAGATGCTCAACATCACTCATCCTCAGGGAAATACAAATCAAAACTGTAATGAGATATTACCTCACATCTCTCAGAATGGATAAATTCAACAACATAGAAAACAACAGGTGTTGACAATAATGTGGAGAAAGGGGAATCCTCTTGCATTGTTGGTGGAAATGCAAGTGGTGCAGACACTCTGAAAAACAGCATAGAGCTTCCTCCGGAAGTTAAAAATAGAGCTATCCTATGACCCAGCAATTGTCCTACTAAGTATTCACCCAAAGAATATAAAAATAGAGATTTGAAGGGATACATGCACCCCATTGTTTATAGCATCACTATCTACAATATTACTCCGTCGTAAAAATGAATGAAATCTTGCTATTTGCAATGAAGTCGATGGCGCTAGAGAGTATAATGCAAAGCTAAATAAGTTAGTCAGAGGCAGACAAATACCATATGATTTCACTCATATGTGGAATTTAAGAAACAAACAGATAAACATAGGGGAGAAAAAGAAAGAGGCAAACCTTAAAAGAGGCTCTTAACTATAGAGAATAAACTAAGGTTTTCTGGAGGGGAGGTGGATAGGACGATGGGCAATTGGGTGACAGGTAATACGGAGGGCACTTGTGATGAGAACTAGATGATGTGAGTGAGGAATTATTAAATTCTACATTGGAAACTATTATTTCACTGTATGTTAGCTAACTGGAATTTAAATAAAAACTAAAAGAAAAGGAAGTTTACACTGGCAAACTTTTAATTACTGATACTGAAGCTACAGAGGGCCACGGACAATTTCAATTTCTAATATGAAAACATTTAATCAACAATGGTAAACAAACCACTGTATTTCTTGTATGCAGATTCTACATTGCAAACAAATATTTGCTGCTTTGGAAAACTAACATCTTTTACTAACACGATATCATGAATTCCTTCCACTGCCTAAATTCCCAGTGTGGACTGTTCCCCATAAAACCTTTTTATTTTTGAAATTAGAAAATACTTTCTTATATACGAACCATGGTGTCAAGCCTATCTGGGTTTTACCACTGCAAATGCAGGCAGTTCTGTTATAACCAGCAAACGTGGCTAGCTGGCACCATGTTGGTTGCTGTGGCAAAACAAAAGCTTTGGACTTCCCTCATCTAGCCATTTTTTGTTGTCTAACTCAAAAGCACAGCATGTGTTTATCTGTTACTCGTTTTTTCCAGTTACTGACTAAAAACGTATTTTCCTTCATCATCTAAACTAATACACTGTGGTACTGAAACCTCAGCCTTTAGTTTATTCCAAATGGTTTAGGAAAATATTCCTATCTTTCAGTCCCCTGCCTGAAAATCACTGAGCATAAATATCCCTTTAATTTGTAGAAGTTCCAAAATTCTTTCATCAGGAGAATACTATCTTTACAGCAACTGAGTAGTCAAATGTATCCCCAATATTTAGCAGTGCTGAAAGTAATAAAATCAAAATAACACAATTAGAAAAAAATCTATTAATGGCATGCATATTACAATCTTTAACATTCATTTATTTTTAAAATTATGTCGTTCTACAAGTACTAAGTAAATAGTAGCAGGGAGCAGACTCTTCATCAATGTTTAACTCAGACACTCCTACATAATTCAAAGGAAATAATAATATGCCATTTTTAAATGTAAACTTTTCAATCATATTGGTTAAATTTTCACTCTTTAACTGTAATTTTCCTTAGGTCACCAAAAATAAATTTTTGTAAATTGTCTATTGTAGTTATCCCCTTACAGATATTATGGGGATTTGACCATAAAAGCATTTTATATTGCAATGGTTCAGTTTCTAGGTATTTATTTTAAAATAAGATAAAAGCTATTTCAATTATTTATATGTTTCCTACTCTCCTTTTTTGTGATAAATATTGTGAACATCTGCATAGTTTCTTTTCCACCTAGCAGTTAACCCCTGGCAGTCAATTAAAAAAGAAATTTCTTAACCTACTGGTCAAATTAATGAATTCTTGCCTCATCACTGCTCTGGTCTTCTTAAATGGAAATTTGTTTTGACATGAATTTGTTTATACAAAGAAGTAAGAGATTGATCAGCCTGCTGTATGTGTATGTATGAATATGTTTCAGAGAAACAAATCTCAAAATATTTATTGTGAGTCAACTTGCCATGTGAAAGTTTATTATCAAAATATATGAGAATAGCAGGGTTCAAAATCAATGTACAGAAATCTGTTACATTTCTATACACCTGTAATGAAGCAGCAGAAAGAGAAATTAAGAAATCAATACTGTTTACAACTATACCAAAAACAATAACATACCTAGAAATAAACCAAACCAAAGAGGTGAAAGACTTGTATCCTAAAAATTATAGAATACTGATGGAAGAAATTAAAGCTCACACAAAGAAATGGAAAGACATCCCATGCTCATTTAATGCAATCTCTATCATTTAATACAATCCCTTACATGTAATACAATCCTTATCAATATACCACTAGCATTTTTGACAGAGCTAGAACAAACAATTCCAAAACATGTATGGAACCACAAAAGATACCAAATAGCCAAAACAGACTTGACAAAAGTAAAGCAAACTCAGAGGCATCAAAATTTTGGATTTCAAGCTATATTACAAAGTTGTAGTAGTCAAAACAGTATTGTATTGACACAAAAATAGACAAATAGATCAATAGAACAGAGTAGAAAACCCAGAAAGGAACCACAGTATGGCCAACTTACCTTTGACAAACAAGAAAGAATATCCAATGGAAATAACACAGTCCCTTCAACAAGCATTGCTGGGAAAACTGGACAGCGACATGCAGAACAATGAAAATAGACCACTTTCTTACATCATAGACAAAAATAAACTCAAAATGAAAGAAAGACCTAAATGTGAGACAGAAAACCATCAAAATCCTAGAGGAGAACACAAGCAGTTACCTCTTTGGCATCGGCCATAGCAACTTCTTTCTAGTTATGCCTCTGGAGGAAAGGGAAACAAAATAAAAAATAAACTACTGGGATTTTGTCATGATTAAAAGCTTCTGCTTGGTGAAGGAAACAATCAGCAAAACTAAAAGGCAGCCTATGGAATGGGAGAAGATATTTGCAAAAGACATATCTCATAAAAGGTTAGTATACAAAATCTATAAAGAACTTATAAAACTCAACACCCAAATAATGAATAATCCAATTACAAAATAGGCAGAAGGCATGAATGAACATTATGACCAACAGATACATGAAAAGATGCTCAACAGCACTCATCATCAGGGAAATACAAATCAAAACCACAATGGGATATCATCTCACACCTGTCAGAATGGCTAAAATTAACAAAACAAGAAACAATAGGTGTTGGCAAGGATGCAGAGAAAGGGGAATCTTCTTGCCTTGTTGGTAGAAACTGGTGCAGCCACTCTGGAAACAATATGGAGCTTCCCCCAAAAGTTAAAAATAGAACTACACTACAACTCAGTAATTGCTTTACTAGGTATTCACACAAAGATTACAAAAATATGGATTTAAATTTTTAAAAAAATATTTACTTATATTTGAGAGAAAGAGAGAAAGAGAGAGGGCACAAGTGAGCATGAGAGGGGGAGGGGCAGAGAGACAGAGAGAGAGAGAGAGACAGATTCTGAAGCAGGCTCCAGCTCTGAGCTTTCAGCACAGAACCCGATGAGGGACTCAAAGTACAAACCATGAGATCATGTCCTGAGCTGAACTAAGATGCTTAACCAACTGAGCCACTCAGGAGCCCCAACAAAAATACTGATTTGAAGGGATATATGCACATTTGATGTTCATAGAAGCATTATCTACAATAGCCAAGTTATGAAAAGAGCCAAAATGCTCACTGACTGATGAGTGGAGAAAGAAGAGATGGTACCAATGTATAATGGAATATTACTTAACCTTGAAAATGAATGAAGTCTTGTCATTGCAGTGACATGGATGGAAGTAAAGAGTATCATGTTAAGTGAAAGGAATCAAAGAAGAATACCATATGATTTCACTCACATGTGGAATTTAAGAAACAAAACTAATGAGCAAAGGGAGCAAAACTAATGAGCAAATAAAAAGAGAGCAAGGCAAATCAAGAAATGAATTCTTAAATATAGAGAACAAACTGATGGTTACCAGAGGGTAGGTGGGCAGTGGGAATGGGTTAAATGATGATGGGGATTAAAGACTGTTCTTGTTGTGATGAGTGCTGAGTGATGTATTGAAGTGTTGAAACACTACATTGTACATCTGAAAATGGTATTACCCTGTATGTCAACTAGCTAAAACTTCAATAAAAACGTTAAAAATATATCTTGAGAATATTTTCAATATGAAACCTAGAGACCAACTGAACACTTGCTATTTATCCCAAAAAACCAATGAAGTTACCCAAAATGAACTTATATATAAAACTTGAACTGAAACACCACAAACAGTTACCACCAGAAAGTCAGCATTTTTAACAATTTTATGGAAAACATGAAGCTTATGTGAAGTCATGGAAGAAAACATCTTTTGTTTGGCTTTGACCAAATTTTGATTCATTCCATCCAAAGGGGAAAAAACAAAAATTGCTGGTTAAGAAAGAAAAGTTGTTGATCCTTTCTAAGAGTCCCATACACAAAGTTCGAGTCATAGCTCAATGGCACAGAGCAAGGACCAGACATGGGAGAGTAATCAGGAAACCAAAATTTTAGGAGCTTCCAGAACGTCATGCAAATGTATTTGTGTTTTAATGAGTGGTTCACCTCAACTTGTATGTAATGGAGAACAAGGTAAGTGACTTTGACACAGCTAGCCACCTTTATTGGTGATGGGGGCAAGTAGAGAGGAGTACAATTCCTCAACTAACTTTAAGAAAATTAAAATATGTGGACTAAAATGATTCAGCTTAGCAGATTTCTCTGATGTGTTTGGCTTCTCAGAAAACCCTAGTTACCAGTGTTAGATGAATGCCAAAGGGATACATTGGGGCACCTGCAGCCGTTTGCTATGCAATGTTTCTTAATTACTGAATGGGTCATTATTAATTCATCATGTTGAAGTTTGAGAGAAGTCTTCTAATAAAACCACTCTTTTACATGCTGATTCTGGACTAATTGAAAAGTAAGACATAAATAATAGAGATGGAAATTAAAACCTCTTAAAATGGACATTTGTAAGTGAGGCTTATTCATAAGGTCAAGTGATCTTCTGAATATCAGAATTAGACAGTGAATATAGAACAGCTATTCATAGTAGATTAATACATACCTCTCCCATAGGCAAGGCCATATCTCTACACTCACCTCATTACTGAGAGTGATTGAAAGAAAGCACATTCTCCAGGCATATCAGCTTCTAAAATTTAAAGTGGCTGGGTGATGCATTCCTGATTTGTCTGCCAACCTTACTGATAACATAGGTCATTTCATCAACGATGAAGAAGAAGCACTTTCCTTTAAAATTTCGTTTCTACTTCAGATTTCTCACACAAAAAAATTTATTAACATTGATTGCAACAATTATCTTTTTAACCTGTAGATCCTCAGACAATATAGACTACCTTGAAGCAGGTTAATATATTTATTTCCTGTTAGTAACTGATTATGAAATGTAATATAATATTAAGTGAAACATACACATTTTCAATTTGCTTTCCAATATTGACTATTTTCTATTAATCTATTAGTGTGTTTTATAGTACTATAAAACAGTGAGTCATTATTTTTCATAAACACAGGAATTCACAGGTTGATGAGTCCATCATTCATTTAGCAAAACAATGATATCATGGCCTTAGGTTACCTTCTCTCGTGATGTTCCCTTTACATTGCAAAATGACTGCAACAGATCCAAGCTACATTTCCAATGAGTGAAAATCATCTAAATTCAGAAATGAGAAGAGAGAAGTTCTATTTTTGCATCACTTTCTTTTATAAGAGATTATAATTTTCCCTAGAAGCACAATATATGACACTAATACTTTCTCTTTGTTCACATAGGCATGCATTTAGTCACTTATCTGGTACCCCTACCTTCAACAATAGCTAGGAAAGTGAGGGCCTGGCATCTTCCTATCTACAGAGGGAGACAGTCATTCCCAGAAAGAAAGAAGAGTGGGAAGCAGGCTTTTTGTAAGCCAACAGCATTGTCTGCCACTGTCTTTGCCTATTTTGTATAAAAAACAATTACTATGGTAATTTTCTGCTCATGAAAAATGTCACAATATAGATCTAACAAGCACACACATGCACATACATTTGTAAAATAACTAGACATGTATAAAATAAGAAAATAGATTGTTTTAGGTCTGTCATTAGTGCAGATAATGTTATGGCATGAAAAGTACTATGCAAACAGAGGCTGATATATTTAACTGAGAAAGCCAGCAAGAAGGGAATCTAAAAGATTCACTCAAGAAAAGCCTTCGTGAAAATGGAGGGGGGGAGGTGAGAGGATGAAAATAATATATCAGGGAAAGTGTCAAAAAGTTCTCTCATCCCATAAAGAACCTACTGGTGTTCAATTGGTAAAGCCTGCAGGTTCTAAAAGTACAAAGATTAGTACATTTTGGGGGAAAGGAACATCAGTAAAGGATGGAGAGCAAGTATCAGATGTCTGAGAACAGATATTAGAGATTTAGAGACATGAACATAAAAAAGAGAAAAACTACATATTAAGTCATTAGGAATGAAATGTTTGAGTTAGTAACCATAAGACCTTCCGCCTGAATACTTGTGTTTCATACTGTTTTGGATACTGCAATAAATTATATATTTATATATATAATGACATTTGTTTCTGAGCTTTCTCTTCTGTCTACAGACGAAACCACGCTGTATCTAGTTTTTATAGGATCTGATCTATGCTTTCAGTTTCTAACTAGGCCAAGGGTCTCCAAGACTACCATCAGCCTTCAGGATTCCCTAGAATGACTCATAGAACTTAGGAAAGCAGTTATATTCACCATTACAGTTACAACAGAAGGATCCATGCAAAGAGAAAATACTCATGGGAAATCAGGCACAAGCTTCCAAGGGCCCAATCTTGATGGTTTTCACAGTTGCACTCACTTTCTCAGCAACAATGCATGACAGCATGTGTGAAGTATTGCCATCAGGGAAGCTCATATAAGCCTTGGTGTTCGTGATTTTGATTGGTCATTCATGTAGGCACACAACACCCATGGAACTGACCTCAGGTACAGAGTCCAGGCTTCAGAACAAAAGCAGGCATTCACCATATACTGCATTGTTTGCCTACGCTATTAAATTAAACTCGTACCATGTGGTTCAAGGCCTCTGGCAGTATTCAGGGAGTATTAGGCAGAATACTCTCCGTGGACTCAGAGCTAAACTTTCCAGAGTCAGCCAAGGAGCAGTGATGAAGACAGACCTTTCTGAGGCAATGTGCAAAATTTGAGCAACCCCAGCTTACCGAATCAGATTTTTTCCTTCACAGTTCACTGCCTCTATTCTATGGCCTAGGTTATCTTACAGCAAAATGATCAAAATATTCTGAGCATCTAGTGAAGCATTTATCTTACAGATAACACAAATAGTATCAGTATGAATATGCCTAACATTTGGGGGAGCCTTAGGGGTAGAGATAGATTTAAAGAAACAACAAATTCATTCTTTAGAGCTATGTCATTTATATATTTTATACTAATTTGATCATTTGCTTCTTCTGATCAACAATCACTTATATTTTAAGGTAAATTTGTGCAGAACTACTAAGCATAGAAAATAACTGTGATTAGCTAAATTCAGTTTTTCCTCAGGCCAGTCATTTTCAATCAGCATTACATCCTGAAGAGGCTTTAACTTGACCCCAATATATTCCATCTTGATTAAGCCATTTGAAGTTTTCTGTGGCTGTACTGATGCTTTTTATTGATTTTTTTCTTCCTTGTTTCTTTTGTAAGTCCTCTATACATCCTCTGTGATACCTTCAGAGTCACTAACCCTTTCTTCTGCAACATGCAATGGATGGTTACACTTAATGTTTATTGTTCATCTAGCACATCATTGATCTCATCTGTTTTGATTTGTCTTTTCAACATCCAATATTTCCATTTGAGCATGTGAAATGAAGCTAGAATAACGTTAATGTCCTTAATTCTATCTCTTTATCAATTCTAGTTTTATTTTGATGAAGTTTCGACATTTCTTATAACTTTTTATTGATGGTCAGACATTGCCTATTTTACTTTTTGGGATGTTAGAAAAGTTTCTATTGCTATAGGTCTTCTTGATCATTATTATTGTGAATCATGCTTCAGTGAACACGGAGGAGCAGATGTCTTTTCAAGATGCTTATTTCAATTCTTTTTGATAAATATTTGAGATTCAGTTAAGTTATCTGAAACCTCTACAAGACAGTTGGGCTCAGCTCATTTGTTTTCCATATTGCAGGGAACACTGCCCCTCACAGCCTGATCACAGGTGTTCAAAACTTTGATTACCTACATTATGTTTATTGTTTGTTTTCATTTGTATTAAATGAGGGGGTAAATCTGATCTGTTTCCCCATGTTGACTGGAAATTAAAGTTCCCTTTTCTCTATTTTAAAGGGTTTTTGTTGTCACTGCTGTCACTGCTGTTATTTATTGTATTGCTGTTATAACAAATACATATCATCTTGGTGTCTTCAACGATAAAAGCATATTACCTTACATTTCTTTTGGGTAAAAGTACACCACAAGACTGAACCAAAGTGTAGGTGAGGCTACATTCCATTCTGGAGGCTGCAAGGGAGATCCGCTTCCCTTCCTTTTCCAGATTCCAGAGGCTACCAGCATCCTGTAGTTCATTACTTTCTGTCTCCATATTCAAAGACTGTTCTTTTCACACAGCATCACTCTGATGTTTCCAATTCACATCAATTTCTCTGGCTCTGACTCCCCACTGGCTTCCCTCTTCCAGTTAAGGATACTTGTGAATTCATTGTGCCCTCCTGAGTAATCCAGGATAATCTCTCTATAATCTTCTAACTAGCAACCTTAATTCCATATGCAATCATAATTTCCTCTTTGCTATTTAATATAGCATAATCATGGTTCCAGGGACATTTTGGAAGTCCATTATTCTACCTACCACAACAAGATAGAATTAGGTTTTGCCTTTTTTTAAGTTTATTATTGGGGGGGAGAAAGAGAGAGACAGAGAGAGACAGAGAGAGAGAGAGAGAGAGAGAGATCAAGTGCAGGAGGAGCAGAGGGAGAAAGAAAGAATCCCAAATAGTCTCCACACTGTCAGTGCAGAGCCAGATGTGAGGATCGAACCCTCACACTGTGAGACCATGATCTGAGCCAAAACCAAGGGTTAGACAGTTAGTCGACAGAGCCACCCAGGCACCACAGGTTTGGCCTCTTTATTTCATTGTTAAAATTTCCATTTTTACCTGAAGAGATTGAACACTGTACATTTAATGTATTTACATAGTCATTACATTAGTTTACAATCTTGCTGTTTTCAATTTTTCATTGTTATTTATCCAACTTATATTTTAATAAAGTGTATATTTTAATTTCATTTTCTCTCTTCCAACATGATACTATATGTAGCTTCGAGTTCATTTCATTTTACTTACTTATTATAGTTGTTGCTACTGTTATATTGACTAATTTTTCTCCTGCTTCTGGGTTACATTTGGAATACTAATTTGTGAAGTACCAGGATTTTGTTGTGTTTAAGTACCTTGATTTTCATTTTAGCAGTAAGTTCTGTTGCACATAGAATAGCTTAGTGTTTTCAAACCTCATTTTTAAGCTTTATTTTTTGGCATAACTAGAAAGATTTTGTTCTTGAGCTAGTTTACCTCAACTATTCAACTGATTCAATCACACTACTCATCATCATTCTGTTCATAATTCAGTCTTGGTGAGCTGGATGTTTCTAGAAACACATCCATCTATCCATGACCTTTGTGGATGAGAAGACTCTGGGAATTGTTTTACTTACAGCTTTGCAGTTGTTGCTTTCCCCAATAGCCGTTCTTTGCTTGGCTTCATGCATTCTCACCTTGTGCATGAGCAGCTTAGTTCTCAGCCAAACAAACCCAACTGCTCAGTGAGTAGCCCCATGTAAATTTCAGGAAATACTTTTCTGCATATTTCCCTCTCTTTGGTCCTCTGCTCCACACACTCCAGCTATATCAACTTCTCCAAATTCCAATCTCCATCTCCTCAAATCAGCAAAATGCCACAGGTGGCTTGCTTTCTCTCTTCTTGCACCTGCACCCATGGTGTAGAAATGGCCTCTAGGCAGGAAGTGATGTCACTGTAAAATTTACCTTGTTTCCATTCTCTCAGATTGCTATCTTGTTCCACCTGTTGTCTAATATTAGGGTAATGTTTTCATTTTTATTTGTAGGTCCTCTTGTTATTTACAGAAAAAGACAAATCCTGTTGCAGTTATGTCATTATGAACACAGTCATCTTTTGATCTTTCCAGTGTTTTTCTGGTATATTAATCAGTGGAAATTCTCACAGTTTCCTATTGTATTCCAATGATAGCTTCACCAAATCATGGTGGCTAGCAGAATATGTGCATGTATAATACTCTGAAAAATCTGATGCTTGTGGATCCCAGATGTAAAAGCAGAGTTGTCTATGTGTTTTATAGGTCATGTATTTATAGAATAACTTGAAATCTTTATGTTTGATAACCAAAATGTATAGCAGGCAACTTTAAATTTTCTGTCTAATGTGAAAATATTGGGTTTTAAAACATGCTTTCATTTTATGCATAACAGGCACATGATGAAAAATTCTAAATTGTCATGACATTAATTAAATGTAAAATGGAATAGACAGGTTTCAAAGTGAAGATGATAGTTCTGCAAAACAGATAACTATACTGTATTCATTTATTTAATGATTTTTAAAGTGCTCTTTTAATAGCATGCTTCCAGCCATCAACTGAGTTTCAGTTGACACTAATCTAATCTACTGATTATTCAGAAAGCAAGACTAATCTCGCTTCTTAAGGAATAGAAGTAGTCAATCATACTGCAGCAATGAAACATAGATTTGGAAAACATTTTCCATTTGGTTATTTTTCCCAAGAGAGCTCAGTGACATACAAAATGACAATAATAAAATGTCCACCAAAAGATTTTTTGAAATAAATGTCAAAGATCAAAAATTATATTATGAAGCAAATGACTATAACTTAATTCATGCCACTGGTTCTTTAATGAAACTTTATTTAAAAATTTATTTAAAATTTCTCAAAACAACACTATCTCAATCTTATTCCTTTGATTTATCAGTAAGAATTACCCAACATCCCTCGAGAATACTTCCTATTATAGCAATATAAACATGAAGAAAATTTTAATCTCCCCAAAGTTGTAGAAGTGGAAATATGAACGGGCACAAGGCTGAAGATCTAGATGCTAATTTTTTCATGATGAAGTAAAATATGGATTTATTAGACAATTATATGTTATAATAATAAAAGGAAATAGTATATAGTAGGCTTCCATTTCATAATGCTAAAGATGAAAAGAAACACTAAAAACAATCTAAAGTTTAAGATATACAACAGGCTTCTTTCACTACAGAGATTAGCTGTAACAAAAGTAAATGGTTATTAAAAAATCTTCTAATACATGTTTTTTATTATTTGAAATATTAAGATTTTAACTTCTTTAATGTTAATTTAGTTCTTTTTAGTTTTTTCCCTTCCAAATATATTATATAAAACAACATTTTAGGCAGAGAATCACTAAGCACAAAGTAGTGCTGGATTAAAATACACAGGATATATATTTCTTTGATATCTTTAGCTGCTTTATGTAAAATCCAGAGCTTTGAGGTGTTCTCTGAAAGACACAGATTTTCCAGCTTTCTTCAGCAGATTACATAATTCTTTAGAAACAGATATTTTAATGTTGTATTTTTTGCTGTCACATGCTCAGTCTTTTAGTGGAAGCAACATTACTGTCTAAGGTATAATATTCCATATAGAAGGGTATACTTTTTTTTTTTACTCCAGTTAATTCATATCTCCAGTCTAATAAAATCTTATAATTGGTACCTTCTTGGGGCTCCCAAGTGGCTCAGTCGGTTAAGCGTCCAACTTCGGCTCAGGTCACGATCTCACGGTTCGTGGGTTCGAGCCCCGCGTCGGGCTCTGTGCTGACAGCTAGCTCAGAGCCTAGAGCCTGTTTCAGATTCTCTGTCTCCCTCTTTCTCTGACCCTCACGTGCTCGCGCTCACTCTCTCTCGCTCGTTCTCTCTCCCTCTCCCTCCCTCTCTCTCCTCTTCTCTCTCTCTCTTAGAAATTAAAAAAAAAAATGGTACCCTGTTGATCGCTAAGAACATCTAATACAGAATATTGGTGGAACTGAGGTGTATTCAACAATCACAAGGACTCTGATGTCTTCCAGATTTCAGATTCCACAAATTGAAATACTGGCAGCAGGTCTGTAAACTGCAAACTGATTTACCAATCTCTCTGCCATAATGCTTACCACTTGCAAAGTCCAAACTCCTCTATCACCTTTTAAAGTAAGTACACCCTGCCAAATTACTACCATGTCCATGGTTAGATTCCTTGAAGAATTCTGTTACTGCTATTTCTGCAAAAACAATGTTATTGGGGAAAATTATATGTGAATGCTAGATGAAACTGTGAGCCTATCACATTTTGAATTTGTATGTACTTTATCACCCTTCAAGGCACAAGCCTGAATAATAGGGGTTACTGCTATTTCAGAGTTAATCTGCCTCAATTACAAAGTTTCTTTTAGCCTGTGAGACTCTCTAAAATTGTCTTCATCCTTAGGTTCCATTGTTATTAATTTTAAAAAGGTATCTCAATAAAGTTTTCTGTTAAAAATCACCAAAAGTGACTATGAGAAGTATATTAAAAATAATCATAGACTATATATTTTTGTTTTAATAACATTTAATCAGATGATTATCTGTACAAATTCTGACCTTGAAAAACATTTTAAGTCTTTTACATTAACAACTCTTTTATAATCATTTGATATTATAAAAAACTAAATTTATGTGATATCCAGATTTATATGAGTTAAACTTGGTAACTGTATTATATAACTGTTTATCCTCAACTTTACTAAATTGAGCAACTAAAATATGAAATTAGTACATTAAGTGTACCAACTTTTATTTTATTCTGTAAATTTATCATTTTTAAATTTATAAATTACTTGTTAATTAGTTTTCTGTTTTGAATAAAAATTTTCCAGGTGTGGCACCTCAATGTCCTTTTATCTTGTTTTCTTCCTCTAGCCTTATAAATTTAAATATTTTGTAGTAAAATTTATACATTTCTCCCTGATTTCCTTCTTCATAATTTTTATGTCTCACTTAATACCTGCTTTTGAGTTTTATTATTTATGTTCATTTTTTTTTTACCATGATGTTGTTTTTCTTATAATTTTCAATTTGGGGATTATTTCATTTGATGTATTTTGTAAACAGTAAAAACTATTAATTCCATTAAAATTTTTATTATATTCAATAAAGTAATAATTCCTAATGTTTCTTCTGTTTCTTGATTTATATTTTGAAACCTTTTTAATGGTTTGAAGATACCACGTACATTTCCCTTGATATGGTTATTTCTCTTATTTTGAAAATTATGGATTTTGGGTTTTTTCTATTAGTACTCACAGCTAGATTTTAAAGTGTTTACCAAAATATTTCTTAAATTCAGAGTTAAGAGCGTAGCATTATCTTTAGCAATTTCTTAGCTATAGCATGTAATTAACAAATCTCTTACCTTACTTTCTATCTCCCTGAAATGGCTTCTCTTTTTAATGTTTTCTGTATATATTTTTGTTATTATATTATTATTTTATGCCTTACCAACTTTTTCTTTCAAGAGGCCTTCTGATATCTGCATTCAGAAAGATAGCCAATTTAAAAACATAATTTAAACTTTTATTTATTCTGAATTGGCTTTAATGTTAACTTCCAGACTTTGTAATCCTTATTTCCTCTATTTTGTTTTTTGGGGTTTTTAAAAACTGTCTTATTTATTTTTGATAGAGATAGAGAGACAGTGTGAGCAGGGAAGGGGCCAGAGAGAGAGGGAGACACAGAATCCGAAGACAGGCTCCAGGCTCTGAGCTAGCTGTCAGCACAGTGCCGGACGCGGGGCTTGAACCCACAAACTGCGTTATCATAACCTGAGCCGAAGTCGGAGGCTTAACCGACTAAGCCAACAAGGCGCCCCTATTCTGAATTCTGTTTCAGTTCGGGGCACATCTTCAAGTAATTTTCAGAAGATAATGACGGAAATATTTGCAGATTTTCCAACTATTAGAACATGTTTACATTATTATTTTATACATAGAATTTATTTTGAGTATTTTAAATCCTATGTTACTAAACACAATAAAATTTAACTATTATCTACCCTCTGGTTGGAAGCTTTTTGAATTTAGTTGCTATGTGTATATTCCTGACTAGTGTTTCCCTCTCATACCTTATAAGAATTTTTCCTTATTCTTCTGTAAACTGGAACTCCTGAGCTTGCCTAAAGCTTGCTCCTCCAGCACTTTTCTTCATCTTTACTATAGCTCAGGACTAATATTTGAGTATCTCTTTCTATCTCAGCAAATCCTTCCAGCAGGTGTACATTAAACATATGTTCACTGCTCAACACCTTTTCACCACTTCCTCTCTTATCACTCTGGACCATGGCAACGTAGCCCGGTCTAAGTCACAGCCCGACTGCTAACTGCCGCACTTGAATCTATGTGTGAAGCAGCAGGCAGTGATTCTATTACGATGTCAGATCATGGCCCTTCTCTGCTCCCTACACGACTCAGACTAAGAAAGATACTCTCTGCAGTGTCTGACAAGGCCCCATAGCCTATGCTGCACTGTTAGGCCTCTGATGTCATCTCCTGAAATTTAACTCTGCACCCTTCAGTGAGCATTCTTGAGTTCCTATTACTTCTCATACACTGCAAGCATTCTCCCACCACAAAGCTTTTACAGTGGCCTTTCCACCTGAGTGGAATATTCTTCCTCCAGCTATCTCATGGCTCACTTCTCACCTCCTTCAGATTGTCTTTCACCTTTCAGATTCGAGAAGCTCACCCTACCAACACTAATTCCTGTCTCTCTAGGTTTTTAAAAAATAATTGATTCTAAATTTAGCAAACAAAAAATCATTCACAATAAAATGTTGATAATATCAAGCAGGACTAGTTATTTCTACTATGCTTCCTTTTATAAGCTAAAGGAACAAATATTTTTATGTTTGGCCATTTTAGGAAAATTTCTTTAAGCTTATATATTTTTTTAAAGGCCATTTCAACAAATTTTAAATTTGTGTTTCTTGTTTGAATTCTGATTGGCCCAAATTTGGGACAAACACAATAAAATAGAGCTGCCAAGGAAGACAAACGCAATAAAATAGAGCTCCCAAGGAAGACAAAATACAAACAAAAATCATATTCTTCAAGGGCAAAGGAAATTTATGCAGTTAATATTTTCATACTATACAATGACTAAAGTATATATTAGTAACATGTTATTTTCAAAATTAATAAACTTTGTAAAAATTAAAGCTCAGACTTAATAGAAAATCTAGGTGATACAAAGCAATTTCTATAATCTGGCCACAAGGAAACTTTTTAATTAAAAAAAAAAAGAAAACCAAACTTCTAATACTACTTTTAAATCTCTACCATGTAAAAATGTACAGTTGAGGGTCCAGAAGCCTTTTTCTTTATTAACATGTGCCTTAACATTGAAACATTAGTTTGTTTAATTTTAATTGAAACATTAATATGTGCATTAACACAATGAATATGTGCATTCATTGAAACTGAATGACTATTTTTAAGGAACTAAAAACACAGATTCCACATTTCTGAGATATTTGATATTTACAGAATGTCCTCAAAGTTGTGTTTTTATCTATTGTTACAGACTTCTAAAACGATCTCAATATACACTTATATGTATATTTCAGACACAAATATGTAAGTATGCAATTAACATTTATTCATTTAAATTCTTTCTACAATATAATTACCTTTAGCATATTAAATGAAATGATGCATGCATTCATATTTATAACTTAATTTACCATCCTAAAAAGCCAATAGACACACTTATTATCTTGTGTTTATTTTCAATTATCTGTCATCATTGTACTGAGTGTTTTATGAGCCATTTATATTAATTACCACCATTAACCAAAGTAGTCAATTTTTGGTTTTTTTGGACAGGAGCATACATTTACATCAGTTTATATAACAGCTAACAAATTTTAAAGTAAAGACACGTAAAATATTACTTAAGATGACCTGGTTTTCTATAGCCTGTCTATATTTAAAAAATCACAATATAGTTATGTATAACAATGTCTAATAACTGATGTTTTTATCTGTATTTTTTCCTGTCTTACAAAGTCTGGCCATGATCTCTTGTAAATTCAATCTCTCAAAATGATGATTTATCTTGTGCTAACTGCTAAGGACCTGTTTTTAAAAGACAGCTGACACATCTTTACAGTTTACCTCTTCTTCCTGGAACATGTATATATCTGCAATCATGAGCCCTGACCACCTGTGGAATGTTGGAGCACAGGCTGAATACTGTGTGATTCCTAAGGAAACAGGGAGTAGAGTCACAAATGACTGCTTATATCCAGACCCTTTTATGTGAATAAACTTTTTAAAAATAAATCACTACTATTCTCTTTTTTTATGATTTAAGTAATTTCAGTACCCAGTGTGGGGCTCTCACATCCCCAGGATCAAGAGTTGCATGGTCTACAAACTGAACTGTCAGGGGCGCCAGTCACTACCATTCTTGCTATGCATTGCCAGACTTTTAAAAACTTAGAAATGATTATTTTTATTAAAATTCTTATAGCAGCTTTTAAAAAGGCCAGAGTCTACTGAAACATACACAAAATCTTTTCATGAAAAAAACATGATATCCTCGAAACACAAAACACAGAATTGTATTTTTTTATTTTTTTTATCATGTATTTTGAAAATTTAAGTCTCTGTTGAACTTAATTATTTGATTAGGTATGAAAGTATATCAGTACACATAACTTGTATAAACCTATGATTGAGCTGTGCTCGTGAACAAACTTTCTGTAGATCAATCATGCCTGTAAACTCGAGTGTTAAAGGCACATTGAAATGACCACAAAAAGGGATAACATAAGGGGTCATAAGCTTTAAATTTGTCCACAGTAAAAGTTATGTGCATCTTTTCCCTTTTATTTAAGAATATTCAGAATCAAAATCCCCAGATGTGGATAAAATTGTCTCCAAGATAAAGAAAAGTAATCAATTTCTTTCTGGCATATAATTCATCTTTGAATCACTGTGGAAGAAATCTAAAATCACTGCAATTTCTATTCCTATGGGATTCTCTTATACCAAGGGTCTTAAACTGCCCTTAATATTTCAATATGCGGTTTGGAGCCTTTAAAGGGAAATTGAGCCTCAAATTTGCTACATATTTTTCTAAGTTTCTGAAGTGCTGTGCCAATTATATTATTTATATTATTCCTGTGGATCATAGTTATATCAGAAATGGATAGGCACCCACCTAGTGTTAAATCCGAAGGAAATAAATAGAAAGATCTAAATTAATGGAATGGTGAAAAAGGATATAGCAAGAGGTTTCTGGCTGCATTCATACTTCTAAAGAGACAACTTAAGTGACAATGGCTCCTAGTTTATTTATCCTAAGTCATTATTTCTTTGGGGCGCTTGGGTGGCTCAGTTGGTTCAGTGTCTGACTCGACTTCGGCTCAGGTCATGATCTCACTGTTCATGAGATTGAGCCTCATGTTGGGCTCTGTGCTGACAGTAGTGCAGACCCTGCTGGAGAGTCTCTCTCTCCCTCTCTCTGCCTCTCCTCCGCTTGTGTTTGTCCTCTCTTTCAAAATTAAAAAAAAATAATAATTTTTTTTAAAAAGGAAAAGAAAGAGCTATTGAACCAAAACAGCAAACTAATCTTCAGGTTCTGGACTATAATTGTCCACAGCTACGATCAGATGGGTGGGTTGTTTGCCTGTCTATATGCGGTATTCCATATATATCGGTAAAGCAGTGAGAGTATTTTGCTCTGTGATACAAATGATGGTATATATAAACTGAATGAAATATGTCATCACTAAAGGTACGTTATTACTAACATTAAAAGATGTCTTTTAAAATAATGGAAACATGTCAAGTGACAGATACATCTAACGTGCAGAGAGAAGCAGCTTAGAAAAAATGTTTTCAGTTTTATCTGTAGGTCCTCTTGTTACTTACAGAAGACAAAAATCCTGTTGCATATGTCATTATGAACACAGTCATCTTTTGATCTTTCCAGTGTTTTCTAGTATATTAATCAGTGGGAATTCTCACAGTTTAGAAAGCACAGCATTTTTTTAAATATTTATTTTTTAATTCTGAGAGAAAGAGGAAGAGCATGAGTGGGGCAGGGTCAGAGAGAGAGGGAGATACAGAATCTCAATCAGGCTCCAGGCTGTGAGCTGTCAGCACAGAGCCTGATGCGGGGCTCGAACCCATGAAACACGAAATCATGACATGAGCCCAAGTTGAACACTTAACTGACTGAGCCAGCCAGGCACCCTAACCAATCATTTCTATATTCTGTCTATGCAGATGCTGTTATAAATGTTGATAGAGGCCTGATTTAAAGTGGGTGAAGTTTCTTTTGTGTCAGTGATAAAATCGATGATATATGACTTGGAAATTAGATTCTAATATAAAGCAAATGAGAGAAACGTTAAAAATAAGACCAATACATGATATTTAAAGACACAAGAAAATGTGTATTTCTTATGTGATGATTGTTCTGATTGAACTGGATTTCTGAGTAGCTAATGAGGAATGGTAAACAACTGTTGGCATTTTAAATTTTAGTTCAGCTCTATGTAAGATATGGTCATCGACTTTCTACTACTTTAGTTAAGACATCAGGACTCAGTCTAATTTCACTTTTGGGTAGCGGATATTTTTAATATCCTCTCTTTTTAATTTGTATTCTGTCCTTTTGGAAAAATATGTCTAAGGGTTGAGTTACCCTGCTTAATATATATTGTACTTCCCATATCAATATTTTTTCTTCAGTTCTCAAAAGATCAGTTATTACTTCTTCATATATTGCCTCCCATTTCTTTATTCTTTAGAGATTCTAGTTTAAAAAATGTCAGAACTACTCACTATATCTCCCTGTATTTTGGGTTTAACAAATTCCTACTGCTTCTATTTCTGTGGCTTTTTTGGTAGTTACTTATGATTCAGTTCCAAAGTCTCTAATTCTCTGTTCAACTCTGTCCAATTTATTGTTCTACCCATCCAGGGAGTTCTTTTCTATTTGTTAGGTTTTAGCACATTTTTTATTTCTAACTATGGGGCCCTGACAAAAGGAGTCATATCTGTAGTTTCTTGTGATTTGCTCATTTTATGATTCTCACCTTTTTTCTTTAAGAATTTCATACACGATTATTATATGTTCTCTATCTGGTAACTATTTTAACTTTGTATATGCTCAAGGAAATGATCATTCCATATTTAATACTGCTAATGCCTCAAACAATAACTGCCTTTATTTATAAATAAGAACAGAGACATTTGGGGCTATCCCAAATTAAAATGTTTTATAAATATAAATTTTCCATGAGACTGCTTCTATATTTTGTATTACTTTTCTCAAGTTGAAGGTGAACTCTGGAGTTATTATAAATGGAAAGGCATGCACATATGTGGGGTTAAAAAATGACTACCTGCATGCATATGTGAGCTAGTCTATGGACTTTACAGGTCAGCTGTGCAAAAGTCGAAATAAGTCATATCAATTACAGAAATCATCCGTTCATTATATTGAATATATCATATGAATTCCCTTAAGTTGATAAAAACTACCCAAGTCTTACAGACTCAGACAGGATATTAGGTAGCTAAGAAAATTTATAGACGAACCTTCAGATTTGAAGTCTCCCTTAGACTTAAATTGCATTCAATGAATCTTTGTATTCTGGTTCTGCAAGTCAGAGCAACTGAATTCTGCCCCACACAGCACTAAATATTAATTTATTGACATCTTGTTACAGCTCTGCATGGATCTCCTTAACCTAAATAAACTTTTTGCTTATGCTTATACATGTGAGAAACTTGAATTTTAGTACTATAAAGCAGTTTGAATATGCATCCCGAGTGGTATTGTATAAGTTCACACAGTCCTCATATAACAAAAGCATTAAACTTTGGATCTTTTAAAATACCGTCTCCTATATATACAATGATCTGGTATTATAATGAAGGATCTATTGCATACTGATCAATTTACATAGAATCACATATTTTTTTAGATTTTGTGTTTATTGCTGCAGAACATATTTATTAAGCCTTTCCTACACATGATGGTAATTTCCTGCTCTTCACATGTTAACAGGAGATACTGAATGTCATTTTCTGGAAGAGCTGACTACTTTCATTGGCAAATTTTCTTTTAGCCCTACTCTGTGTATTGCATAAGAATTTAACTGGGGTTTCATTTCTATGCTCATCATTAGATTATTTTCTCTATCTGGGTACTTATTTTCCCTATAGTTTTATTTCCTTGATTTATAAAAAAACTGAACCTCTAAATACAATGATACTAACTGATACTTAGAGAAAAGAAAAAACATGGTGTTACTGTAGTGACTTTATATATTACTTTGGAATCACTTCAGTTCTATTCAGTGTCTCATCAAAATCAAAATCTCATCAAAATTTATTAGAACAATTGTTTCTGTTTCATAAAATATATATTGTTTTCCTATGGAGACATCTAATACTTGGTTGTGAAAAATCACCATTGTTAACAATGTTTATATTCTGCTCCCTTATTAATAAACTTTTGCTCTTTGTATGGAAACAATAAAAATGCAAGTACAAAGGCAGTCAAAAATAAAATAACAGAATGACTAAATCACATTTACGTAGAGTCAGGAAGACAGATTGGGATTTTTTGCTTGCTTTTAATACTTATTAAATATGGACCAATTTTAATCAAATATAATTTAATGAATAAATTTATGCAGAGAGAAATGAAAACTGGAGATATAGTCTACTGAAAAATAAAACATATTCATTAATGAAATAATACAAACTGCAAAATGCTATCATGCTAAGGAATAGGAGGTGTTTCTGTTTAAATGCCCTGCTTTTACTACTTTCTAGAACTGTATCAGTCTTTCTCATCAAAGATAGCACTATAAAGAAAGGTTCAGAGTAAGTGGTGTCTGCCTCCAACCATAAAGTCTGTAGAGGAAAAAGGGGTTTTATTCAGAAACTTACATGCTAACATAAGCCCTAGAAAGTGAAAGATATTAGGTCAAATTCATCATTCTTTAAGGGTCCCTAAATGTTGTACACATAAAAAAGTAAAGACTACATTTATTTCCATACCGACTTCTACATGAGGATTCATAACTCTGTCACCTGCTGTGCTTCCCTTCATTTTCTCTTTTGAAAAACAGCAAAAAAAAAAAAAAATTCTATTAAAACACCTACTAAACCACTTCATAGATTTTAACATAAATCTAGACTTCAGCAATAGGAGTATAACATAAATTATTCAAAAAAAGCATAAACTCTTAGTTTATTACTGTTAAAAGTAATAAATCTGCTATGTTATACAGGCTCACATGCTGAGCATAGCATTACTATTGTGGAGAAGACTGGTAATATAGGGTGTTATTTAAAATGCAGCTTCTTTTTCTGCTGACTAAGTCCTGGGTATGTACACTAGTATTCGAAGTGTATTAGATGTTTGAGAACAAACAAAATAGAAAGTAGAAATTAATGTGTTGAATTGAAATCAAATGTTGTACCCTGTCTCAGTTTTCTCATCTGTAAATTGTGGGGATTAGATTAGATCTTCTCTCAGGACTCTTTGGCCTATTAATTATTATGACATATGTTTCAATATGGTGGAGAGGAGGGTGGAAGGAGTCCCTTAATTTCCTCATATACAAATAATGGCTCTATTTAAACAAGATGGATGCTTTCATTATCACTGTAAATTTTCAATGTAAGAAAAAGAAGCCTGCTGTAAGTAGAAATATAATTCATTCATGAATGTAAAAATTATGTAGGTATGGTTATTCTAAAACACAATCTTTCTCATTGGTGAATCACCGAGGGAATATATAGAATAGATGTGCCCGTCTTCAGACAGCTGTGTTTCAGTGATACATACCACATGTATTTAGTAGCTCCTGGGTACAACCCACATCATTATTTGGGCTTAGGAGAAAAATAACATTAAATAGAATTGAAAGAGCAAGATAATATTCTTGCCATCTAAATTTAATATCTGATTAATTTCATTAATTCGCCTTTGTTTAGCCTTCTCTCTATTCTGTAGTGTTTATCTTTCTAAAGCACAAAAGAAAAATAACATTTTTTCTCAAATAACAGCAAGATTTCAAACACCAAACTCCTTCAGATGAAATTAAGTTTCTTCCTAATCTGGTCTCTATGCATTTTATCTGTAATATCTCTTTCCCCTTCCCAACTCATTCTTAGCCTCCTGAGGTTAGCTTCCTCCTTTTAGGCTCAGCTCAATGAAACATCCTACGAGAAAGATGCCTTAATTTCCCTGATTGCAAATACTTGGTCTTCTTTTCTTCCACAGTGTAGTATCTACTTTCCAACTGATATTCATTTCAATTTTTCTTTTCTTATACCAATTTATTTATTACCCTCCTCAGCACATTAAGTATCTTGGCAGCTTCTTACTAAATTATATTTATGTGTTTATTTCCTTATCTCTGGAAACACAGTAGGCACTCAATAATAGATGTTCAGCTGAATATCTTAATCCCCAAAAGATATATTGGTCAAATTTGAGGGGAAATGATGGCGTATGAAGTCAAAGTTTCTGAAAGTTAATCATGTTAAAATGAGCATCTGCTAAACTGTACCTGTATCATGACTCAACTTATGATTAAATAAGAAAAATAGTCACAAGCATGTGTATTGATATGGTGATAAGCATATTCACGACCTTGATTACGAAAAAGCAGTAATTCTGTCTAAATGAAGCAGACACAACTTCTGTAGGTGATTTTATTGCAGCCCCCATAAAATCATGAATCTTAAGGATGAGAAAAGTGAGCATACTATGGAGCAACAAAGATTCCAAAGTTAAAATCCATACTGTTTTACAAGATAGTGAGAGTCATTCTGCTTATGCTCTTAACCTGTATTTTAAAAAATATCCACTTGAGCCTAGGAGATAAGGGTAGAATACTGAAGAATTCAGTAGGATGCTGGTCTGTCTGGCAGGGACAACTAAACCAGGCATAATACAGAGCCAAATTTCATGTCCTCACTCACAACACTACATTATTAAGGAAGAGGTAATTTACAGCATACCATCAGGTCTCTTCATCAAATACTTATGTGATCCAAATTCCTACACAAATGTCTGAAATCCTGAGGGACAGGGATTGTAAGCACATTTGAAAATGTCTGCTCCCTAAACTCTAAAGCTTATCAAAGCACACTTGCAAGACTGAATTACACACAGAAGTGAAGAAATCTCCTGTAAACCTCAGTACTCTTGACAATTTAAATAATCAATGCAAGAGTAGTGGGCTTTCTGGAGCAGCAGTAGGTGCCTGAGAGAGTGGTGACCCATGGGAAAATTTCCCTCCCTTGGCTCCTTTGTTAGGAAGTGGTAAAATAGCAGCTTTACTCAGTGAGATTTCAAAGACAGGGAAGGATTTAATTCTTAACTGAATGAGCCACCCAGGCACTCTGGAAAGATTTAATTCTTAAGATGGATGCAGATGCTTTGAGTACCTATGGGAAAATGTTGGGGGAGGGGAGATGATGATCCTCTAAAAATTTCCAATAGGGTTAGTTAAAAGAATGATATTAAGATTTTAATATTCCTTTCATATTAAAATCCAATAAAAGAATAATGATATAAGGCTATAGAATTTAACTTCAACATATATACTCTTTCATTTTTAAAGGAAATATTTGAAATTATAAAAATTTGTGTATAGAACACAGTAAACAACCATATATCCATATTAATAAAAAGCAACTCCCAACAAATTAAGTTTTACAAACAGCCAAGGTATGAATGGACTATCCACAAAACAAAATTAAACTCAGGACTAAGCACAGCAAAGCAACACCTTCAATCATTCCACACTTATTTTAACCCCTATATATTTATTTTTACCATTTTTCAGGAATCCTGGCCAAAAGATGTTCATTTGTACTTTAGACATCCTCACCAAAGCAAGCATACCTGAATGTAATGATAAGGTCTGGTATTTTGTATTTTATAGCACAGAGGAATAAAGAGAATCATTCACTCTATAGGCAGTTCACTTTGTTTAGGAAACCAAAGAGGCAGTGTTAGGTGATAATGCATAATAAATAATTTGGTTGATTTTGTCCTGGGCTTCTGAGAGTGACTCTCTAATTCCTTGGAATTTCCCCATATGAGAATCTTTATTAATGATGGGTCCCTCAGACCACACCTGAATTTATGCTAACATAGTGACATAATGGTAGGCATCCAGAGAGTTTCAAGATAGGACTTGGTCATGCCAACAGAACAAACTATGTGATTAGATGGTTAGAACTTTGAGTGATATCAGCCGGACATCCAGAGAAGTGAGAGGAGCTGGAGGTGTCTTCAACCAAGTGACCATTGATTCAATCAAGATGAATTCAATCAAGATTTCATCAAGATGAAAACCCAGTAAAATATCTACATACCTTCAGGTCAATGAACTTCCTTCACTGTTAATCATAAATGAACGGGCTGGGTGGGAGGTGTGAAGTGTACTGAGGACACACAAGCTTCACATGTGGAATCCTCCTAGGCTTTCATCTGTGTTTTTTACTTGATCCTTATTCTTAACCCTTATAATAAATGTAATTACAAATATGACCCTACTTTGAGTTCAGTAAGTTACTCTAACAAATTACCAAACTTGAGGAAGTAATAGGAAGAACAAAATTAGCATTCAGTTGGTTAAAGTACAGGTAATCTCTGAATCCTGGAGTTTTGCCGTTGGAGTCCTAAATGAAGGCAGCCTGTGTGCACAGTGCCCTTAACCTGTAACATCTATGTTAACTCTGGGTTATTAGTGCCCCAACAGCAATGCAGGTAGTGTTAAAAATAATTATTCATAGCACTTGTTAAAGATGGTTAAGACCTTATTCAGGACCATTGTGATAGGTATGGGGACACCTAGGATAAATTTTGCAATAGATTAGAGAGACTATATTCAAATCCATTTATAGTGTGGACATCTGGGAATTTATAGCCAAAAAATAGGTTGGTGGTCAATAGCTGGAAAATTACTAAGAGGGAATATGAGGAATAAGGGAGATTCAGGCTAAACCCACCTAACAGGATTCTTGCTGAAGACATATCATGGTGACCAAGGGGTATGGTGGAGGATAAGAAATCTGATCAGATATTAAGAGTGATCAGATATTGAAAATGGGAAATTTCTAGTTCAACTGATTTACAAGGACCCAGCTAAAACTAGATTTTATGAAGAAATGCACAGATGGGCCTAGGAGAAGCTTTAGAAGGCGGACTAAAGTTTGGTCAAGCAAAGAATCTTTGTCAATAGACAGCCTCTAAATGATCAGCAATGATTCCTGCCATCTGGTATTAACACTATTGTGTAGCACCCTTTTGCATCGCATGATTGCTCTGCATGACTGACCAATGGAATATGGCAGAAGTTATGATATGTCACTTTCAAGATTATTAGAGTATAAAAAACACTGAAGCTTTCATTTGTTCTATGTGTGAGAGAAAGAGAGAGAGAGAGAGAAATCATTTGCTGTGCTGTGCTGTGCTGTGGAAACAGCTGTCATGTTGATGTTGTGAGCAGCCCTACAGAGAAGCATATGCAGCAAGGGAATAAAGCCCTCTACCAAGAGCCAAATGCATGAGTTTAGAAGATACTTCAGTCTAGTCAAGCCTTCAGGTTATCACAGTCCCAGCGACATATTGTTTACAACCTCATGAGAAACTCCAGAGTCAAAACCACTCAGCTAAGCTGATCTTAAATTCCTGACACTGTGAAAATGTGTGGATGTAATAAATTGTTCAATGCTTCTAAAGTCTGAATTCAGTTATTATGCAACAGGAGGTCATTCAAAGACTGGGTAAAATTTCCTTTTTTTTTTCATTTTTCTACTTATTTAATTTTTCCTTTCAGGAATAGCAACTGGTAGTATTTCTTCATCTTACCTAAGGAAGAAAGCATGCAATTCAGAGGACAAGCTTGGGCCATTATGGCATATGGGACTTTTTCAACATGATAGGAAATCACAGTAGAGTGGAAAAAAATCATTCCCCTCCCACCCCAAACTGATCAGATTATGATAACTCTGAATGCAATCACACTTTATAATACATTGAAATAATACCTTAATGCAATTTTCCTAAAGAAAATGCAGACCATGATTTTATTTTCATTTTAAAATGAAAAGAAAAACAAGTTGCCAAGCAAGGTATAGTGTAGCTAGCACTCATAATTACTAAAACAAAGTGTTGTGTGTTCAATCATCAACCTAGTACTATTCACAATTATGTTTAATCTTATTTCAGCATTGTTGGCGGGTCTGTGGTATACTATTATCAAGAAAATAGTCAAAAGACAGTAAAATGTTCTTGGTTTACTTGTCTAAATGTAAATTGGCAAAACCATCCAAAAGAGACAATGTGCTTTTCATTTTTCATTTTGTTGTACAGAAAGCATGTCAGTTGATTTGTATACTATCTTTTATATAATTTGGGGTCATCTGTTTGACTTGGGTTTCTATAAAGCAAATGGTATATATTTAATACACTTGGTCAAACTTAAAAAAAGACCTATATTTTGATGTTTTAAAATGTAAATGCCATTACATGATAACAATATTTCAAATTCACTAACCAATTTATGCTTTCTTATTTTGAAGTATTACATTTCATCATGTAAATATTATTTGTGAGAGTAATATTTTAAAAACAATAAAATGAGGCACCAAATTGAAGGTGTTTGATGTCAAACAGATATTTGGTGAGTTTTGTTCAACTCATTTTCCTATTGCAGAGAACACTGTGGCATATATTAAAATTTTTGTTAGTGTCAAAAAACTGAACTTTGATTTATGTATACATAATAAAAATTAATGAAAAAGCCAATATTTCTTGCTTTTACAACTTCTGAAATAGAATCTACTTGAGGGGGTTTGAATAACTGTAGTGACTTCCAATGCACTTAAGGCAACTAGTTGGTTATCAGGTCACTGTTTTAGCTATACTACTAGATAAAATTATAAAATAAACAGTTTTAACTATTAATTCTCTGAAGTTAGTAACATGATCCCCTATTCTATACCATGATCACTTAAAGGGGGGAAACCACTCCAAATTTATTGTGCAAATGATGGACACTTTCTAGTTACCTATGAATAAGATTTTTTCCTAATAACTCCATTATATTCTAAAATACAAATCTATTTATGAACATGCCTATATACTGAGATATAAATAAAAAAGGAGTTCATTTATAAAATATCTTAGGATATAATAGAGGTAGACAGAGAATTTTTAAAAAATCATTCTAGAGACGCTTGGCTGATTCAGTCAGTGGGCATGTGACTCTTGATCTTGTGGTAGGTTTAAGCCCCATGCTGGGTGTAGAGATTACTTAAAAATAAAATCTTAAAAGACTTATTCTATATATACTTACTAATGTATAATGTACTTACATATAACGATACTTATAATGTATCATGGTAGGCTCGGTGATGTGAAACAATCAAGCAATTCCACTATTAGATATTTACCCAAAGAATACAAAAATACTAATTCAATGAGATACATGCAACCTGATGTTTATAGTAGCATTTTCTACAACAGCCAAATTATGGCAACAGTCCAAATCTCCGTCAACTGATTAATGGATAAAGAATATATGGTATGTGTGTAAACACACACACACACATACACACATACACACACACACACACAATGGATTATCACTCAGCCATAAAAATGAATGAAGTATTGGCCATTTGCAATTGCAAGGATGGAGTTGGAGAGTGTTATACTAAGCAAAATAAGTCAGTCAGATAAAGACAAATACCATAAGATTTCACTCATGTGTGAAATTTAAGAAACAAAACAGATGAACACAGAGAAGAGAAAACAAAAAGAGAGAGAGGTAAGCCAACCAAGAAAGAAACTCTTGACTATATTGAACAATCTGATGGTTACCAAGGGGAGGTGGGTGGGAAGATGTGTTAAATAGGTGAAGGGGATTAAGTAAGGCACTTGTGATGAGCACTGGGTGTTATATATAAGTGATGAATCACTAAATTCGACTGCTGAAACCAATATTATATGTTAACTAACTAGAATTCAAATTAAAGCTTGGAAAATAAATACACACATAAATACAAACCTGAAAAAAATAATTTTAAACCTCTTTCCCCCACTTTTAATAAATCAGTGGTAATATATTAAAGAACAATGGTGAGGGTGGAATCCCAGTTTCATTCCTAACCACAGAGGAAAAGTTCTCAGTTTTTCCAAGAATGATTATATTAGCCATGGATCTTTTGTATATGGCTTTTATAATGTTGATGTATGTTCCTTCTATCCCTACTTTGTTGAGGGCTTTTATAAAGAATGGACAATGAGTTTTGTCAAATGCTTTTTCTGCATCTATTGAGAGGATCATATATTTCTTATCCTTTCTTTTATTAATGTGGTGTATCACAACAATTGATTTGTGAATATTGAACCACCTTTGCTACCCAGGAATAAATCCCACTTGATTATGCTGAATGATTCTTTTTTTTAGTGTTTGTTTATTTTTGAGAGAGAGACAGAGCGTGAGTGGGGGAAGGTCAGAGAAAGAGGGAGACAGAGAATCCAAAGCGGGCTCCAGGCTTTGAGCTGTCAGCACAGATTAAATGCAATTCCTATCAACATGTCACTAGCATTTTTGATCAAGCTGCACCAAACAATCCTAACATTTGCATGGAACCATAAAAGACCCCAAATATCAAAAGCAATCTTGAAAAAGAAAAGCAAAGTTGGAAGAATCACAATTCCAGACTTCAAGCTATATTACGAACCTGTAGTCACAAAACATTATGTTCTTGGATCAAAAACAGACACATAGATCAATGAACAGAGAACTCAGACATGGACCTGCAACTGTGTGGTCAACTAATCTGTGACAAAGGAGGAAAGATTCCAATGGAAAAAAAGACAATCTCTTCAACAAATGGTGTTGGGAAAACTGAATAGCAACATGCAGAAGAATGAAGGAGCCTGGACCACTACCTGATACCATACACAAAAATAAATTCAACATGGGTAAAAGACCAAAATGTGAGACAGGAAACCATAAAAATCCTAGAGAAGAACACAGGCAGCAACCTCTTTGACATCAACCAGAGCAACTTCTCACTAGACACATCATTGGAGGCAAGGGAAACATAAACAAACATGAACTATCGGGAGTTCGTCAAGATAAAAAGCTTCTTCACTGCAAAGGAAACCATCAACAAAACTAAAATGCAGCCTACAGAATGGGAGAAGATATTTGGAAATAACATATCTGATAAAGGGTTAGTATCCAAAATCTATAAAGAAGTTATCAAACTAGCATCCTCCAAAAAATAATCCAGTGAAGAAATGGACAAAAGACACGAATAGACACTTTTTCAAAGGACACTTACAGATGGCAAATGGACATATGAAATGTCACTCATCAGGGAAATACAAATCAAAACTATGATGAGATATTATGTCACACCTGTCAGAATGGCTAAAATGAAAATACAGAAAACAACAAATTTTGGTGAAGATGCAAAGCAAGTAGCACCTTCCTACACTGTTGGTGGGAATGCAAACTGGTACAGCTACTATAGAAAACAGTATGGAGGCTTCTCAAAAATTAAACATAGAACTATTCAGTGACTCAGCAATTGTACTACTTGGTATCTACCCAAAGAATACAAAAATACTGATCTCAAGAGATACATGCACCCTGTTAATAGCAACATTATCAATAATAGCCAAATTATGGAAAATGCATAAAGATGTGTGTACACACACACACACACACACACACGAATATTATTGAGCCATAAAAAGGAATTAAATTGTGCCATTTGAAGTGATGTGGATGGAGTTAGAGTGTATTTTGCTAAGTGAAATATGTCAGTCATAGAAAAACAAATACCATAAGATTTCATTCATACATGAAATTTAAGAAAGAAAACAGATGAACACAGAGGAAAGTGGAGAAAAAGAAAGAAGGAGGCAAATCACGAAAGAGACAGTTAACTATAGGGCATAAGCTAATGGTTGGTGGAAAGGCAGTGTGCGGTGGGATAGGCTGCATGGGTAATGAGTATTAAGGAGGGCACTTGTGATAGCGCTGGCTGTTATATGTAAGAGATGAATCACTAAATTCTACTCCTGAAACTAACATTACACAATACGTTAACTAACTAGAATTTAAAGAAAAATGTGAACATAAATAAAAAGAAATACGTCACTGGTAGACTTGGCAATCACTATTCTAAGTATCACTATTATAAAACTCAGGTCAAATTACAATGAGAGTGAAACAGCTTGTGAAATAGAAGTGGAAAGATGATAAAATGTGAGAGTCATATCATAAAAAAAAGGAATTGATTTAGGTGATAAAAAACAAAAAGTAGATGGACTTCTTCTTCCAGGGATAGAGTAGAAAAGCACTTTTCCCTATTCCATCTGCCAAGTACAGCTAAAAACTATAGATGTTACAAAATAAAAACCTGAAGAATACAATGAAGAAAGCAGACTGGCTAGATTATGTTAGGACACAGGGAATGACATGGTGGAAGTTTACTTGAGTTTTCTTTTTACCTCATATAGCCAAAGTTGAGTGTTGAAAAGACTGTTATTCTAGAAAGATCTATGTAACAAACAAAAATAATACAAGCAAAAGCTTATTTTCCTGGCCAAAGTATCAAGAAAGCTTTTTAGTACTCAAAAAAATAAAAACTTAAAATCAACTTTAATTAATAACTGCTCTTTTCCAGCCAAATATCACCATACCTGTGCACCCATGCAAAGAAATATAACCATCCATCATTCAATGTAAGAGGCCTAGATTTCCACTGTAGAGAGATTGCTATGAGGCACCCCAATGCATGATCTCAAAGAAAACCAAGTAGGGAGCTTAGACTTCCACTGCCATGGAAAAAGAAGCGTCCTCTTTACTATGGTTTTAGTAGAGACCAGTTGGGTGGTCTAGACTTTTATCTCATTAACATTAATGACATTCCTTCCCTCTCTCAACTGGAGTGATGCCAGAGGAGGTAGAGAGAAGAGTCATGACTTTCTCCATACCACCTCCAATAATGAGACTATCCTCACCAGTGCTAGTGCCAACCACTTGTGTGGTCAAAATTCCTATCCCTACCCAAAAGTAAGGAAGAACAATCCCTTGCTCTTTATGGAGGCCCATGGCAAAGCTGAACTTTTTTCCCTACCTGGCAATAATGAGGTGACACCCTATTGCTTGCTGAGATTGTATAAAAAAGAGCTAACTAAAACAGAGGGTTAAGTTAAGATCCAAGATCTCATAGAATAATTCCTAAAATGTCCAAGATTCAAAAAAAAAATCAATCATTATGCTAAGAACCAGAAAGACCTCAAATGGAATAGAAAAGACAATGCAAAGGTGCTAATACCAAAATCACAGACATATTAGAATTATATGACAATTTTTTGAAAAAGCCATGCTAAAACTATTCTTAAGAACCATTATGAATATTCACGAAACAAAACTATTTAAAACTTCAGCAAATAAATGTAAAGCTTTAAGCAAAGTATTAGAAGACAAAGAAAAATCAAATGGAAATGTAAGAACTGAAAGATATAATAACCAAATGAATAGCTCAGTAGATGAACTCAACAGCATATGAAAGAAGAATAGGAAGAACAGTGGTGAACTCAGAGATCAAAACAAATTATCCAATATGAAAAAAAGGAGAGAAAATAGAGAAAAAAAATGAAAAGAGCCTCAGGAATCTGTTGGGCTATTATAAAAAATGTAACATTTGTGTCAGTATCCTGGAAGGAGAGAATCAAAAAGACCAAGTCACGAAAGTACTCAAAAAGCTGAGCAAACTCTAAACAGGATAAATGTAAAGAATTTCACTCCAGAACGTATCTTAGTCAAACTTGTGAAACTTTACTTACAGAGGAAAAACTAGCAATAATAGATTTCTCATCAGAATCTGTGATGGCCAGGGACACCTGAGTGGCTCAGTTGGTTGTGTCCAACTTCAGCTCAGGTCATGATTGCATGGTTTGTGAGTTCAAGCCCCATGTCAGGCTCTATCCTGACAGCTCAGAGCCTGGAACCTGCTTCAGATTGTGTGTCTCTTTCTCTGCCCCTCTCTGGTTCATGCTCTATCTCTATCTCTCAAAAATAAATGTTAAAATAAAAAAAAAGAAAATAAAGAAAGAAAAAGAAAAAAAGAATCTGTGATGACCACAAAGGGATGATAGTGTTTTGCATATGTTGAAAGAAAAGACCTGTTACCATCGAATCCTATCCAGTAGATTATCTTTTTGAAATGAAAGGAAAAGGAAGACATCCTCAGAAAAGGGGAAAATAAGAGAATATGTCATAAGCAGACTCACCTTCAAAGGGTATCTCAAGAAAACTCTCTAGATAGAAAAGCGAGAAAAGAAGGAACTTTTGAACATCGGTGGGGAAACATGATAAGCAAGAAAATGCATAAAAAACTTTCCTCATGCACTTTTGCAATTACATTTGGTGGTTGAAACAAAAATTACTAACACTGCCTGATGAGGTTCTAAGTGCATATACAGAGATTATGTAAGAGAATTATATTTCAAATATAGGGAAGTAAAAGGACTTTAGGTAAGGTTTCTTCACTAGCCTTAAACTGGTACAATTTCAACATGAGTATCACCTGCTAAGTAATGTATATGCAATGTTATATCTGGATCATATATTTAAAAAACAGTTCAAAAAGAACACCAAAAAACACTAGAAGTAGATCAAAATAAAATTCTCAAAAATGGTTGTTCAAATAACTAATGAGAAAGCAGGAAAAAGTAAATGATTATTCCAAAAGACAGAGAACAAAGCAAAATAAGAAAAACAAAATGGGAGAATTAAGCCTTAAGATACTAGTAATTGGATTAAATGTAAATGGTATAAATATGTCATTAAAAGATACTGAGAGAGTGGATTAAAAATACGATCAAAGTCTATCATGTCTATAATAAACTTGCTTTAGGGTGCCTGTATGGCTCACTGGGTTAAGCAGCTGACTTGATTTTGGCTCAGGTCATGATATCACAGTTCATGAGATTGAATCCCAATGCTCTGCACTATCAGCACAGAGCCCACTTGAGATTCTCTCTCCCTTTCAATCTGTCCGTCCTGCTCATGTTCTCTCTCTCTCTCAAAATAAATAAGCAATCATTAAAAAAAAAAAAGTGCATCAAATAGGTCAATATAGGTAAGTTGAAAATCAAAGGATAGAAACACATATATCAAGTAAGTATTAATCAAAAGGAGAAAAGGAATGGCTACTTTAATATAAGTTACAGGAGACCAGTACAAAGTTATCAGCAAGACTAGGATATTACATAATGATCAAAGGGTCATTCTACCAACTAGATATACCAATCCTAAATGCATCTAAGATGACTGTAAAACAGTGAATCAAAAACTTATAGAATTCTAAGGAGAATAAATTTACGATTATAATTGAAAACATCAATACTCCTCTACAACCATTTAACAGAACTAAACAGAATATCAGGAAAGATACAGAAGAACTCAACACTAACAACCATCAGGATATAATTAATATGTATAAAACATGAGACACATCAGAATATGCATTATATTTAAGTGTTCATAATAAATATGGCAAGAAAGGCCATATCTTGGGCAATAAAACAAACCTCCACATATTTAAAATTATTGAAATCACACAAATTACCGATCCCAGCAATAAAGCAAATATGCAACCAGACCTTGCAGATATCAAAAGTATAATAGGGTAGATAACAATGTTAGTAAAAATGTGGTGAAAAAAGGAACCCTGGTACACTGTTGATGGGATTGTAAACTGGCATAGCTACCAGGGAAAACAATATGTGGTTTTCTCAAAAAATTAAAACTAAAATTCCATATGATCCAGTAATTGCATTTCCGTGTATTTACCCTACAACACAAAAATACCAATTTAAAAGATATCTGCACCCCTATTTTTATTGCTACATTATTTACAATAGCCAAGATATGGAAGCAAACCAAGTGTCCACTGATAGATGAATGGATAACGATGTGATATATGTACACACAACACAATATTTTTTTAAAATGTTTTTATTTATTTCTAGGAGAGAGAGAGACAGCGTGAGCAGGGGAGGGTCAGAGAGAGAGAGAGTCACAGACTGAAACAGGCTCCAGGCTCTGAGCTGGCAGTCATCACAGAGCCCGACGTGGGGCTCGAACCCACAAACCACGATATCATAACCTAAGCGAAAGTCGGACGCTTAACCGACTACGCCACCCAGGCGCCCCAGCACACAACACACTGTTACTCACCTATAAAAAAGAACAAAATCTTGCCAATCTCAACAACATGGATGGACCTAGAGAATATTATACCAAGTGAAATAAGTTAAATAAAGACAAATGCCATATGAGTTCACTAATAGGTAGAATATAAAAATAAAACAAACAAACCAAAAACAGAAGCAGACTCAAATACACAGAACTGGTAGTTGTCAAAGGAGAGGAATCTGTAAGTGTAGCAAAATAAAGGAAGGGGATTAAGAGGAACAAAATTTCGGTTATATAAAAAATAAGGCACAGGGATGAAAAGCAGCACAGAGAAAATAGTCACTAATATTGTACTAACTTTGTAAGGTGACAGATGGTAACTATGCTTATTGTGGTATTTCATAATATATATAATTATTGAATCACTTTTTTGTACACATGAAACTAATAAAATATATGTTAACTGTACCTCAATTAAAATAAAAATAGAGAAATTCTATAAATAAACATATAAATATGCA
This sequence comes from Crocuta crocuta, assembly GCF_008692635.1. Classification (NCBI taxonomy): domain Eukaryota; kingdom Metazoa; phylum Chordata; class Mammalia; order Carnivora; family Hyaenidae; genus Crocuta; species Crocuta crocuta. Next base: position 1,118,080 of record NW_027533117.1, read on the forward strand.
TTTGACAACTTAACTAAAGTGATCCACTTACTGAAAAACATTAACTACAACACATACAACATGAAATCAAGAATTTGAATAGCTCTACTACAAGTAGGGAATTGATTTTGTAAGTAAAAACATCCAAAAGATAAATTATCAAGAATTTTCAGAACAGTCTTCCAAATGTTTAAGGAATGAATATAATTGCTACCCAATAAATACTTCCAGAAATTAGAAGAGCAGAGATCTCTTTCCAATTCATTTTATGAAGCTAATATTGTCCTTATACCAAAATCAATGCAAGGCAAAATAAGGAGTAATATGGTTTAAAATCTCTCATAAGTAGAGATGCAAAAATCCTAAACAAAATATTAGCTAATAAATAGTATGAAATATTTTTAAAAACATAAGCCATATACTGGAATAAAATATATGCAAACCACATATTCACAAAAGAACAAATATTTGTAATATATAAAAAATCAAAATAAACACTATTATGTCACATGCTTTTTTATCTTTTGAAATAACCATATATTAATCTTTCATTTTCATTAGTGTGGTGTATCACATTTATCAATATGCTCACATTTAAACATCCTTACTTCCCAGGGATAAATCTCACCTGGCCATAGTACATGATAATATTAAGTTTTTTAATACAATCTACTAATATTTTGCTGAGATAGCTGCATCTATGTTCACCAGAAATATTATGGGTTTTTTTTTCTTGTATTATTTTCCTATCTGGCTTTGATATCAAGATAATACTGGCCTCACAGAATGAGTTTGAAAGTGTTCCCTCCTGTTCAGTTTTTTGGAAGAGTTTGAGAATAATTGGCATACATTCTTTAAATGTTTGGTATAATTCACCAGTGAAGACATATGGTCCTGGGGTTTCTTTGTTGGGAGATTTTTGATTAGTGGCTCAATCTCCTTTTTCATTATTAGTCTGTTCATATTTGTGTATTTCAAGGAATTTACCTATTTCTTCTAGATTATCCAATTTGTTTGCATATAATTTTTTATAATAGCATCCTATGATCTTATGTATTTCTGTGATATCAGTTGTAATGTCTCCTTTTTCATTTCTGATTTTGTCTTCTCTTTTTATCTTAGACTAGCTAAAGATTTGTCAATTTTATGTATCTCAGAAAACTCACCTCTTATTTTGTTAATCTTTTCTATTGATTTCCTGGTCTCTATTTCATTTATTTCTACTCTGATCTTTGTTATTTAATTCTTTCTGTTAACTTTGGTCTTAGGTTTTTTCTAATTTTTTTTTAAGTTCTTGACATGTAAAATTATGTCTCATATTTGAGATCTTTCTATTTTCTTACCATATGCATTTATCACTTCCCTCTCAGAATGCTTTTATAGCATCCCATATTTTTGGTATGTTGCATTTACAATTTCATTTGTTTGTAGGTAACTTTTGATTTCTCCTTTGAACTTTTGGTTGTTCAGGACCATGTTGTTTAATGTCCATGTCTGCAAAATGTCCAGCTTTCCTCTAGTTGACTATTAGTTTGATAACATCACGTTTGAAAAAAATACTTGTTTTGTATATTTTGCTGCTGTTGACAAGTGTAACAACCTTGATGGAAGACAACAACCACCTTCAACAAATTCTGTATAGAAGAAACATAACTCAACATAATAAAAGGAATATACACAGAAATGTAGCTAACATTATACTCAACAATAAAAAATTGAAAACTTTTCCTCTAAGATGAGGAATAAGGCAGGTGCCACTCTCAACTCTTACTCAACATCAGACTGGTAGTCCTACCTAGAGCGATGAGACGAGAAAACAAAAGACACCCGAATCAGAAAGGAGAAAAGTAAAACTGTCACTCATGGGAAATGATCTTATATGTAGAAAATCTTAAAGGATGGAACCAAAACATTTTGGAACAAATCAACTAATTCAGTAAAATCGCACAGTATAAGCATACAGAAATTAGCTGTGTTGCTGTACACTGACAACAAAATATCTGAAAAAGAAATGAAGAAAACTATCCCATGCACAGTAGCATCAATAACAATAAAGTTCTAGGAATAAACAGCTCGGGAAGTGAAAGATAAGTCGAATGAAAACTAGAAGACTTTGAAAAAAGAAATTAAAGATTACACAAATGGAAAGGCATCCTGTGTTCAGAAGAATTGATATTGTTGGAGTGTCTGGGTGGCTCAGTGACTTAAACATCGGACTTCATCTCAGGTTATGACCTCAGTTTGTGAGTTAGAGCTCTGCATCAGGCTCTAACACAGACAGCACAGAGTCTGGAGCCTGCTTTGGATTCTGTCTCTCTCTCTCTCTCTCTCTCTGCCCCTCCCTTGTTTGTGTGCTCTCTCTCTCTCTCAATAAACTTTTAGAAAGAAGAATTAATATTAATAAAATGTCTATACTAGCCAAAGCTATCTATAGATTCAATACACTTCCTATCAAAATTTCAATGATATTCTTCACAGAAATAGAAAGCAACCTTACAATTCGTATGGAATGCTAAAAGACCCCAAATAGCCAGAGCAATATTGAGAAAGAGGAAAGTTAAAGACATAGAACTTCCTGATTTCAAACTATATTACAAACTATAGTACTCAAACAGTATTGTGCATAAAAACGGACATTTAAATCAATGGAACATACAGAAAGCCCAGAAATAAAACCATGTATATATAGCCAATTAATTTTTCACAAATGAGCCAAAAATAAACACTAGAAAGAATAGAATCTTCAATCAATGATGTTGGGAAAACTGGAGAGCCTCATGTAAAAGAATGAAACTGGAGTTCTAATTTACACCATACACAAAATCACTCAAAATTAGAGAACTGAATGTGAGAACCGAATTTGTAAAATCATCAATGAAATCATAAAAGTTCTAGAAGAAAAAAGGGGGTGTGTATATATGTTCTTTGATATCAATCTTGTCAATAATTTGATTTTACACCAAACTGAATAAAAGATAAAAGAAACAAGCAGGACAACATCAAACTAAAAAGTTTTCTTTTCTTTCTTTCTTTTTTTTTTTGCATATTTGTAGCAAAGGAATCCATAAACAACTACAAAGGACAAACTTTAGAATGAGAAAACATTTTCAAGCCACATGCCTGATAAGAGGTTGATATCTAACATACACAAAGAACTCAAACAACACAACAACAAAACAATAACAACAAATCGATCTGATTAGAAATGGGCCAAGGAAATGAATAGACATTTTCCCAATAAAGAGAAACAAATGGTCAACAAATAGGAGCTCCAAATCCTTATAGTCAGTGAAATGTAAATCAAAACCACAATGAGATATCAGCTCACAAATGTTAGAAGGGCTGTCATCAAAAAGAAGAAAAAAACAAGTGTTGAGGACAATGTAGAGAAAGGGAATTCTTTTACACTCTTGATGGTAATGTAAGTGGGTGTAGTGACAATGGAAAATAGTATGGAGATTTCTCAAAAATTTAAAATAGAAATACCATATGATTCATCAAACCTTCCTCTGGCTATATAAAAACAGGAAATAAAAACAGGATATTGAAAAGATAACTACACTCCTTATTTATTACAGCATTAATTATAACAACCAAGATATGAAAATAATTTGGGCGTCTGCCAGTAGATGAATGAATAAAGATGTGTGATATATATACACAATAGAATATTACTGACATGAGAAATAAGAATATTCTGCTATGTGAGACAACATGGATATACCTTGAGGGCACTATGCCAAGTGAAATAAATCAGAAAAAGACATTTACTGTATGATCTCATAGGAGGGATCAAAAAAAGCCGAACTCAAAGAGACAGAAATAGAATGGTGGTAAGGGGGGTGGGATATGAGAAAAAAAGGGAGATGTTATACAGAATGCACAAATTTTCAGTTATGAATAAGTTCTGGGGATATAATGTAGAACATAATAATTATAGTTAGTAGCACCTTATTCTGTATTTGAAAGTTGCTAAGAGAATGGATCTTAAATGTTCTCAGCATGAAATAGAAATCTTAATTATGTCATGTGATGCAAATGTTAACTAAAGCTATGGAGGCAATTATTTTTCAATGTGTAAATGTGTCAAATTAATACCTAGTGCTACTTTAAACATACACAGTATTATATGATAATATAATACTGGGAAACTCAATAAATCTGGGAAACTCAATAAACCTGGGAAAAACAGAAATGAAAGGAGATCTAAAATCAATAAGCTTCCACCTTAGGACACCAGAAATAGGAGAGCAAATTAACTGCAAGGTAAACAGAAAAAAAGAAATTTAAAAAATAGAGCAGAAATCAATGAACTCAAAAGCAGAAAATCAACAGATAAAATCAACAAAATCAAAAGCTTGGTCTTTGAAGAGGTCTATCACTTTGATAAAGCTCTAATTAGGAACTAAAAAATAAGAAGGAAAAAGACAAATTATTAATACCAGAAATGATATCTGTAATAATATTTACTCTTTGACTTAAAATTTGTGGGCATAGATTTGTTCATAGTTTTCCTTTAGTATCTATACCCACAAATTTGATAACCTCGATAAACTGGACCAATCTCTTAAAATTAAAATTCACCTAAACTCACAGGAGATGAGACAAACTGAATAGGCCTATATATGAAATTAATCAATAATCAATAACTTTTCAAAACACAAGGAGCCATGTCCAGATGGGTTCGTTGATAAACCCAGCAAAATTTTAAAGAATGTATACAAATTCTCTACCACCTTTTTTGGAAGGTCAGACAATGGGAATACCTTTTACATAATTCTATGACTCAGGTATTTCTCTAATATCAGGTCAGACAAAAAAATGACAAGAAAATTATAGACCAGTATATCATGAACACAGATACATATTAAAAGTGAAACATTAAGATAAAGCATCTCTGCTATAACAATAAATGCAAATAGTTTAAACTTCTACATAGAGCATTGGTTATATAATAGAGATAGAAGTTGTGATCTTTTTCATGCTACTTTTACTTCTCACTATTTGCCAAATTTTTCATATAATATGTCTTAAATAACTTTTTATATGAACATCTGATAGACTAATAATAATGTTTTCATGGCCACTTCAACCTTTATACACTAACTGCCATATATTTGTACCAATGCTTTTCTTTCCTTTCTTGCTTTCCTTTTTTTTTTTTTTTTTTCTTTTAATATCATACCCCATCACTATCCTTAACCATTAAGCAGTTAGGCCATTTGGTCATTGGGCCACTTGGTCTTTTGGCCCCTTGGTCAATGGCCAAGGAAGGAGTAATCACGTTTCCTCTGTTGGGAATACTGAATTGACCTATATGCATGCTAGCTCTCTTTGAACTGTAATGGAAGACATGTAAGCTGAGTTAGCATGGAATGGCACTTCCCCTTCAGTATAAATTGAAAAGCAGAAAACATTAATGTGGAGCAAAAAAATTAAGGAAAAAAATTAATACTTCTCTACAGAAGATGCCTAAATTTCTGATAATTTGTAAATCCTGATTTTAGTCCCCTTCTAAGGCTAGTATGCAATACCCATGATTGAGTTAATAGAGAGGTAATTCATGTAACTGTACCCATAATAAATATTTGGAGCCCTACTATGTAACAAACAATTTAAGACTGTGGTGATAGAACAATAAACAAGGAGCTGCTTCTGTCTTCATGGAGCTTCCCATATAATGAGGAAGACAAGTATTCATCTAACAGCTAACAGTTTAAACTGGTAAATACCAGGATTTTAGGCAGTAGTAAGTGATGTGAAGAAAAATCAAGGGATGTCTGGGAAGGGTGTTATAGGGGACCATTTTAGGCGGTTTTTGAGGAAATGATATTTGAGTGGAGACCTTAATATTATGAAAAAGTATGTCATATAAAGAGAGACTGGAGGAAAGCATCAGGACAGAAGAAACAGTTTAGACAAAGAGAAAAGAACAGAAAGTAAATTTAAAAAATATAAAGACAATAAGCATAGCATAAAATCATTTTAATATGTTTTTATGCATGAAATGATAAAAATGAAAATCAGAATATTAGTTTATATCTATGTTTGAAAGGAAGAAATTATATCTCAAATATTTATAGTATTTTTAAATATTAGAATATTGTCGGTTCTTGGGTTCCTCTTAATTTGCTCTCTGTAACTTTTTTGTTGCATATTTGACCGGGAATATGCTTAATTTGGTTGAGCAAAGTCAGAAGACAAGTGTAAATAAAATACCCTCAGCAAGTAGAGTAGTCAAAGATGAGACAGAGTAAGTAAAAAGAGGCCTAGACCAAACAAGGCTTGAAAAATCTAGCCAAAAATTTGTCTCTAACTGGGGTGGGAAGACATTGGCGTGAGTTACTAAGAGACATGATGTGAGTTATGTTTTTATAATTATAACACTGAAGAAATTGAGGAAAACATTTCCATATAGCCAATCTAGGCGGGTATCAGTTCATGAACTGTGTTTTACTGTTCTGGGAGAAGGACAGGAATGGGGAGTAAATATTTAGAAACTTGTAGAACACTGTGATGTACAATATAAAAGTGTGTGATTTCTTTTTTTACCTAATTAACTTTCGCTGTATTTTTCAAAAGTAATAGTGTGCAATAAATTTGGTAGGGGGGATGGGTAATTCACCACTAAGCACTTGAGAAGCACTATTCCAGAGTGCAACTGTGGAATTCCACAAAGAAATCAGAGTTTGACTGCAAAAACCCCAGAACTGTAGATATATTTTGAAAATTAAGCCAAAAAGGCTTACCAAAGAATTGGTCAGATCAGTTGAGGAAAGAGAAATCATGTATCTATCTTGACAATAATTCTGTTTGTTTAATTATGTTGAGTAGGTTGAAGTTTCTGTGATTTCAGCTAGGGAAATCATGACTATTATAGTGCCTAGTTCGTAAATATTAAAACAGAACCTTAGAAAAAATGAGTCATTTCTCAGGATAACCCAAATAGTACATAGTACTGTTATGATTTAGACCCAAGTCTATTATAAAGAAAACCCAGAATCTTTATGCTATATATTATTTTATTCATCAGATTTTAATATTAAGATATTAAGATAATTTTAAGATATTTTAATTTTAACATACTATCAGAAAATACTATAAGTTTGCCTTTCAATGTATTACCACATTGAATATTATATATCCTTTAATACTGAATTTTCCAGAAAAAAAGAAAAAAACACTAAGGTGGGATATATGGTTTAATGAGCAGTTAAATTGTTTCACTATTTTAGTTATAAATTGTGTATTGGGTTAGATTAGTCTGTAACCTTTTTTTTTACGTTATTTATTTATTTGGGGAGGCGGATGGGCAGGAAAGAGGGAGAAAGAGAATCCCAAGCAGGCTCCATGCTGTCAGCACAGAGCCCAGTTCTAGGTTCCACAAACTGCAAGATCATGACCTGAGTAGAAATCAACAGTCAGACACTTAACCAACTGAGCCTTTTAGACACCCCTGGTGTGTAGTATTTTTTAAAGCAGTTTTATCAGCCACAAGTATCTAAGTCATACCACTACATAAAAGAACTTGAAAGTTTTCTATCTTTTCCTAGTTTCTGAAGCTATTTATTTATTTTTTAATTGATTTGGAAATGGAATTTTTGAAATTTTAGTAGAATTTTCCTAATAAACTCTCTTGAACTGGTAGGCTCTTTTTTTTATTTGTTTTGTTTTCACAGTAGTTCTTTGATATCTTTTCTTTTTTTATTTATTCTTTGGAAATCGGTTTGTTTAAATTGTCTATCTCTATTAAAACATGTAGTCTGACCACTCAGTTTACAAATTTAATCATAATCATATAATGAGACTCAATAGTTTTAAAAGCTTGAAGCATTCTACACAGTAGAAACCAATTATAAAAAGCAACATAAATATACTAATCGTAACCCCAACCAAACTAATAAGGTACCCAATAATATGTGAAATAAGAAAACACGTACAACCACATAAGGAGTTCTACTTTGTCAAAATTGTTTTTATTTAAATCTCTCCCAATAAATCAATAATATTTAGTTTATTAAATCCTCAATGGAGTATTCACAAATCTAAGCAAAACAGATTCTAAAATTAATTTAGATCCCAAATAATCAGCAATATTTTTTTAACTAAAGATAAATTCACAATTAAACTCCAAATGGGTGATGGGTGTGAAGGAGGGAACTTATCATGATGAGAGCTAGGTGTTGAATGTAGGTAACGACACCAAATCCTACACTTGAAACTAACATCACACTGTATGTTAAATAACTGAATTGAATAAAAACTTGAAAAAGCAACGGAAAAGAATAGAAAATATGCATTTTCCAATCTCTGAAAAATTCAAAATTAACCTCAAAATAGACATATTAAAAAATTTATATTAGACATCATTGAGAAAAGATGAACTATTCCATAATAAGAAAATTTTCTTCACAAATGGAAATAATTTTAAGCTTCACTATGTATATCAAGTAAATTACAAATGATGTAAGGATTGTATGTGGAAAAACAAAGAGGAAAATATCTTTAAAACTATTCAAATAAATATAGAAAATATATTTATGGGTCTCAAATAAAAAAGAACTATTTAGACAAGAGACAGAAAATTATAACCAATAAAGAAAATATTGACAGATTAAAATATGTGAACATCAAGGACATTCATAACATAAAGTAAAATGTAGCCAGTGAAGATTAGAGAGGATATCTTTAATATAAAAAAATAATATGTGACTCTATTAAATGTTTCTACAAATCAGTAAGAAAAATGACAAACAATGGGGGGAAATGGTAAGAATTTAGGCTATTTGTATAAGCAAAATCTTTAATAGATAATAAGCATACACAAAGACATAATCACAATTAAATACATGCAGCTGAAAATAAATGTGAGCCACAATGTACCTATCAAGGATGCAGAAATTGGTAATACCCAATTTTAGGGAGGATGTGAAGGAGCACAAGCTCATATCAATGTTAAAACTGTAATTTGCATTTCTCTTTCAAAAGACTTGACAAAATTTAGTAAAGTTAAAATTTTAATATCTGATGTTTCTACATTTGTAACTTTAGATGTATATTCTAGAAAAGCATTTGAGTGTGTATAACAGAAGTTACAGACAGTGATGTTCATTGCTTATAATTTAAAAGTTGGAAAAAACAAATATTCATCAACAGTATATTGTTGAGTATGTTAGTCTACACATATGAATATACGGAGACTATAAACATAATAATGAGTGAAAAGAAAGAGAATGATACCATTTGCTCATAGCCACAAAGAATATACAAGACAGTATATTGTTAGATAAAAAATAATTATAAAGTATAAATATAAAAACATGGAGTAGAAGGGTGTATATTAAATATATATTTGGTTACCTGTCTGGAGAAGAAAGGTATACACAGACTTGGATAGAGGAAATATCCATTTTATTTTCAATGTACTACTTGTTTTATATGTAAATTAAAATATGGAGTCATGCACATTACTGTTTTAATATTTTAAAATTCTGGGTGGTGAAGTCTAGACCCTTTCAAAGTAAAAGAAAAAAAAAGAACATCAAGTACACAGACCAAGCACTGGATGTTGGTCAACAGGCACAAAGCTGCACTTATGGGTGAAATAAGTCTAGAGAAATAATGTTCATTATGATAATTTAGTTAATACTGTATTTTATATTTGAAAACTAAAATACTCCATAGAAAGGAAGAGAGGGAGGGAGGAAGGTGGGAAGGAAGAAAGGAAGGAAACAAGGGAAAAGAAGAAAAGGAAACAAATGACAGAAACAGTGAAAAGTGTTTAATTGCCAAGAAAAAAAAAAAAAAGGACACACATTACAGCCTGGAAATAACTGAGCACAGGACAAAAACAGTTCCCCACTTGTTTTGTTTTAGCTGCTTACTTTTGTGATATAAACGTGAGTATTATAAAAATGGTAAATAGTGCCTAATTTACTAGAAAAGAATTTTTTAAGATTTACCTCTGTGAAACCACCTCATCTGGACCAGGTGCAACTCATCAATCTCAGTTACTACTCAGCATGAAATAGCATGATGCCATCCATACATTCAGACATAAAATCATCCTTTGCTCTTCCCCACTCCCTTCCTGTGGGTCCTAATTCATTCCTAAAACTAGAGTGGAAGATATGCTTAGGAGTCTTTACCAGCTAGATGGCCCATGGTATGTATATCTTGAAGCTGAATTTCATTTGACATCAGTCTGGACCATTATCCTTCTCTTTCTAAAATAGCTGAATCCATCACTGGCCAAACCTCATTTATGAAGACGTAAAATGTCTACCCATATGTGGTGAATTACTGATACTAATTGAATAAATATAAGCACGCATGCACATATTTCATGGTGAAAGACCTTCACATTTTTATTCACTAAAGAATTTTATTAGTTTAACACAGTTTAATATCTTAGGTGGATAAATATTTTTAAAAGCTTAAGATAGGGTTTTATAATTATGCATAGCCAACTGCTCTGAGTCATATATTTAGTTTAGAATGCTAAGCCTACAGATTTACAGTTTTTCCATTTGGACTCTGAATTCTGGCCTGAATCTGTCACATAATTTCTAAGTAGTTTTATACACAGAACAGCCTGAACCACAGTCCAAATCACTGAGAACAAGTCAGCAGTCCTGATGGAAGCTAATGTCTCCAAGTCAGAAGGCCTGTTATCTGCTATTTATATCATAGCATGTCCAGGAAGAGTCAATATAATATTGCCTTAAAAGTGAAGTGGGTAAATATATTTTATTTGTGAGATAATGGCCTTCATATGTACAATTTAGTTTTTGTAATTTACTGAGGTATAGTTATCTCATTTCTCTGTCAAAATACAGAAATGAAACTTGAGACAAATGTTAATAGAGAAATAGATTACCATTTTACTTTTCTGTCTTAAGTCATCAATAAATCCTGGAATTATTTATTTTCAAAATAGCTTATTAAGTAGGAAATACAATTTGAAACAATGGACATAGAAAAATATGAGTGTTGAAATGTGGATGATATATGTGAATACTGCTAGTTTTATGATTCTCTGGCTTTACATGGAAATATAGATGTTGCCTTCTTGTAAATGTGAAAAAACCCTCAAACTGCTTTAATTGAGATAGTTTCCCTTCTTTTCAGAATTTTACCCAAATCACTGGAGCTGAAAGTATGAGCCATGTACGTCACTAGTTTCCACCTGCTGAAGTTGGATGCAAAGATTTTTCTTTTTCTTTTAAATGCTATTTCAAAACTAAGGTATTTTGAACTGAACGTATAGGAAAGTTGAGGTGAGATGACAAAGTCTTTTAGTAATCTGACAGAAAATAATAAAAATATATATGATTCCCAATCCTTATGTAAGCTGAGCCTCCTTCTTTTGGTCAAACATACCCAATTTGATCTCAAAAAGCAGCATCAAACAGCCAGTTTCTAATTTAATTCCACAAGGAGACCCACATCTTTCATTTTAATGCACTTCGTGTTAAATCTTAATGTCATCTGTAACTTTTTCGAAGGCAGAAATGTCATCGTTATTTGTTCCCGTTCAGCTCCCTCCTGCAATGCAGCATTATCTGTGAGTAATGCTTATACGTGTTGTCCAGGATATTGTAGTTAGATGTAGCCCTGTGGCAAAGAGGTAATCATATTGATTTTTCACTACGGCAGCAAATACTCTTGTGTCCAACTGCTAAGCTTTGGCAAAAAATAAATAAAACCACAACTATCAGATCTGCTGTTGAAGCAAGATTTCAAGTGCCTCCAAATCATCTGCTGCAAGGTCATTTCAGACAGTATTGGCCTCATAAGTGGGATGCACTGGGTAATATTTGCGGCTCTTCAAGCTTTTCCACTGACTGGTTATTTTGGACTATTTTCTTCCTATTTTTTATAGGTGTCAACACAAAACGTTAAGGAGCAACTTGTTTTATAAGTCAAGATATAAGCAATATATTTGTTACTCTGAGTTTTAGGGAAGTAATTAGAGGTGATAAGAAAACTATGTGTTTTAGTTCTCTTCAAATTACTAACAAAATATTTTACAATTATTAACAAACTATAATTTAAGAAAGGGAGGTTTTTGGGGTGCTGGGTGACTCAGTCGGTTTAGTGTCTGACTTTGGCTCAGGTCATGATTTCAACTGCTCCTGGGTTCAAGCTTCACATCGGGCTCTGTGCTGACAGCTGGGAGCCTGGAGCCTGTTTTGGGTTCTGTGTCTCTCCCTCTCTCTGCCCCTCCCATGCTCATGCTCTGTCTCTCTCTGTTTCTCAATAATAAATACATGTTAAAAAATTAAAAACAGAAGGGGAGATTTTTAAAAATGGTTTAAAAGAGTCTTATTTGACATGTACTCAGTGAAGAAGCTTTTATTTTTTTTAATGTGTACTTATTTTTAAGATATAGATAGAGTGTGAGTGGGGTAGCAGAGAGTGAGAGTAAAGAGGTTTCTGTCTTTTTATTTGTTGATCCCAAATGTTTTATTTCATTTTCTGTTGTATTACTGATACTTTTGTCCAGAAACATAGTAGATAAAATCATCTTACTTCCCTCTGGAAATTATAAATTATTTTAGATGTTATTATATTTTTAATTTAGTACATGAATAAAAAATATAATTTATATATTAATCTTTATTCCAGATATAAGTAGCAATATAAAATAACTAAAATAACTTGAGTTCTATTTAAAGATCTCTGAAGCTACTTATACTGATTCATTCTTTCATTCATTTATTCCCTAGTTCTAATTGTACCTTCTGAATGTACAGGATTCTCTGTGCATTTAAAGACCATCATGTGTGGAAGGAAACACAGATGTGTAGAAAAGTTAGTGCAATATTAAGTCTAACTACAATATTGTCAAACTGCAAAATAGAGATACATCATATTGACGAAAGATCATTTTGGTTCTGTCTAATACCTTCTGGTGCTCTGATGCCACTTACAGCTCATTTTCCATGAAAGACTCACATGGTTGTCTGTGACGTGGACCTTATTTACCTCCTGTTATTGCTACGGTCACTATAATCCAGCCACAATGACATTTCTACTCTGTGTCCTCCCTATCCTGGTCCTCTTCCTCTTCCGCCCCTACTTTCTCTTTTCTTTCTCCTTCTCCTTCTGCTTTAATCAAACATAATTCTTTCCTTTTTAGGTGAGGTATATCACATATACCTTTACCTACATGGGTGACTCTTTGTCCAATATTCTTACAGTTAGTAATTGACACAAATGTTAGTAATTCAAGAGATTCTCTTGAATATAGCCTTCAACTCTCCATTCATTATTGTATTAAACCTTTTAATTTCTTCTACAATAGTTAAAAACTATGAGAGGATTCTCTCTCTCTCTCCACCAAACTGTCAAATATTACCTGTCCCTAAACTGAAAGGTAATCTTCATAGGATCAGTACCCAAGCTAGAATGTCCGTAACTATATCACTAGTGTCTAGAATAGTGCTTGGCTCAGAGTAGATAATTAATGAATATTTGTTAAATTAATCAATAGGTAATATTTTAAAACAATGCATTGCATCCCTAGTGCCAATTATAGTCCTTTTTAATTATAGGACCTCAATAAATCGTAAATTATTGAACTCTTTCACAGTATACTTGAAAGATAAGCCACCATTTCAAATTTGATAAGAATGGCTAATAAAAAGTAGAGACATAAAAGGAAGATGAAATAACATATACAGAAATATAGAATGATGAATGATTTGTGTAATTTGAAGCTGTACATTAACTTGATAGACCTGGCAGAGAGGGTCCAATTTCAGGGTTAAATAGCACTGGATAACAGACTATAGAGTTAGAGAATCAGTTAGGGAACATGCATGTAAACATTCTAATACACAATGAACATAAATTTGGTGGATTTTGTCTGTTAGATGACAAGGATTCATAAACAAGTACAGATGAGATGAGAAAGATCAGAGGTTTCTTTAATTTGTTTTTCTGAGGAAGAAGCTAGAAAGATTCTTCTACTGGCTTTTTTGAAGGGAAAGAGACGAGAGGAAAAGAGAGCAATTACAAGTCCATCATAGCAGTCCATGGGAAAGATGGAAAGATCTGAACTGAGGCTTTAACAGGAGAAGGACTTGGATATGAGAGACACATCCAAGGTAACATTATAGGAAATGGTAAAAAAAAAAAAAATTATGAAATAACAGAGGGAGAAAAATAGTCAGAGATGAAACCCATGAATTTGGTTAAGTCACTGGATATACATGGTGGCAATGAAAGGAAAATACTTAAACATTAAAAGATAATGAGATTGGTCTTGACAATATTGAGTCCAAGGATCTGTTGTCATCTCAAATGAGGATGCCTATATAATCAGTAGCTACTGAACACATTAGGAAACAAATTCCATGTGAAGAGAAACCATTCTGCTTTGAGCCAATATTATTGTCACGGCCTCATACATAGCTCCTAGTATATAATATGGGTTCAATAACTGTTGGATGTACTTAATTAAATAGATTTTGCAGGGATAAGTAAGATCACCTGAGATCATAATAGAGTGAAAAAGGAAGAACCATGTAAATGTTAAAAATACCTGCACCTGTATTTGGACCTCTAAATAGGTATTCTAACAATGGCTATTGCTGATCAAATATTTGGCAAAAATAAATTAAAGAATAATTTTATTGAGCTATGGTATGAACTTTTCATGAAACAATTTAAAGAAATATATTTTCTGGTTCAATGATAAAATTGAACAATATTAGTGAATTTTTATTCAAATGCTACCTTACAAAATATAATTTATCATTCAGTTTTACATAGAAAATGAAAGAACAGTTAATTTAATGTCCCTTAACTCTGAATACTTCTGAAATTTATATGGATAAATTACATTCTAATGAGGTAGAAAAAACACATGAATTTGTAACTAAAACATACAGCTGGCAAAGAGGTTACTTTTTCAACTTTGTTACTTATATTTTAGAAGATGTTATTGCCCAAATGATGAGAATATCTCTTTATGGGAATGACCCTTTTTTCATCTGATATTTTCTTTTTTAAAATGATACTTATTTTGAGAGAGAGAGAAGTTTGGGGATGGGCAGAGAGAGAGGGAAACAGAGGATCCCAAGCAGACTCCTCACCATCAGTACAGAGCCCCATGTGGGGTTTGAAGCCATGAACCGTGAGATCATGAACTGAGCCAAAAACAAGAGTAGAGTTGGACACCTAATCAACTGACCAACCCAGGGGCCCCTCATCCAGACTTTTTCAAGAGGCTCAAAACATACTTTATCTACAAATCTAATACTGACTGAAAGTTTTATTTATTCAAGTCTTCTGAAGAAATACCAATGAGAAAAATAATAGCTCTGTAACTCTCAGTCAGAAAAGAACTTTGCAAACAGAAAACTACAAGGTAAATTTCAGTTGATGACCCTGGGTTGTGTTTTTCTTCAGTCACACAAAATCAAGAAACGCATTACTAAAAAAGCATTCGGTGTAAGAAAACAAAAAGCTCTAATCTTTCTTGTCCACTCCAAAATGTGATTCCTGGGGCACCTGGGTGACTCAGTTGGTTAAGTGTTCGACTTCGGCTCAGGTCATGATCTCACAGTTCGTGGGTTCGAACCCCGCGTCAGGCTCTCCTGACAGCTAGCTCAGAGCCTAGAGTCTGCCTCAGATTCTGTACCTCCCTCTCTCTCTATCCCTCCCCTGCTCATGCTGTCTCTCTCTCCTTCTCTCTCTCCCTCTCTCAGAAATAAAAACATTAAAAATTTTTTTAAAAATAAAATCTGATTCCTAATACTAATCTGTACAATAAATGTTTGAAACTCATGATTTATTGATATAAGTATTATTTAATCTTACCATTTTATTGAATTGATATAAGGTCCATAATACTTTATCTTATTATATGTGCTATTATAGAACATATTTTAAAAGAAAATAAAAACAAGAAAAGTATACCAAGCAGTTGAAAAGCATTATATTATGAGCATCATTTAATCATGAATTTCATTACCAAATTTCAAGGAGTTAAACCACTCCATCTATTGTCTTCTTGAGCTTTGTAGTACTTCAGCAGGATGAGGAATATGTTGGACAATATGTACAGGTAGAAGATTCGTCCTCAAAAGTTATGTACTCTGGAGGAGGGCATGGAAAGAGCCACTGCTGATCAAAATTATATCATATCAACTACAAGGATAAATTGATGGATATATTTATTTTTTATAAAGAGATAAGGAGAAAATATCCCCAATTGTGAACAATTCCACTCTTTAATGTATTTTACAGAAATAGTGCCTATGTGTACCAGGAACCATATACAAGAAATATCACAGAGAAAACTGTTCACTGATAGTTGTCTGGCTGAATGATTAATCCTATAATCACCAGCAGAACACTGTGCAGCAGTAAAGATGAATGACTGAAGCAGTTATATCCAATTATATGGATGTTGTTTAGCATAACATTTAAAATAATAAGGCAGGTACACAAAATAACATATACTTAATAATAACAGAAGATTCCATTTGCATACTTCTCAAAAACTGAGAAAACTTAGGAAAAATTAGGAATCCAACAGATAGTACCTGATATGGACTGAATGCTTGTGTCTCCCCCAAATTAATATGTCAAAGTCCTAATGCTGGGTGTGATTTGGAGATAAGGCATTGGGAACGTAATTAACTCATGGGATGGGATCCTCATGATGAGATTAGCACCCTCATTGGAAGGAGTACAAGAGTTTGTTGCTCATGTGATAATATGATGAGAAGACATCTATCCACAAACCAGAAAATGGGCCCTCACCAAAAACTCAATCTCTTGCATATCTTAGACTACCCTGCCTCTAGAACTGTGAGAAATAAATGTTTGTTGTTGAGGCCATCTACTCTATGGTAATTTGTTAAAGTAGGCCAAGAAGACTAATATGGTATCCTAAAATGAAAAGATGGACTCAACACAATTAACGGGAGTTAGTTTTAGAAAATGGGCTCCTTTTTAGGAAGAGGGACATACTGGGGGCAGTGTTTAAGGTCCTGGCAATATTCTATTCCTTGATCTGTATAGTAATTATATAGCTGAACATTCTACAGTAATTTCTTTTTAAAAACAATTTTAATGTTTATTTTTGAGAGAGAAAGGGGGGGAGGGGCAGAGAGAGAGATGGTGACACAGAATCCTAAGCTGGCTCCAGGCTCTCAGTGGTCATCACAGAGCCTAATGTGGGGCTCAAACTTACAAACTGTGAGATCACGACCTGAACCAAAATCTAACTTAATCAACTGAGCCACCTAGGCACCCTGATTTCTTAAGACATTTATGACTTTATGTACTCCTCATCATGTATTATACTTCACAATATATCTTCTTAAAAGAAAAAAAAAACAGAGAAAAGACTAAAAAGAGAACAAGATAATATTAGAAAAAAAAATNTAACCGACGGAACCACCCAGGTGCCTCTAGAAGATAATATTTTTAATGTTTTATTTATTGTTGAGAGAGACGATAATACTCCTCATCATTTATTATACTTCATAATATATCTAGTTAAAAGGAAAAAAGAGAAAAGACTAAAAAGAGAAAAATAATATTTTTAAAATTTTATTTATTGTTGAGAGAGAAGATATTTTTAATGTTTTATTTATTGTTGGGAGAGAGAGAGAGAGAAAGAGAGTGCACCCACATGAGTGGGGGAGGGGCAGAGAGAGTGGGAGACACAGAATCTGAAGCAGGCTCCAGGTTCTGAGCTGACATAAAAGAGCCTGATGCAGGGCTCAAACTCATGAACCATGAGATCATGACCTGAACCGAAGTCAGACGCTTAACTGACTGAGCCACCCAGGCACTCTAAGAGGATAATAACTTTTTAAGGTGATATATAAGGAAGGTGGGAATTAAGTTCAAGGAAGTATAATACAATAAAGTAGAACTAAAAATTATTTGGGCATGCTTTCCATCTGTGGACTGCTTCATCTTGCCAGGTTGCACTCAGTTTATTGCTTTGCACATAAGCTTGTTAGCTAAAATATAATGCATGCTACAATGACCAAGATGCTAAATGTGGAGGATTGGTAAGACACATGGCTGGCACATGTATAGTTATTTGCATCAATTAGTGAGGAAAAAAATAAGAACTATAATAGGAAGGTAAAGAAAATTAATCAGAAAAGGCCTGTGCGAGGAAGAAAAAAGAAAAAGAACAATAAAGTTGAATCAAAACTAATTAATGTAGTTTACCTTTAAAATTAAGAGAATAATTACAATGCCCTTAATTTACAATGTTTAAATATTTAAATATCTAATAATGTAACTGTGTTCAAATACCACGGTACATATTTTTGCAAATATGGATGATTACTATTTCAGATGTCACATTACAAACACTTCTTACATATCTGAAGGGAGAGGAAAAAATATCACAGGTTGATATTTTAAAATATGATTTTTATTCCTAGCATGAGAAAAATAATTTCTTGATTTCTCAGTGTTCAGATTTATTACTATTGTATGAGACAATTTACCGAAATAATTCTAGAATGGCTCTGAATATGAGGCCATGGAAACAGTTTGCCTCTTTATTACTTGTGCATTATTAAACTTACCAGTTAAGTAATTAGAGTTTCTAAATAGTATGTATACATGAAACTGCTTAGTGACTTGTGACAGAAAAAGTATGATTAGAGAGAAAGCCAATGAAGTGTTTGTCTCCATAGCTAAAGTGAAGTGAAGAGTTTAGGCAATCACTTGCTTAATTCAAGCATTAAAACTGTTTTTGCTTCAATTGCCTAGATAATCAAAATCAAGCTGCTGGGAATTTTGCCTAAATTTTCTAAGCAGTTTGTTCCATCTTTAAATGGAATTGGCCATAGAAATGTAACTTCTAAATTTTGTGGTGCTGTTATTTATAGGGAAAGCAATAAAACTTGCCACTCTCACCAAATATTGGGGAAACAGTGGGTTAAATGGGAAAAAGTGAAGGGTTTTCAAACTTTTGTTCTGAATTACTCAGGTTACTGTGTGTCCTTTGCCTCTACAACTTGCTCCTCCCTTATTCCCCTTGTCTCTGATTTCTTCTACTTCTAACACATACAAGTTTGTGAACTATTCAACTCCTTCAAAAAAGTTAGGTCATTAACATATGTGTTATCTCACATTTGGAAGTGTGCATAGTTGGTGAAAGATGNCAACACATACAAGTTTGTGAACTATTCAACTCCTTCAAAAAAGGTCATTAACATATGTGTTATCTCACATTTGGAAGTGTGCATAGTTGGTGAAAGATGCACGTTTAGTGACAAATTGTCTGATGAATCAAGAAATATTACAGCCAAGAGCTCATTGGAGTCACGCAAGAGGAGAAGAAGCTACCTTCAGACAATAGCATCATGACATGTTCAAGCATCAGTAAACCATTCACTGTGGACAGAATACAGTGGTGTTTGCAGTGCTGGGGTTGATAGAATGCAGTGGTGGAATGTCAAGAGATGATCATGCAGAACATAAAAGTTTATGAATAAACTGTTGAACTCCCTGGTCTGTTCAATAGTTTACCACCAGACTTCTTTATGTGAGAAAGAGACAAAGCCAGACTTTTGAAAGATCACATAGGCAGCAAAGAGAATGGGCTAAAGTAGAGAGAAAAGAGTGACTGAGCAGACAATTAGAAGATGGTTGGAAAAGCTCATGCTCTCAATAGCAAGAAGTATAGAGAAAAGAGTACAGATTTTGGGAATAACTCTGAGGGGTAACAGATGGAAAGTGTTGCATATCCATTATAGGAGATCATCTAAGGAAAGGGTATATAAGGAAGAAATAAAGCAGAGCTAGATCAAAATTCCTGGAATCAGGAAAGTATAATAAGGCAACAATGATGGAAGTACTAATGAAGTGAACTGCCAATAAATAGAGAGAAGAACCATAGAGAAATTAGAGCTTTTGTCCTTGAATCTTTGTCTTGAAAACCTAGGTATAAATGCATACTGTTCCATAATTACCATTCAATTCCCTTTTACTTGCTTCAACTCAAACATGTCGAGTGAATGGGTCAAATACCTAAATATTTAGGGGCTCCTGGGTGGTTTACTCGGTTAATCGTCCAACTTCGGCTCAGGTCATGACGATTCATGGGTTCGAGCCCCACGTCAGGGTCTGTGCCGACAGCTAGCTCAGAGCCTGGAGCCTGTCTTTGGATTCTGTGTCTCCCTCTCTCTCTGACCCTCCCATGCTCGTGCTGTCTCTCTCTGGCTCTCAAAAATAAATAAAAAACATTAAAACATTTTTTAATCTAAGTATTTAAATAAAAGTGGAATAAAACCTGAAAAATGCAAATTTTACTAGTTATTTCTATATATGTATGTAAATATATATACATATAAAGTAGACATTTATTTCTCATATTTATTGGACTTTCTTAAGTAAACTAATCAGTTTTGTGGTAGATTATGTTTTATCAAAAATTTTTTGTAGCATTTTGATTTAAATATATATATGGTTTTAAAAATCAAGAGTTTTGAAATTTAGGGTTATCAAATGAAAGGAGAACTTTTCCTCCAGGCCAGCATCTTCTGATATATATCTCTGCATAATTAGAACATATTCTATGAACACTATCCAACACCCATCCATTCTTTTGTACTTATATGGCTCCATTCCTTTCTCTCTACTGTCGTGCTCATTACATGGTAGCAAAGTATTATTCTACACATTTATCTTGACATCCTTTGAAACAAGCACAGTGTCTGATGCTAATTATATACCTAATAACTAGAATATTTTCAAAAAATTATATTGACATTTGCCAGACTATTAGTGACCTCTTAGACTGTCTGCTATCAAAAACATTACCCATTCATCAGCCAATGGGCATTTGGCTATTATAGATAATGCTGCTGTAACCATCATGGTGCATGTATCCCTTCCAATGAGCATTTTTGTTTTCTTTGGTTAAAAACCTAGTAATGTAATTGCTGGATTGTAGGCTAGTTCTATTTTTAACTTTTCATGGAAACTCCATATGTTTCCCAGAGTGGCTACACCAGTTTACATTCCTACCAACATTGCAAGAGAGTTCTCTTTTCTCTACGACTTCACCAACACCTGTTTTCTTTCTTTTTCTTTTTTTCTTTAGATTTTTTAAAAGTTTCTGTATTTATTTTGAGAGAGAAACAGAACACACAAATATGGGAGAGGCAGAGAGAAAGAGAGAGAGAGAGAGAGAGAGAGAGAATCCTAAGCAGGCTCTTCACTGCCAGAACAGAGATCAATGTGAGGTTCAAACCCACGAACACTGAGATCATGACCTCAGCTGAAGTCAAGACCTGATGCTTAACTGACTGAGCTACCCAGGTGCCACAACACCTGCTGTGTTCTGTGTTGCTGATTTTAGCCATTGTGATAGCTGTGAGGTGATAACGAATTGTAGTTTTGACTTGTATTTCCCTGATGATAACTAATGTTAAGCATCTTTTCATATGTCTGTTAGCAATCTGTGTGTCCTCTTTGGAGAAATGTCTCCTCATGTCTTCTGTCATTTTTAAATTGGATTATTTGTTTTGGGGGTATTGAATTTTATAAATTATTTATGTATTTTGGATGTTATCCCTTTACCAGATATGTCATTTATAAATACCTCTCTCATTCCATAAATTGTCCTTTAGATTTAGTTGATTGTCTTCTTTGCAGGGCAGAAGCTTTTTATCTTGATGAAATCTCAATGGTTTATTTCTGCTCTTGTTTCCCATTCCTCAGGAGAGATATCTAGAAAGAAGTTGCCCTGACTGATATCAAAGAAGCTACTGCCTGCGTTCATCTCTAGAATTTTTACTGTTTCAGGCCTGACATTTAGTTCCTTAATCCTTTTTTCTAGTTAAATTTGCAAAATGTAGAGAAAAGAAAAAAATTCTAAAAGCATCAAGACAAAAGAAGTCCATCCCTAAATTACAAGGGAAGACAAATAATCTGAGATGCAGATCTCGTCACAGAAACTTGGCATACAAGAAGGGAGTGGCATAATATATCCAACATGCTGAATGGGGAATGTCTGCAGCCAAGAATACTCTATTCAGCAAGGCTATCATTCAGAATAGGAGAGAGTGCTTCCCAGACAAAAACTAAAGGAACTTGTGACCACTAAAGCTGCCCTTCAAGAATATTAAAGAGGATACTTTGAATGAAAAGGTCAAAAGCCACAAGGACTAGAAAGGAACAAATAAAATATCCAGAAGCAACAACAAATTAAAAAAATGCACTAAATTCATATCTAGCAATAATTACTCTGAATGTAAATGGACTAAAAGCTCCATTCAAAAGATACAGGGTCAGAATGGATAATCCATTTTGAATTTATTTTTATGTTTGGTGGAAGAAAGTGGTCTAGTTTCATTCTTTTGCATGTTGCTGTCCAGTTTTCCCAGTAAAAAGTAATCCATTTAAAACTTGGTCAAAAGACAAAAATAGCAAGTTTCCCAAAGAAGATATACAGTTGGCCAACAGACACATGAAAAGATGCCCAACATCACTCCTCATCAGGGAAATACAAATCAAAACTACAAGAGCTATCACCTCACACCTGTCAGAATGGCTAAAATCAATATCATAGGAAACAACACGTGTTGGCAAGGATGTGAAGAACCCTCTTGCACTGCTGGTAGGAATGCAAACTGTTGAAGCCACTAAGGAAAAACAGTGTGGAGGTCCCATGAAAAGTTAAAAATAGAACTACTCTATCATCTAGCAATTGCACTACTAGGTATTCAAACCAAAGAATACAAAAATACTAAATCAGAAGGATACATGAACTTTGATGCTTATGGCAGCATTATCTACAATAGCCAGGTTATGAAAACAGTCCAAGTGTCCACTGACTGGTAAATGGATAAAGAAGAGGTGGTATTTATAGATACAATGGAGTATTATTCAGACATAAATATGAATAAGATCTTGTCACTTGAAGTGAGGTGGATGGAGCTAGAGTATTATGCTCTTATTATGAAATAAGTCATTTAGATAAAGACAAATACTATATGTTTTTGCTCATATGTGGAATTTTAGAAACAAAATGAGCAAAGGAAAAAGAAGCGAAAGAGGCAAACCAAGAAAAGGCTCTTAACTATGGAGAACAAACTGATGGTTACCAGAGGGGAGGTGGGTGAGGGGTATGGATTAAGCAGGTCCTGGGGATACAACAGTACATTTGTTGTGATGAGCCCTGAGTGTTGTATGTAGGCACTGAATCACTAAACTGTACACCTGAAACTAATATTACACTATATGTTAACAAAATGGAATTTAAATAAAAACTTAAAAATATATACACACTACCCAAGGAAAATAAAGTAATGCTATCTCTAACCTTCCTAATAAATTATGTTTAAATATTATCGTTTTGAACTCATGGTCTTTAAAAAATGTGTTAACAATAAAAAATTATGTTAATATTTTTCTTTTGATTTGTTAATCAGAATGATAGTGTGGCTTGCCTACTAACTCAGTCATTACTAGGTCCTCAGAGGTCTTTAATATCCAGGTTAACTCAAGACTTAATATCATTATTACCTCATAAACAGGAAGCAACCTCCATTATCATTTAATTCCTGTGGTACCTGTACTGGAAAGGTTTCAATTATAAATAAAAGTTGCTGCTGTTTGGAGCACAAACAACTTTGCTGGACAAAAATCCAATAACAATTGAGCAACCCAATTGCTAGCATAATTTCCCTAAGGAGCAATCCTTTCCATGATGCTAGCCAAAGAGCTCATGTCTCTTTCATGTTGTACCTGTATTCCATAGAAGACTACTAATTTCTATATTAACTCTCAGAGAGCCTGACCTCCTTAGAACAGGGCATGTGTGTTTCCATCTGAATTGCCACTGAGAGTGGCTATCTGCTTGAATCATTTTCTCTAGTTCCTATGAGTTCCTTGAGAATAATACATATACATATTTATGATGTGGCTTCATTCAGTTAGAAGTCAAAAATAGCTGCTTAATAAAAGCAATGATGTGTTTTAAAATGGATAGTAAATCTTATCATTCTCAATACAAATGCATGCTGTTAACCCTGAATCCCTAAACTTTTATGAAAGCAGACCTCTCTTGTCATCATCATAGAATAAGACATTTAACTTTATGCCTACCAACCTGGGTTTAGAACACAGGATGGAAAACAAACAAACAAACAAACAGACACATTATACTGAGTTAGTCTTACTGTATATTCAGCTCTGAATTCTGCCATTTTGTCCCTGACAGTTGTACATACAGGCATATTAACAGAAAAGTATGGGAACTGAATTCAGCATTAACCTGAAATGTGAACTTGGCCATTTTTATATTTGTTACCCTATCCTCCATACTATCACGCTTTGATTCTGCATGGCCATGACTTCCTGCCGTAAGTATACAATAACACCAAGCTGTATCTTTGAATACTTTATCTCATTTAAGTGTTATATAAACCTAACTTTGTTAGAAAATTAATTAACAGGAAGTCTCCTATGGTATTCTTTACAAAGTTATTTCAATCTCAATGATTTACTAACAAAATAAACTAGAATGTTTGAATTTTAATCTTCAGGATAAGTAGTAGTAGTCGTTGCTACTGTTTCTGTTTCAGCGAACTACCTTCAAATAATTACACATATCTGGACATATATCTTAAGCCTCACTGGATCCCATTATCCTTCAACATCTCTCTGGGCTCACAGA
This sequence comes from Crocuta crocuta, assembly GCF_008692635.1. Lineage (NCBI taxonomy): Eukaryota > Metazoa > Chordata > Mammalia > Carnivora > Hyaenidae > Crocuta > Crocuta crocuta. The sequence goes on from NW_027533117.1 coordinate 1,142,738, forward strand.
GGGCTCAGTGCCTCTTCAAAGGGCTTTCACCTGATTAAGTCAAGGCCACTAATCTTTTTTATTAAATCAAAATCAACTGATTCAAAACTGTAATTATGTTTGCAAAATCCTCATCTTTGTCTTGTTTTCTTGGCTAGAAGAAAATCACAGATCTCATGAAGAGAGTCACATTTAAGAGGAGGACATTAAGATAGTGCATGAGCACTATGGAGATGAGGATCACAGGGGCATAGCTTAGATGAAAGGCCAAACATACGGGCAGAGTCAACCAAAATTTCTAATAGATTAAATAAATGGTTCAAAGTAAAATAGAGGGTTAAGGGGCAACCTTTAGATTTTTGCCTGAAAGAAAGAAGGACTACTGAGTTGTGCCTCTACTCACTTATCCTGGGGCGAGTAGAGGAAGATGTAAATGTCTGTAGAGGACAAGAGAAATCAAATTATTTGTTTTGGACATGTTAAGTTCAGAGTGTCAACTGTACATCAAATTAGATATTGAGCAGATCATTTACCATACAGGTCTGGAAGTCAGAGGTGAGTTCAAAGGAAAAGCTATAAATTTGTGGGTATTACAATAGAGACAATAGGTAAAGCCAACTGTCTGGATGTACTCCTTGAAGAAAGGGCCAACTGGAGAGAAAAGGACTGAATGCTTAAGAGTGAGAAATTCCAAGATTTAGAAGAATAAAAGAGAAATGCAGAGACAGTTAAGAAAAATGGGCTGGAGCTTCTAGTGACATGTGAAGAAGGTAATCACAGGTCTACTTGAAACCAAACAAATGAGCTTTAAAGTGTAGAATGAATGAGCAACTGCTTTGACTATCATTGAGTGACCCAAAACAATGAAAATTTGTATCTAATATAAGGAAGAATTGAAAATATCTTATTTGCAGGTGAAATGATACTATATATAGAAAACCCAAAAGCGGGTACCTGGATGGCTCACTCAGTTGAGCGTCTAATTCTTAATTTCAGCTCAGGTTGTGATCCCAGGGTTGTGGGATCAAATCCCACATTTGAGGATCAAATTTGTGGGATCAAATCCCACATTTGTGGGATCAAATCCACATCCTACTTGAGATTTTCTTTCTCTCACTCTGTTCCTCTCCCTCATACTAAAGAAAGAAAGAAAGAAAGAAAGAAAGAAAGAAAGAAAGAAAGAAAGAAAGAAAGAAAGAAAGAAAGAAAGAAAGAAAGACAGACAGACAGGAAGGAAAGAAGGAAGGAAGACAGGAAGGAAGACAGACAGATAGGAAGAAAGAAAACCCAAAAGACTCTACCAACAAATTATTTAAAATAAATGAATTCAGTAAACATGTTGGATTACAAAATTAACATACAGAAATATGTTGTGATTTTATAAACCAATAATGAGAGTTAAGAAATTTAAGGAAACAATCCCATCCTATTTATAATAGCAATAAAACAATAAATACCTAGGAAGAAATTTAACCAAGGAGATGAAAGGCCCATACACTGAAAACTATTAAGACACTGATGAAAAAAACTTAAGACAACAAGAACAAACAGAAAGATATTTAGTGCTCACAGAATGCAAGGATATTCTTAAAATATTATACTCCCCAAAGTAATCTACAGATTTAAGACCGTTCCCATCAAGATACATATAGCATTTTTCATGCAATCCTAACAAATAATCCTAAATGTGTATGGAACCACCTAATAGCCAAAGCAATTTTGAGAAAGAACAAAGCTGGACATTTCACAGTTCCTGATTTCAAGATATACTGAAAAACTATAGTAATCAAAAGAGTATGGTGTTGGCACAAAAATAGACATGTAGGTCAATGGAAGAATATAAAGATTCCAGTAATAAAACTGTAATTATATTAATCAACAGTAAAGGAGGGAAGAATACACAATGGGGGAAAAGGCAGTCTTTTCAGTAATTAGTTCTGGGAATATTGGACGGATACATGCAAAAGAAAAGAATGAAACTGGACCACATTCTTACTTACCCTACACTTTAAAATTAACTTGAAATGGAATAAAAACATAAATGTGAGACCTGAAACCATAAAACTTCTAAATTTTTTAATGCTTATATATTTTTGAGAAAGAGACAGAGATAGAACGTGACTGTGGCAGGGGCAGAGAGAGAGGGAGACACAGAATCTGACGCAGGCTCCAGGCTCTGAGCTGTTAGTATAAAACCTAAAACAGGCTCAAACTCACAGTGAGATCATGACTTGGCCCGAAGTTGGACGCTTAAACGACTGAGCCACCCAGGTACCCAAGAAACCATAAAAGTTCTAAAGAAAAACATAGGCAGTAATCTCTTGGACATCAGTCTTAGCAATAAATTTACTGATATGTCTCCTCAGACAAGGGAAACAAAAGCAAAATTAAACTGTTGGGACAACACCAAGATGAAAAGCTTTGTACAGTGAAGGAAACTAACATAATGCAAAAGCAAACTATGACTGGGAGATGATATATCAAATAAATTGTTGACATCTAAAATATGTAAAGATTTCATATAACTTAAAAGTCCAATTAAAAATGGGCAGAATAGACATTTTTCCAAAGAAGACATACAGATGACCAACAGACACATGAAAAGATGTTCAACATCACTATCATCAGGGAAATGCTAACCAAAACCACATGAGATATCACTTCACACCAGTTAGAATGGCTAGTATCAAAAAGTCAAAAAAAAAAAAAAATAGAAGTGCTGGTGAGGGTGTAAAGAAAAGGGAACCCTCCTGTGCTATCGGTGGGAATGTAAATTAGTGGAGCTACTATGGAAAACAGTATGAAGGTTCCCAAAAAAATTAAAAAATAGAAATGTCATATCCAGTAATTCCACTACTGTGTATTTACCTACCCTCCCAAGAAAATAACTCAAAAAGATATATGCACCCCTGTGTTTATTGCAGTGTTATTTACAATAGCCAAGAATATGGAAGCAACCCAAGTGTCCATAGATAGATGAATGGATAAAGAATGTGTGGTATAAATGTTTTTCTTATTTTATTTTTATATGTATGTATGTATATATATACACACACACATATATATACACATATATATATATCTTGTGGGAGTGAATGGTTACANACACACACATATCCTGTGGGAGCGAATGGTTACAAAGAAGAAAGAGAGTGTACTTCAAAAGAACAGGGCTTACATAGTGGAGAAAAAATGGTATTTGTGACAAAAGAGGAAAGTGATACTTTAGGTAAGAACAAGGAGGATTCATCCAGTGAACTAATAGGGAAGACCAGCTTCTCAGTACAGATGAAAGGTAGACCAGAAGTCTTAGATAAAGGCACCAAGCAGGGTAGGATAATTTGCACTGCCTATGAAGATGATTAATGATCTATAATTTGACTCTCAAAGATTATTTCCTGTCATGAAAATCTATACTTCTATGACCAGAAAGAATGTTTGCATTTTTTAGTCATTTATGTTACAGCTTAAGGGAAATATTTTCTAAAACAATGTTTTGGATTACTGGTCATTTAAAAAGTAACCTTTATTTAATTATTTTGAGAGAGAAAGAGAGAGAGGGAGGGCATGAGCAGGGGAGAGGCAGAGAGAAGGAGAGAGAGAATCACAGACTCCGTGCTGTCAGTGCAGAGCCCAACATGGGTCTTGAACTCAAGAAACATGATCATGACCTGAGCCGAAATCAAAAGTCAGAAGCTTAACTGATTGGAGATGCCCCACTGGTCATTTTTTTTTTTTAACTCTACTGGTACAAACTCTGAGCCACCCATTGCATTAGTGTATCTCTAACACAATCTAATTCACCTATGGTATGTAAAGTGCTTTCAAGATTTTGCATATAATACAGCAATGGGTAAATGTATGATTTCTGATCTCTTGTTACCATACTTCAAGGGTGGAATAAAACATAATTACTTAATAAAATCCAAATAATATGTGTCTATGATTATTTTAGATAAATTTATCTCAGGCTTTATTTCCTATTTATGAGTTTTCTCATTCTTCCTTACTATGTATGAGAGAGGGAAACTGAATGGACTTCACTTTAGAAAGCTTCCATGCCTGCTCTTTCCATGCTAGACCTCATTTACTCATGTTCTATATTTCATCTTGCATCCTAGTAAACCAAAGATGCTATGTTCCCACTCCAAGGGAGAATTGATAAAGTCAATCATTCTCTGAGTTTCATTCCAGGCGCCTATATACCTGACAATATCTAAGAATAACCAGATCCCAAGAATGTTCCAGAACATTAGCTTTGAACAAACCTTGATCTACACTGGCCTGTCTTTGATGATGTATGTAATAATACCTGTCACTAGCCTTTGATTAGACCCTACCCTGATGCCTGTAAAACATGTACCCTGGACCCCTTTCCAATACAAGCCTCTAACCCCAGGTGACATAAAGACTCACTTTTCTGAATTTCCCAACACTGCATCTGGTATACTCTATAACTTATGCTACTTAACAAACTCTGCTCTCACTTTCTCCTGCATGACCCCTTCGTCTGGACCTTGGACCCAGCACAAATCATATATACAATTGTCTACAATAAATCCTAGAGTTAATGGCAAACTTTTAAGAAGATTCCAATTTATATGTTATATGTTTTCTTTTCTAAAGAAAATCACTATAATGTATTTTAAGAACAAATCTAAAAATATATATCATAAAATGATAAAACACACAAGAGAAATACATGTGCTAATTGCATTTTCGTAATCCATTCCTCAAATATTACATCCCAGAGTTACTGTGAATATGAATATGTTAATGAATTCATCCTTTCCTTGGAGGTCTCTAGAAGTAAAAACATTGTCAGCTTTATTACAAGCTATATGGATTGTAACTTTCATGTTTACTGTTTCACATATATCTCTTTCCATTTTATGCTATTATCTTATTACCTTGTCTACATCATTTAACAGTTATAATAACAAATAGAGGTGTATTTTAACATTATGAAATTGATATATTTTATCTGGTTATTCTAGGTGAATAAATTCCTCATTTTTAATTATTTACTAAGAACCAATAACATGGTGGATGAAATGAGAGAAAAAATATTTATGTTTGAATTACTTCTCAGAGGGAAAAAGGTTTCTATTACCAAACTTTCCCTATTTATATTTCACATAATTAAAATGTTCATGCTCAGAGAACAAATTGGATCCCATTATTAAATTAAGCATTATGATGATGCAAAATTGCAAGAAGTGTGTATTGCCAGTGGGCATTTCAAACTGCTAGGCTCTGATGACATTCCAGATAGTAAAAACATCCAAAATAAAAGCTATGTGGAAGCAATGTGTTTCTGGCAAGTGTGACTCAAATTAATGTGTTCATTTGCAAACTCTAAATAATCATAATTTATTATAATTTCATTTTTTGTACAAAACTGACCCTGTATTGAAATAATAGTCCAGTCAAAACCCAGAGGAGGATCCAGTCTGAAATTTCTAGTGAATTAAATGTCTTAGAATATCATCTCCGAACAGATATGAAAGGCATATGACAATCATACAAAGAAGTTTGAATTTCAATGTATGAGTATGACTCTACTAATGTTTCCCTGAAAACTCTGCACTGTGTGTACTTAACTGATCTAAAATTATTTTCATTTTCTATAAAGGTCTTAGTATTTCATTTGGCAGATTGGTTCAAGACAAAAATAGACGAAGTACCTACCTTTTCTGAGCTTCAGTGAAGCAGGAAAGACAACTTTAGTGATTTTTAAATACATTATTTAACCCTAAACTCAGAGTACTTGGAAGTGTATTATTTCCAGATCTATTCTATCCATACAGACTATAAATGTATTTTATTATGTGTGCTAAAACTTATACTTTTATCCATATCTTAAATAGCTCCTAAAATAAAGTTTCCAAATTGTTATGTTTCCCATCAAACTATACTTTAATACATTAGTATAGGTACTTCTTTTGTTCTTTCTTTTCTTCTTTCTTTTCTTTTCTTTTTTCTTTTCTTTTCCTTTCTTCTCCTTCCTTTCCTTTCCTCTTCCTNGAGAAAGAGAGAGGGAAAGGGGGGGGAAGGAGGGAGGGTGGGAGGGAGAGAGAGAATCTTAAGCAAGATCTATGCCCAGAACAGAGTCCAATGAGGGGCTCAATCTCATGACACAATGTGATATCATGACCTGAGCTGAAATCAAGAGGTGGACACTTAACCGACTGAGCCACTCAGGTGTTCCTCTATTATTTCTAGATATTCTATAATGTAATATATACATATTTTTTCCTTACACTCATGGCAAATATTCTCAATGCCACCTCTTTGAGAAGTGTGTAATTACCTACTGTTAGATTCATCAGTCTGGAAGAAAAAAAAAAGTATGCTCTTATCACCTAGTTCAGAATCTTTTCTATATTTTCTTCCCAAAAATCATTCTAATTAAAAAATATTAATTTTGTGAAGAGAGGTTGGATCAATCAGTTAACCATTTGACTCTTGATTTCAACTCAGGTCATCATCTCTCAGCTGAGGAGTTCAAGCCCCGCTGACAGTACAGCACCTGCTTGGGATTGTCTGTCTCCCTCTCTCTGCCCCTCTCCTGCTCATGCATTCTCTGTCTCTATTTCTGTCTCAACATAAATAAATAAACATTTTTAAAATATTAATTTAATGTATTATATGTCTAGATCAGTAGCTTACTTCTCCTAAATATTTGGTAAGCATCTAATCTTGTCTGTTTCTCCAAAATTTAGTTTAAAATATTAGTTAAAATATTTAGTTAAAGCATTTGCTATTAAGAACAGAGTGAAACTCAAGTATAAATATTCAGTGGAGATTAACCATTTTCCTAGTGATGAAATCCCACTAAGAGCTATAGCGCTACAGTGCTGTTCTAATCATCTACATAATGTAGACTTGTGCTTTCCAAAATCTAAGTGACATAAAGGTATCCATATGACTTTATCACTAAAGGTCAACTACTTTTCTGATAAAAAGGACAGACTCACTGAAAAAGTCGATATTGCAAAAGTTTAAAGAACAGTAATATCAAATTTTATGGAGGAAATTATCAGTATGTAATAAAACTACTTCCTGAGATTTAATAAGAGATTAAGGAAAAAAAGTTTTAATATCATTTATAATTTTTATATGAAAAAAATTCCATTTCTGCTTTAAAACTTATGTAACTTCTCATAAATCAGAGTTTTTTACACAAAGCTACACATAATACCTATATTAAGGCCATTATAATTAAGACAACACTTTCATTCTGAAATTCTAATATCATCAATAATGATGAATGGCCCCATTACATAAATTCTTGTTGTAAAATTATTCCATTTTATTCATCAAATCATATTGTTTTACTTCCAGTCTTCCTTATGGCAAGGCCATGTCTGCATCCCTAAAACATGACCTTTTTCTTCCATCATCTTTCATCACAACCCAATGAGTTTTTCATCAAATCCCCCCACTGATCTGCTAGCAGATCTCATACCTTTCCGGATGCTTTCTGTTAAACATTCCTGACATTAATTAGCTTTTAGAACCTAGACAAGTCTAAATTCAAATTTTGCACATAGTTTACTTATCTACCATCTTCCTAACTCAACTCTGACCCAAGTGTGGGGTGGGTATGTTAGGGGGCTGGGGGGAGGGCTTGAAGAGTAGAAGGGAAAGGGAGATGAGAGATCATGAAGATCAGCTTTTTTCCTTACTCTGATTTAAATTCTGGGGGCACCTAGGTGACTCAGCCAGTTAAGCATCCAACTCTGCTTTGGCTCAGGTCATAATCTTGCATTTGGTAGGCTCAAGCCCCGCATTGAGCTCTACTGGCAAGCGGGGAGCAACCATGAGATTCTCTCTCTCACCCTCCCCATCTGTCTCAAGATACATAAAATTTAAATTTCTAGTTAATTATACTTTCTACTGCTCCTAATTTTCTGCCTGAATCCCTGCTCACTTATTTTCTTCTTGTGTCTGGCAAATTCCTCATCTCTTGGCAGCAGTTTTTGTCATTTCCTTGGCCTTTTCTCGAGTTTCTCTATCTCTCCTGACACAAGAGATGTGTACACACAGGAAGGAGAAACTGTGGATTCAACGCATGACAGGAGGTAAGTTTGGGTATGGTCAGGTGCTCTTTTCTGGTATGTGTCTGTTTACCAACACATATATAAAATTAAACATAATCTCTCTTATTAAGTGTTAACTTGTTTTATAAAATCCTTTTTGTCTATAAGGGAAGTTTTCACCTTATCTACTAATAATACAATTTTTCAGAATGAATACACTGACATTATCGTAAGTGAGCATTTACCTCTTCCTGTATTTAATGTATTTAATATATATAGTATTTTATAGATTTGTGAATCAGAAAGCTAAAGTAGGTTCAGGGACCTTACAGGAAATTAGACAAAGTTAGCCAAAAGGCAATAGGGAGGGATAGGAATGTCTCCAAAAGAGAATATATTTTCTACAGGCAAAAATCAACCAACCAACCAACCAACCAACAATAAACATTTAACACTGTGTATACCAAATTGAGTTTGTCTCTGTACTATCAGTTTATGACCAAGTCTTGGAGCTATAATGCAAACCAGGCATACCATTTTTGGAGTACTTATATGGTTTCATAGTTTTACATTTTTACATCTTATCTATATAGACATCTTTGCAATACATTGTATATTATATAAATGTAATATCTACTTCTTGATTGTCACAATACTATTTATTAAGACTTCAACCTGAGGGTGCCTGGGTGGCTCAAGTGGTTAAGCATCTGACTCTTGATTTCAGCTCAGGTCATGATCTCAGAGTTCGTGAGACTGAGCCCCACACCTGGCTCTCCGCTGACAGCTTGAAGCCTGTTTGGGATTTTCTTTCTCCTTCTTTTTCTGTCCCTCCCCCTTCTCCACACTCATGTGCTCTCCCTTTCTCTCAACATAAATAAACATTTTTAAAAAAAGCTTCCATCTTTTCACTAGTTATTTGAGAGGCCACATTTGATATAAAGTTTCATATGTACTTTAGTGCACTGCTTGCCTTTCTATTGAGCTCCATTGGTAATATGACTATTTAGACATGACAACCATGCTGTTTTAAAGAAACTTTGTATTTTAATATGTAATAGAGCTACCTCACCCTCCCTTATTTTCTCCCTTATTTTCAATGTTTTCATGCCTTTCGTCCTCACTTGTTTGTCCCTATACATATTAAAATTAAATGCTCTAACTAGGAAAAACAATTTTACTTCGATAACATTTCATTTTTATATAAATTTAGAAATGACACATTTTGAAGTTGAATGTGAATGAAAGGGAGTGAATAGAATCTGGGAGACACGGACATAAGGGCCAGTTCACACCAACTCAAAGGACCTACTCCACAGACCTTCACCAGTGCTCTCAAGAGAGTAGGGGTGAGATGGGAGATGGAAGAAAGCCTCTGCTGGTGTACAGTGTGGAGGAGTGTAGCTGCCAGTGCTACAGGAAAGGCACAAAGTTTCCCTTAGATGCTTCACCCAAAGAAAATAAGCCCTAAGCCTCTGGAGGAAAATTAGTGAAATCCATACTCCCATGGTGTAGATGAGGACACGCTGTAGTTGGCAGAAGGGTAAGAGAAAAAAAACAATCCACCAACAGTGTGAGCTGAGACGAGCATGTCTGAATCCTGTAGCAAGGCTATAATAAGTTCCTGACCTTTGAGAAGAGTATCGGGAAAATCTCAATATAAATCCATAAATGATACAAGGCAGAGTTTGGCTACAATGGAATGGAGAGGCATGGTCACTGAGAGCATAGTTGACACCTAGGAACCCAGAGCCTGCCTAACACTTAAGCTGGACAGCATAAAGAAGAACAGACCCTGCCTACCATCATCACGCCAGCAAACACCAGGAACAAGACATACTGGTGGAACAGGAGCAAGAAGTCTGAGAGAGACCTTCTCTGAAGCACAGGTCCACACGATAGGCTGCAAGCTGAGAAGGGAGTCAGAAAAAGGAGAAAAACCCTCCAACAATCCAGCTACAAGAAAACTGTAGAGCCTTGAGTGCACTAAATTAACCACAACAACCATGAAACACAAACTCAGCTTAACACCTGAGTGGATTAATAATTTAAATACCAACATTAGCAGCCTAGTAAAAGAAACGCATAACCATTTCCTGGTAAAATAAATAAATAAATAAATAAATAAAACAAAAAAAAAAACACCATCTGAATCTTTCCTCTTCTAAAACTGATTTCTGGATGCAATCAACAATTATGGAACACACACACACAAACACTCTCAACAATAACCCCAAAGCCTTAGAGGGCACTCAGATGTGTGAGCTCTCAGATAAGGAACAGAAAATAATTACGACTAATATGTTGAAGACTCTAAAGGATAAGATAAGGAATTTCAACACAGAAATGGACCCTATAAGATAAAGTCAAATATTTATACCTAAAGATTTTAGTACTTGTGATGGTCTCCATACTTTAGTCAGATTAATCACTCTGACTTGGCTATCAAGTATTTACCAAGCGTTTACAACTTGGTCTTAGATTGATTTTCAGACTAAGACGGCATTATTATTTTATCAATATAACTTAATAATCAATACAACCTTAGTTTCTTTTCCCTGAACTCTGACAGCAAACAGGATAGTCTGAATTTCTCTGTAAGTATGTATTGGAATCTGCCTCCATGTGAAAGCAAAATGGCATTTTCTTTGAAAGAAGCATTCCAAAGAACGGATTAGCCAATTAATCACAGAATAACAATCTCCTTCTGCTCAGTGTATAGCTTGCATCCACTGACACTTTTGGAAGTGTGACGTCATCGGTGCTGTGTAGTGTATCTCTAGGATCAGTCGGTTTCTGATAGACCATATTGAACAATTAGGTAATAAATTTGAGTAGGAGTACACCTGCATCTAGAATATCCTTTATTTTTTTAATGTTTATTTATTTTTGAGACACTGTGTGAGTGGGGGAGGGGCAGAAGAGAGGGAGACAGAATCTGAAGCGGACTCCAGGCTCCAAGCGGTTATCACAGAGCCTGATGCCGGGCTTGAACTCACAATCCATGAGACCATGACCTGAGCCGAAGTCAGAATGCTCCACCGACTGAGCCACCCAGGTGCCTTTATTAAAGTTGAAATTCCTTGTTGATAGGAATCAGACAACGGTTTGAATTAACAAGTTGAAAGATTTTAGGTATTTCTAAAGATTTGCACCTAGAATAAACAACTAAAATAAAATGAAAAGTAACTGGAGCTCATCAAGATCCCAAGGTTTCATTAAAGAAGAGTCTCCCATTCATACAGTGTATCATTCTGATGATATATTTTGGTAAAAATGAGGCAATGGCTACACATTTCTTCAAAAGTGCTCAGCTAAACGCTGTCTACCTGAGATCAGGATCACAGAAGGAAAGTTTATTAGCACTTCTCTTCATTATTGTACTGAAGTATATTATGGCATAAATGAATCTCACAAACATAATTGGGTGCAAAGAAAGTCAGACACAACATATATTGTATGATTCTGTGTATATAAATAGATAATCCTCGCAAAATAAATCCACAGTGATAGATACACACACACACACGCAATTTTACACATTTATAAAATATATTGCAATGACTGTATTACATTAGATGAATTATGATAATAGAATAGAAGAAGGGTTAATGATTGAGAGGGGCTATATAAGGAGACTGGTATTTCATTTCTTGTTTTACGTTTTTTTTATTTTTATTTTTATTTTTTTAATTTTTTGTTTTAGTTTTTACCTTCATGATAATTCATTGTGCTATAAATTTATGTTTTGTGCATTTTTCTGCTGTGCACTACAGTCAATAAGTCAAATAAACCCATAAAACATTTTAAAAGAGGCATGATAATTTAGGATATATCAGGAATAAAACAAACTATGAGGTTTTGCCTATTTTATTTTTTTGAGACAGCATAAGGTAAAAAAAAATCAAGCCAAGAAGAGGAGGAAGTGGTCCCCACAGTGGAAGCAGCCTGTCTCTCAAATCAGCAAGAAGTAAAACAATGAGTAGCAAAGTAAACTTGAAGTGTTGTGAACCAAAGAGCCCCATCGAGTGACACTGTTTAGTCTTCTGTAGGAACATTCCTCGCTACCATTTGCAAAGAAGTTAAACAAAAATTTCAGCACCCAAAATGTAATAAAAAATATTTCCCTTCTGAGCACAAGTGCAAGATACCTGAAGTGTTCATTGCTTTTCCTCCTCTCCTATGATTCACTAACTCCCTTTCTCCTCATTTATTTTCCTCTTACAATTATTTATACTAAATCTTTCCTTCCATTTTGAGACAGATGCATTGAGTTCTCTAAGTTGGCTATGGATTGAGTTATATCATTATACCAAACTAAGTTTATTCTTCATCCCAACCATGCCTCCCTGCCACTCTGACAGTGGCTTTAGCCAACTGCCTTACTTCTAGGTCAGAACAATTTTTCCATTGGCTCATGCCATCCGGTAGTTGAAAAGCCACGGCTGCTCCCTGTGATGCTGTAGCCACCATGGAATGAGAAGCTTTCACATGCAGGGCCAGCTGAGAAAGGCTGCTTTATCTCTGACCATAGTGCACACATGGAAGCTCTGACTTCTTCAGCAGCGCCAGCAGAACAGAGAAGTACCAGGGAGGCAGTGTCTTATGAGGGATCTCTGAATAAGTGAAAAGGGGACATAGGCCCATCCAGAAATTCAGTGGTTCCATAATACATCTCTGGGGACATGGCACTTAACTGAGAAAGCAGATGTGTTTATTGGGAAGCCACAACCAGCTGGTAAACACACCACATGATATGTGCTCTTCCTGCCTTTCTTTCCAATTTTTAAATCCATTTTCCCTGGCATTGCATCCCTCCAATAAAACATCATCATGTACGTTTTGGCCACAGACACTGTTTTTGTTTTTTTTCCTTTTCTTTTAGGGAGCCCACGTTAAATCATCATTCATGCCATTTTTCCCTAGCCTCTCCTCTAAACAATGACAACAGGGTTAATGGGTAGAGTTTGGCATGTTAAAATGGATATTTTCTGTTTTAGAAGCAAGTTAATCTATACAGTGATAAAATAGTGACCTTTTTGTTCATTATCTCATTAATCATCTGTATTAGGTGACTAAGATAAATGATTCAGCCAGTCATGAATAAAACCTTAAAAAATAAGATAACTGGAAGAAAAAAAAATATCCTAGTGCTTGCTAAACAATTATTATGGAAAGAAATGCATAAACAATGAACCTATGGCTACATCATTTTTCATGGTTGTTGCATGTTTCCTCATAGTTCACCCTTATTGTTAACCCTAGAATATCATAGAGTCAAACATAATGTGTTACATTACATAATGCACTATTTTCAGCATAAGCACATTTTACTGGACAAACTTGGGTTAAAGTCTTAAGTACATAACTTTTTTTTGTACTGTCTTTTTTTAAGGCTCTCAGAGCATTAAGAAAATGTGCTGACCCAGGCAGACAGAGATGACATAAGGATCAGTGGCAGCTCACTGGCATTAAGTCATTTATCACATTCTGACAAATTACTGATAATTTGTATTGATTCACTAGCTGGGCTTAGTGAACTGAAAAGCCAAATCCAGATACACACTGAACTGGAATTGGAAACTTGACTGCTTTCATCAAATCAAAGTCAAGTCAAGCTGAAACTTTTTCTTATTTCTGTACATTCAGCTCTGCATTTTCTATTAAACTTGAACAAAACACTTGGTATATTTGCGGTAGATACAAGAAAGTGTTTGCTCTTAGAGAACAAAATTTTACCAAGAATTTTATAAAGCTGCAGAGGACTTCAAATTGGTAATTTGAAATGGTACCTTTCTACTAGGGTCAACATTTAATTGCTTGAAACTAACAAAATTTCACTTAAGTATAATTTGAAAATATGATTCTTGAAATTCTGGTCTCAGTACATGCTATAAAATGATATTTTTAATATATTACATAATTTACTGAAACAAGCTCACACATTTCTACCAATAATTATTTCATATGTGCCATAAAATGTGCAAATATTTTGTATATAGTATCAAGTGATATAAAAGGATACATATTCCTGGATTCAACAGCTACAAAACAAATCTATAGGGATTCACTCCATATTGTAGGAAAGAGCCAACCTCTGAAATTACATTTATTTCTTAAACAAAAATAAAATGAAAAATATTTATCTATTTCTAGAATTACACCAAAACTTATCCCCTTTCATTTTTACTATGCTGAGAAAATACACTTAAAGAAAATATATACTAAAATGTAGATTAAAATATTTGTAGCTTTAGTTATTCTCTACTATTTGTGAACATTTTTAGAGGTGCTTCTGAGAATGTACTTTATATTTGAAATGTATTAATTATTTAATATGAATTACTGTTTATACCAATGAAATAATTAACACCTGTGGAATTTGACTCTTTATTTTCCAGTATAATAAATGAATACATTTATTCTTACCTTTCTTCACTTCGGTTAATAAACATGCTGTAAAAAACTCAGCAATAGCAAAATTTAAAACACTAGGTTAATAAAATATTAAGTAGCTTAACTTTTACAACTGGTTATTATAACTGGGGTTTCCAGATGGTAGAGGATTAGTTAAAAGTACTTATCTCTTACTATTTTAAAAAGATGACTTAAGATTATTTTATCATTTTCAGAATCATTTATAAGAAATCACCTAAGTTTCACTTATATTCATAAGACAGGTTAGATTTAGTTTTGCTTACATGAATTAGGTAATTTTGTCTGCTTGAGAGATTTTCAATCCAGGTCTCCACTGAGTTTTGTTTTAACAATATCAAATGATTACTTGTTAAAACAAGTAACATAGATTTTGAATGACTAAAAATTAAAGCAATGTCTTTATTAATCACAAATCTTTAAGGCCACTAAATCATCTTCAGTTCAAAATAGAAAGTCTTTTCAAAAAGGTACAATGTACTAATTTTTGCATGTAAAAGGAATCACAGAATATTTTAGGATGCCTTAATCTTCTCAAATTTGCATGTAGAAATGTAATGCTGTTGTTTGCGTTATTGGCCCAGAGTGTCTTAAAGTAAAATAAGGTAGTGTTTTATTTAAAAAATAATTCACATAAACACAGGTCAGATAAAACTCAGTATTGTTTGACTTTATTAGGAAGAGTGTCGCTCTCCACAAGCCACACTTGATCAGTTTTTCACCTTGGCCTCACCTGCACAGATTATTAGGTGTGATGCAAGTATTGTTTAATTTAAGGGATAATTGTGAGGTGTGCATAGCATGAACTTTCTTTTCACAAAGGGTAAAAATGGATACTATCCTCTGAAGTAATTTTTATGTTTGAAATATTTAATAGAAAATGTCCATTCATGAAATGAGCTTTTAATGTCATCACGAATTTAGATTATGTGTCACTAAACTTCTTAACATTTTTGAAATCATATTTCCTTGAAAATAGGAACTATCTCAAAAAATAATAATGTTTATGAAGTTAAGAAACAATGCTCACTTTCCTAGATAGGTGGGCCCCTTTCAGGGCTACTATCTGCCAGAGGTTTGCTTAGGTTAAGGAATAGGCTTTTTTTGGAAAAAAAGAAAGAGAGAGAGAGAACACAGGTCACATCAGCAGCAAGAGGATCCCACAGGCTCTGAGCCACCTCGCTGAGAGGGGATGCCAGGACCAGACCAACCATTGGACTTGGTATGGTTTTTGTTCTAGTGAGGAAGCCCCTTTTCCATGGTGAGCTTCCTCATAAAATGGCAATCAAAGAATTGCTAATTTGCCATTTGGAGAATATACTTGCAGCTCAACATTGGACAGTATCAATTTAGGTGGCAGATGTTTACAGGAATATCCTGGAACGTCAGTTTCTCTGCACCTGGAGATGGTATCAGTCAGGGCATTGGAGTCCACGTATGTAACAAACACATCCTGAGCTGAAAAAGCCAAGAGGGTTGTTGCAAACTAAGCTTGAGCACCAATCCTGCTGTTGGGAGAAATGAAGCCGTCCTCCTGTCACCATATGTGAGGCAACTCAAGATCCTCATGGAAGTTCATTTTGCAGAAAATCTTGTTCCTTTGTAAACCAGATTTACTTCTTACTTGATAAGCACAGAGTCATTTTAAAAAGCTAACCAACAAAACTAAACTCTGGAGAGATTTGTTAGGTACCTTTTAATTAATTTATTTTGACCTTTACAAAATAGCCGATGATTCAAAACAAGATTACAGAAAGAGAGGATATATTCTGAAGTGTGCTAAGCTTGACTAGTTTCGTTTAGAAATGCTTTAGAAATATAAATACAGTTATAAATACAATTTTATGGGAGTTATCCATTATTTATTTTTTAGCTTTGTGATCAATGACACAGAACTGCGAAAACCTTTAAAAGGAAGGCTGCTATACACAATTTTAGGGAGAAATTTATTTTCAGAAAAATTTTCAATGAGTTTTGTATTAAGTTTGCAAATATCCCAGAATTTCATATTATCACCAAACAATGGGGTTTAATATGTAAAGAAGAAATAGTTGAGACATCATATTAAAATACCACTCTTATTAAATCAGGAGTTATATCTTTACTACATTTCCCTTAAAATATGCAGGTCCACCATCATATATGTTACCCTGGTGTATGATGCTCAAGGTCATTATGTCACTCTTTTTAAAAAATTATTTTAATGTTTATTTATTTTTGAGAAAAAGAGACAGTGCATGAGTAGGGGAGGAGCAGAGAAAGAGAGAAACACAAACTCTGAAGCAGTCTCCACGCTCTGGGCTGTCAGCACAGACCCAGATGTGGGGCTGGAACCCACGAACTCTGAGATCATGACATGAGCCGAAGTCTCACGCTAAACTGACTGAGCCACCCAAGTGCCCTGTCATTCTAATTTTTTAATTCTATGAAAATGTCCTTCAGATCCATGGCAACATGCTGAATTACCTTCAGAGTCCTATATTTTCCATTCTCAGCAGATGAGGAAAATATTTATCTTTAAATCCCAGAATTCAAGTATTTATCTTCGAAAACCAAGGAATATAAACAGAAGATATTCAACATCTTAGCACCTTAATAGGTTTTGGTTTAATTTGCCAAATACTATTGCTTCCAATCATAGGCAGATTTTTAATAAACAATCAAAGTGGCACTAAAAACACAGAGAACAGGGCGCCTTAGTGGCTCAGAGGGTTAAGCATCAGACTCTTAATGGCTTGGGTCATGATTTCACTGTTCATGGGTTTCAGCCCTCATTGGACTCTGTACTAACAGCATGGAGCCCGCATGATTCTCTCTCTGCCCCTCCCCTGCTAGCGCTATCTCTGCCTCAAAATAAATAAATAAACTTAAACAAAAAAAGCACAGAGAACAAATTATAACAGTGTAATGTTCTAGTCCGTCTCTAGGGAATTGCTATTTTACTTCTGTATTTTAATTTGATCAACACAAACATTTGAATTACAAATTCACCTACTGATAGAAAATATTCTCTTTAAAATAAGCTTTGGGTTTTTTTTTTTTTCTTAAATATCCCATGCCTAGAACTATATTCCAGCTCCTGCAAGATGACAGCTGTTTCACTCATGGGCTTCTGTATAAAATCCATGAGAAATGAAAGCGCCCTGACATTTGGGCAGAGTTTGGTCCAAATATATTTCAATGACAAGGACTCTTACTTTCTGTCCCTGTTGACACCAACGACGCAGAGGCAGAATGCAGTCACATTTCTTTAAATAGAGCATTCATGTTCACAGAATATCATAGTCTATGTGTGGTCGGAGCAATTCCATGAACCAAAGCCATATGTCCTGCAGGCTGCTGCCTCAGTAACTGCCAACATTTTGCAATGAGTACAAAGTTCCAGGTGCAAACACATTACGTTGCTAACTCTATATCAATCATACAGGGGGAAAAAAATCCCAAACTCCTCCAATTACCTTTCATATTTGATACAATTATCTTTCCCCTGAATATTCAAGTTTATCTCAAGAAATCAAAATATGTATATTTAAAATTTCTACCTCCAATAAACATTTAAGTCTTTATTAGCTAATAGAAAAATAAATCTGGGGCACGTAGGGGGCTCAGTGGGCTTAAGCAGCTGACTTCGGCTTAGGTCATGATATCAAGGTTTGTGAGTTTGAGCCCCATGTCTGTCTCTGTGCTGAAAGCTCAGAGCCTGGAGCCTGCTTTAGATTCTGTGTCTCCCTCTCTCCCTTCGTGCTGTCTCTCTCTCTCTCCCTCCTTCTCTCTCTCTCTCAAAACTAAATAAATTAAAAAATTTTCTTAATAAAAAATATATCCAACACTAGAAACTTAGACTATTATAGAATATTTCAATGAACCCAATGCTCTACTTTTGTTAGGGTAAACTTTTTTCACCATCTTCTACAAAACTTAACAATATCATATTTTCTGGCCAATTATTAATAATTTTTCTAAAAGCAAGGGTACCTGGGTGACTCAGTTCATTAAGCACCTGACTCGAGTTTGGCTCGGTTGTGATCCCAGGATCGTGAGATCAGGCCCTGTCAGACTCACGCTGAGCATGGAGCTGGATTAAGATTCTCTCTCTCTTCCTCTGCCCCTCTCCCCAGCTTGCTCTCTCTAAAATAATAACAACAACAATAATAATATTAAATTTGTCTAGAAGTTATTAAAACCTATCAGAGAGCATAAAAAAATCATGAAATCCTACCTTCTGGAAACTTCATGCATACAAGCCTGAAAATGAGGCGCTAAAAATATTCTAGAGTGGATTTTAAGCTCAAGTCTTAGAACAGTATCCACAACATCCTGAGCTTATTACAGTTCACTTGTATTATAAAATTTGCCAAGCAGTTTTATATCACCTAATAAAATTCCAGCAAGAATATTACAAGGTAAGCATAAGTATCTAAAGGATTCAAAAATAATGTTCAGAGAGACTGTTTCTCTTCAAAGGTCATAAGGTCAATTATTAATACACAAGATAATAAAATCCAAAGTTTTCATTTAAAGCCTTTTTCTCTGCTTTTTATTCTTTTTCACTTTCAATCCTTATTATTGAACATTTCCCAGGCAAGATCCAAAAGTTAATTTATTAATTTATTGAAAGATATATCATCTTTGCTAATTTTCAATCATTCCATTTTATGTCACTTTTTTCTTGAATTCCTATGTTTGAAACTTTGTTTAACTCCCATTTGATGCCTTTAAGTCACAGATTTCTAAACTTTCTATATGCTTTACTTTGAAGGATCTGGCTAGTGAGGAACAGCCACACCAGGATAATTCAGTACAATTTTCAGGTCCTGACCTCTCCATGCACTACTCCTTTGATCCATATGGCTAACTTCTGCCTTCATCATTACTCAATTATATTACAAACACCTTGTAGAAAGTCATACAGTAATCTCAGAAATCTGGTGATAATCGAAACAGGAAGAATGTTAGTGTTCTCTTCACTACCATTTAACTCCCAGTAACAATTGTTAATTAAATAATTTGGAGAGACACTAACAAAACCTAAATTTATGAATGGGTGGGGTAACAAGATTGGTTGGAAAGGTTTTCAATGATTAAAATTACCATAAACTGCCTCCATGTTTCCAAACTATGAAGATTTTTTATCATGTAGATAAGATTTCAGAAATAGTGGGGTGCTCTTTATTTGCTTATGCATATCAGAGCACTTATGTTCGGCTCTTCCTGTAGATTCCTTTAAAAGTAGAGATCCCTCCTGGATTGGACTTCAAATATACTTGACTGTCTCAAGATCCTGCATGACCTTCTGATATATGGACTTGAATCATTCTTTCTTTCACATGACTCGTATCATAATGTATTCCTGGCATTTCAAAGTAATTTCCTTTCCTGTATGTGTTTGAAATGTGATCTTTTCCCTTTTTCTCTTGTATATTCTATTAGAAACACATTCAGCTTTAGTGATGTTGAAGGCGATTAAGTTTATTTGGACTCTACACAAATTTCAAAATGTTTCCTTTCAATATTTCTCAGTCTCTCTATATCTCCCCATCTCCTTCTCCATTCTCCCGATCCCTTCTCACCCCCTCCCAGATTCTTTCTCACTATTCCCTAATATGTCTAAATTAGGACAAAATAGCCTAGTGGATAATAAGAATTTAAATTCTGACTGTGCCATTAACTATTTATTTGGCTTTTAGCAAATCACTTAATCTCTGGATGTCAGATTTTCTTCACAACTATAATGAAGAAAATAGTATCACTTTATTTGAAAAGTGTTTTGCAAACAATGACTGAAATTATGCCTACAAAACATAAAACAAATTATAAATAATAATTTGTGAGCTGTAGCTCTGAAATATCCAGGTTATATTTTCAAAATCAAGCCATTGTTATTGTACAAAAGTATGTCACAATACTGATGAATGGAGGTAATACTGAGAATCACATATTTGAATAAGCAAAATCTCTTTATTTTCTTTAGTAATAATAAGACATCGGTTCGTTGGCTTATAGGGATGTTATCGTGAAGTAAGGAAAATAAAGTATTTTGTGTGAGATAATTATTTTTAAATTCCAGTAGACTGCTTTCTGTTTCACCTTGGAGAAGTGACTTTAAATGTTATAATTCCTTCACCTTTTTTTATTAAGTTTATTTATTTTGAGAGAGAGAGAGAGAGACAGAGGGCGCAAGCAAGTGGGGGAGGGTCAGAGATAGGAAGAGAGAAAACCCCAGGCAAGCTCCAGACTATCAGCACAAAACATGTTGTGGGGCTCAAACTCACAGATCACAAGATCATGAGATGAGCCGAAGTCAGAGGCTTAACCGACTGAGTTACACAGGGACTCCTACAGTTTCTTCACCTTTAAAACAAGAAGGGTATTGCTTAGCCATGAAAAAAAAAATGTGTAAATCATTTCTAATAATGTAGGCCCATAATATCAAATGACATACACTTTATAGAAAAATAAAACCTCTAATTTCCTAAAATTAAATGTTTCTTATATGGAACTAAAACACTATTCAATTTGAAATATATTATTTTTTGATAGACAACACTCCTAGATTCTTGGAGTTCTTTGTAAAATTTGAGAAGGTACATTTGTTTCGCCCATACAATTTTGATTTTGCTACTCATTATTCAAAAGCTACATTTTTGTGGGGAAGGGGGGAGTCGGGCATGGAGGAGGGCACTTGTGGGGATGAGCACTGGGTGTTATATGGAAACCAATTTGACAATAAACTATTTGTAAAAAAAAAAAAAGCTACATTTTTAAGGGAGAATAGAATAATAAGAGATTTTGCATTCATACTATTTTCCAGAGCAGTAAGTGAAGCCTGGAAGTTTAATAAATAGCTTTATCTCTCCAGTCAAGGGTTAGTCCCACTCTCTTTAAATACCTATTTTGGCAGCCAAACATCCACCACAGCCTAACAGCGTGTGCAGTAAATATAAATAATCACAACTGAAACATTCTTTTTTAATAAACAGTTTTTAAAAAACCCCATGGATAAGAAGAAATGGGAAATTAGTTGAATAAATTTGGAGCACTGAAACTCCTTTTAGTGACCATTAAAATTTATAGTAGTTTAAAAATTTTTTTAATCCTCTAATATTGAACTAAACATAAAAGAATATTTCATTGGTGAATATACCATAGCTAATGCAGTGCAGTTAATGCCAATTTAAAAAAATAGTTTTCATAGAATATTCTTCATAGACTAGAATGATACATAGTCATTTTTATGTACTACCTGCTGAGCCCACAAGTAGCTCATTTTTAGATGAGGAGAGTTAAGTGGAAGGTAAGGTGATCCATGTTACTCTCCCGTGTTACAGAGCTGGTCAGTGGAAAGACCAGGATTTAAATTCAGATCCATCTGAATCCTTTGTCCGTGTGATATGTATCATTCTTGGATCAAGATAATTGCAGAATTTCCTTTCAACGGCCTCCTTTTTGTAACTTCTGCCTAATACCACGAGGCTAGCAAGATTTTTGTGGAGCTATAATTTTTGTAGTTTTCATTATATGAATAATACTTTGATGTTTTATATTTTAGAAGATTGGTGAAAACCTCAAAAATCTCTTCCAAATTACCTCTCCTTCCTCTACAGCACATCATTTTGAAACACACTATGTGCCAATTTGGTGAGAATCAGCACAACTTGCTTCATTCAAATTAGGAACTGAATTTAACTATGACTAAATGAAGAATTTAGGTTCAGTTTCCTCTTTACTTTATTAGGAAATTCTAAACCATCATATATTATATATCCCCAAATTTTTGTAACTATAAAGACAAGTAACCATTAAAGTGCAGTTTGTAATTTTCTCCAAAATATAAATAATGAAACTAGAATATACTTGTATTTGTTTGAATTTCATGTTTAGTATAGTTCTTACTAATGTCTGTATAATGAGCTCACTAGCTAACGTTATACGAGGGAGTCGTTATACGAGCATCATTGACCTTATCTATTATTTCTTCTATAAAATGTAATTCTAGAGATATAAACTGGCAATATTTATCATATTCATCCTACTGCAGTATTGTCATTGTTTTTAGAAAATAAAAGATTATAATACATAACTTTGAGCTCAATGGCCCTTTATGTCAGTTGTTTAAGAACAGTGTGGTTTGCAAATAAAAAGACATGCAAACACTGACATTTGTGCCATAATCTGTGCGTGTGTGTGTGTGTTCAGCTAGAAATAAAGAGCACAGGTATTATTATTCTAATATTATTCCAATATTATTCAAATATCCAGCTGTAGTTCATGGAAGAATTACAAACAGGCTCTACAGCCTGCATGTCAATGACAGCAACTGTATTTTACATTATGAAATTAATATTTGAATTTTTCTGTCATAGCAGAATATACGTTTTTCTTAGTTCTGAACATTACATCGTGTTTAGGAATAAAACATTATGCCTTGTGTTTTAGCTTCTCTGAATCCAGGCTCATGTCTGCCTTCCATAAATATATTAATAAAAATTATCATGAGGAAGTCTATGGAACTGTGTTAACAATCTTGTTTCATGTCAACTATAAGTAGACACTTTGTCATTTATTTATATATAAATGCCTAGTACCCTTAAAAGCCATCTTTATTAATTTTTTGTGTTATTTTTTCCTAAAGTATCTCTGTTTAAAGACTCAAAGCAGAAAACAATCTAATTATTTTATATATGAGTTCTGAAAACATTTAAAATCCCCCAGAAAATGGAACCCTAAAATTAAAAGTAGCCAAAAGAAAATTACCTTCTGATAAATAAGAGTATAAAGGAAAGCTTTTTTCATTAGGACGTTGCTATCCAGGAAAGTTATTTTCTCACACTGATTGTCACTCTGAGCAGGCAAGTTTTATTTGCTTTCCAGTAAGTATATTAATATTTCTACCTTATGACTTGTTCAAGAAACACAAAATAAACTAGATTATTAAGTATAATAATTTAGAAAGACTATACATACTAAAAATTAAGTAAAAATATATGTGTTGCCTATCTAAGGATTACTGTTTATTTGGTAGGCGTTTCAAATGAATTTAGAAACTTGTTCCTAAGAAAATGGTTATTACATGCCACAGGTATGTTTAAAATTATCTCTACTTTTCACTTACTCCATTTCTTTTTTTAAAAAAAAATTTTAGAGGCACCTGGGTGGCTCAGTCGGTTGAGCGTCCGACTTCAGCTCAGGTCATGATCTTATGGTTCGTGGGTTCGAGCCCCGCATCGGGCTCTGTGCTGACAGCTAGTTCAGAGGCTGGAGCCTGTTTCAGATTCTGTGTCTCCCTTTCTCTCTGATCCTCCCCTGATCATTCTGTCTCTTTCTCTCTCTCAAAAATAAATAAAGTATTTTTTTAAAAATTTTTAATGTTTTATTTATTTCTGAGGGAGAAACAGACAGACAGTGTGAGCAGGGGAGGGTCAGAGAAAGAGGGAGACATAATCCGAAGCAGGCTCCAAGTTCTGAGCTGTCAGCACAGAGCCCGACGCGGGGCTCGAACCCACGAACCCTGAGATCGTGACCAGAGCCAAAATCAGACGCTTAGCCGACTGAGCCACCCAGGCGCCCCTCACTCCATTTCTAATGGAACCTTCCCAATAGCATTAAAATGTTCTCAATTCACTTCCATTTAAAACAAGAAATTCCCCCTATGATCCCCGTTCTCCCTTCCAGAACCCTGCTACATCAGCCTTCTTCTATTTCTTTCATTTTCATAGGGATTGCTTTCTTTGAATACAAAATAAAGGAGGAAGAAAAGGAGAAGTTTCCGTTTCCTGTTGCTAGTTGATGTGTAATGTATATAGGCCTGTAAATCAATACATACATATGTTATTTATATTAATTAATATAATTAATTGCAGCCAACTTGTCTAAAGTACATTTTTTTGGGCTAGTCCCATGTCAGGCTCTATGCTGACAGATCAGAGCCTGGAGCCTTATTTGGATTCTGTGTCTTCCTCTCTCTGTCTCTCCCCTGCTCCCTCTCCCTCTCCCTCTAAAGTAAATATAGCATTAAAAAAATAAAAATTAAGAATAAACGTTAATGCACTAGACAGTTTCAGAAACTAGTTAGTGCTGTTAGAAAAATATGCTAGAACTTAACTGGGAAGGAGGACAGTTCAATTTGCGATCTACCTAGGGCTTAAAGAGAGGATGAAACAAGAGCTGATGCATGAGTGAGCAGGAAACAGTCATGCAAAGGTCTTGTTTGTAGATCTCAGTCAGAGGCAATAGCAAATGAAGAAGCAAACTTGGTATGCTGGAGGAACCAATCAAATTCATTTTCTAAGAAATCAAATCTAATCTGGAAACTAGTATGGAGATTCCTCCAAAAAATTAAAAATAGAACTACCCTATGGTCCAGAAACTGCAGTACTAAGTATTTATCCAAAGGATACAAAAATGTTGATTTGAAGGGGCACATGCACCCCAATGTTTAGAGCAGCACTATCAACAATAGCCCAATTATGAAAAGAGCCCTAATGCCCATTGACTGACAAATGGATAAAGATGTGGTGTGTGTGTGAGTTTGTGGGTCTGTGTAAAGTATATATATATATATTCTATGGATATATAATGAAATATTACTCGGTAATCAAAAAGAATGAAATCTTGAGGGCCGGCAAGATGGCGGAGAACCAGGGAGCTCTGTGCATTTCGCCTGCACCCATCTCTGAAACAGAGAAGGCCTGAAGTCTTAGGACACTGAGTCACAGGAGTTTGGGAAGAGAAAGAGACAGAGTACACTGGGAAGGAAACCTCATAAGGGCGTGAGTGCGAACTGGGGGAGATAAAAGCAGGACAGGACCAGAGACCAGAGCTGGTGGTGGAGCGGAAGCCATGGGTCTGAGGCTGCTGCGTTCACACCCATTCCCCCCGACAGAGAGCTGTGGTGTTGTTGTTGTTGCTGCTGTTGGGTTTTGTTGTTGTTGTTGTTGTTGTTGTTGTTTTTTACCTGAGCCTGGGGCAAGACCAACATAGATGCACTGCCCTGATTACTCCTAGATAATTCTTTCTACTCAGATAAATCTCCCTTTTCTCATTCGTAACCCTCCACTCTGTTGGTTGGGGCACTCTTGGTCACTAGTTGGCTTAACAGTCACATTTAATCCATTCTCTAGATGTACACTCCACACCTCCACCACTACCTTTTTCTCTCTCTCTGGAGTAATCAGAGTATATAGTATCTCTGAGTGCCTCTTAGTCTCTCTGCCTGCTCATTTCATTTACAATTTTGCTTCCTCCCCACCCTATCATTTTTCTATTTGTATATGCTCTTCCATCAACACTGCATACACCTGGCTCTTTATTTGTAGCTGGGAATTCTGGTCTTATGCCTTTAGACCATCCTTTGTCTTTTGGGGTTTTTTTCCTTTTTCTTTTCTTTTCTTGTTTCAATTTTTAATGAATTTTTATTTTTATTATTTGCATTCCCTCTTTCCTCTTTTTTTTTATTTTTTGTATTGCTTTGCTTTTTGTCCTCTCCTTTTTTTCTCTTTTTCCCTTTAAGTTTGTGTGTTTATTGGATTTGTCTCTGCGTTTGTGTACCTTTGTTCCCTTTGTGGTTGTCTGTTTTCTTTTTCAAGGGCTACCTCAAGAAACAAGCCAAAGTACACATGGTGGAGAATCCCAAATACCACTATGGGTAGGGAAACAAAATAACCAAAGTCTCAACAAGAGAAACCAAGAGACACCATTCAAAGACCACTTCCTGTACAGACAGGCTCTGGACAGTCAAAGAGCCCTCTTTAATACAGCAGAACCCACAGGGGCAGTGTTCACAACAAGCTTTTAAAATTAACAAGAGACAAAACTAACAAAATGATGAAACAGAAGAACTCTCCTCCAAAGATATTCCAGGAAGAAATGACAGCTAAAGAGCTGCTCAAAACAGATATGCAACATAACTGAACAAGAATTTAGAACAATAGTCATAAAATTAAACGCTGGGCTTGAAAAAAGCATGGAAGCCATCAGAGAAACTATTGCTACAAAGACTATGGAGCTCAAAAATAGTTGTGATGAATTTTAAAAAATGCTATAAATGAGATACATAATAAAATGGAAGCATCCAATGCAATTACTGAAGAGGCAGAAAGGGGAATAAGTGATTTAGAAGACACAATTATAGGAAAAGAGGAAGTTGAGAAAAAGAGAGAGAAACTGATCCAGGAACAGATAAACTGATCTCGAAAGAAGAGTTCGAGAGTTCAGTGATACAATCAAACGGAACAATATTGTATCATAGGAATCCCAGAAGAGGAAGAGAGAAGGAAAGGTGCTCAAAGGGTCCTGGAAAAAATTGTAGCAGAGAACTTCCTCAACTTGGGGAGGGAAGTAGATGTTGAAATTCAAGAGGCACAGAGAACTCCCCTCAGACGTAACTTGAATCGATCTTCTGCACGACATTATAGTGAAACTAGCAAAATATAAGGACAAAGAGAGAATTTTGAAAGCAGCTAGAGAGAAAAGGGCCCTAACATACAAAGGGAAACCTATCAGAGTGGTGACAGACCATTCTACTGAAACATGGTAGGCCAGAAAGGAATGGCAGGAAATCTTCAATGTGACAAACAGAAAAAAAAATGCAGCCAAGAATCCTCTATCCAGCAAGCTTGTCATTCAGAATAGAAGGAGAGATAAAAATCTTTCCAAATAAATAAAAATTGAAAGAATCTCACCACTAACCCAGCCCTAAGAAATCCTGAGGGGAACTCTCTGAGGGAAATGTTGCGAGGAACACAAAATACCAGAGACACCACTACAAGCATGAATCCCACAAAGGACACAATGACTCTAAACCAATATATTTCAATAATAACACTGAATGTAAATGGGCTGAATGCTCCAGTCAAAAGACAGAGGGCAGCAGAGTGGATAAAACAACAAATACATCTATTTGCTATCTACAACAATATCCGTATTATAGGAATCCCAGAAGAGGAAGAGAGAGGAAAAGGTGCTGAAGGAGTCCTGGAACAAATTATAGCAGAAAACTTCCCTGACCTGGGGAAGAAAGTAAATGTTGAAATACAAGAGGCTCAGAGGACTCCCCTCAGACGTAACTTGAATCGATCTTCTGCACGACATATCATAGTAAAAATGGCAAAAGACAAAGAGAGAATTTTGAAAGCAGCTAGGGAGAAAAGGGCCCTAACATACAAANGTAACTTGAATCGATCTTCTGCACGACATTATAGTGAAACTAGCAAAATATAAGGACAAAGAGAGAATTTTGAAAGCAGCTAGAGAGAAAAGGGCCCTAACATACAAAGGGAAACCTATCAGAGTGGTGACAGACCATTCTACTGAAACATGGTAGGCCAGAAAGGAATGGCAGGAAATCTTCAATGTGACAAACAGAAAAAAAAAATGCAGCCAAGAATCCTCTATCCAGCAAGCTTGTCATTCAGAATAGAAGGAGAGATAAAAATCTTTCCAAATAAATAAAAATTGAAAGAATCTCACCACTAACCCAGCCCTAAGAAATCCTGAGGGGAACTCTCTGAGGGAAATGTTGCGAGGAACACAAAATACCAGAGACACCACCNACCAAGCCAGACAGAGACCTAGCAAAAATGGAGAAGTACAAGCCAATATCCTTGATGAACACAGATGCAAAAATCCTCAAGAAGATACTTGCAAATCGAATCCAACAGCACATAAAAAGAATTATCCACCAAGATCAAGTGGGATTCGTTCCTGGGTTACAGGGCTGGTTCAATATTTGCAAATTAATCAATGTGATCCATCACATCAACAAAAGAAAAGATAAAAACCATATGATCCTGTCAATCGATGCAGAAAAAGCACTTGACAAATACAGCATCCCTTCTTAATAAAGATCCTCGAGAAAGTCGGGATAGAAGGAACTTACATAAACATCATAAAAGCCATCTATGAGAAGCCCTCCGCTAACATTATCCTCAATGGGGAAAAACTGAGAGCATTCCGCCTGTGATCAGGAACACGACAGGGATGTCCACTCTCACCACTATTGTTTAACATAGTGCTGGAAGTCCTAGCATCAGCCATCAGACAACAACAGGCATCAGAATTGGCAAAGAAGTCAAAGTCTCAATTTTCACAGAGGACATGATACTCTACATAGAAAACCCAACAGACTCCAGCAGAAGCCTACTAGAGCTGATCCATGAATTCAGCAACGTTGCAGCATACAAAATCAATGTATAGAAATCAGTTGCATTTTTATACACCAACAATGAAGCAACAGAGAAATGAAGAAACTTTCAAAAATATTATTTCCCCTCAAAACTGGCTGAACTTCTAGCTCTATCCAATTGCCTGTGTCCCAGAGAATCCAACCTGCATCAGTAACCCACATTCCTGCCATCCACTGGTGTGCTTGTTGGTTTGATTGGACTTATCTGAGCTAATTTTCTAATTTTCATGTAGTTTGTAAGCCTTTTATTAAAGGTAGCCATTAAAAAATTAAATTAGGGGCACCGGGTGGCTTAGTCAGTTTAGAGGCTCAGGCTATGATCTCATGGTTTGTGAGTCAAACCGCATGTCAGCCTCTGGGCTGTTTCCATAGGTTGAAATAAGCCACAGAGGGATGTTGGCATCCCAGGAATTGACAAACACAGCAAATCACCTCTTCCTCATCCCAGCAAGTCCGTTGTTAAACATTTACCATCACACTGAAGCTCCTAATTCTCTAATTGGGATCCAATTTTCTTTTTAGTTTTCCTTCTCTTCTCTCAGACTTCACAATGTACCCCTAAGACTTTGCTTTTTGCTCCCCCTAACCCTGCTTTCATGTTAGTGCTTTGATCTTAGTCCATAATAGATAGATAGAAAGATAATCAACACTCTCAGGCAAAATTCCCAGCAATTCCTAGCAGGTTGGAAAATGCTTATGTCCTGGGACAGGAGAATCTGGTGCTTCATAGCATCCCCTTTAATGTTACTTAGATATGGCAAGTTTATTACCATATCAGAGCCTTTACATTTGCTTTTCTTTCTTTATGGACGTTTTCCTCTAGATGTCTACGTGGCTACTTCCTTTCCATCTTTCAAGTCTCATCTCAAATACCCCTAATAAAAGATGTTCTGCCTTCCCTGCCCTCCTGGCTAAGTTAACACGAGCTCCTTTTCATCCTATTTTTACTTCTTTTCATTTTTTTATTTATATCTTTGTGTCTGTTAAATTATAGAAAGCGTTGGGATGTTTATTTTCTGGTGTGTTTGTTCCTATAGAACATAAAAACTTTAAGGATAAGGCCTGTAACTTGTTTACTACCTCTCCAGTGCCTAGATGAATCCCTGGAAAATGTTAAGAATTTAAAACAGGGGTGCCTGGGTGACTCAGTCAATTAAGCGTCTGGCTTCGGCTTAGGTCATGATCTCACGGTTTGTGGGTTCGAGCCCTGTGTTGGGCTCTGTGCCGACAGCTAGCTCCGAGCCTGGAGCCTGTTTCAGATTCTGTGTCTCCCTCTCTCTCTGACCTTTCCCTGCTCAAGCTGCCTCTCTCTCTCAGAAATAAAAATAAAGAATTTAAAACAAAGAATTGTAGAGTTAATATACTACAGTGTTATAGAAGTATTCACCTAATAATTCTATTACTTCACTCTATAGGTATCAACCCACTGTCTTTAGAAAATTAAGTAAGTCACCGAATGATGAAAAGGTGTCATCAATAAAATTCTTAATATTTTTGTAATACTAGTGTCACTGCTCTAGATTTTCAATACTTACATGCAAACCCAACAATTACACTTATACAGAGTTATGTACTATAATTTTACAGAAAGAGTAAAAGAGCTCTTAGTAAAGAAATTATCTGTCTCTGAAGATTATTCTCTGCCATTCCGTTTGATTTTTTGATGAAATTAATGTGCTTAGGCAATTGAACTGGATTCCTGAGACAAATAACAATAATTCATCTCGTCAAATTAGAAAACAATTTCTCACAATTTCATAGCTTTCCTTTGCCAGTTAGCTATACATGTCACATGAGGTAATGGGAATTGTTTCATAGTATTGGAGATTACTTTAATCACATAATCGTTATAGATTTGCACTAACAGAAATACAGTTAATGTTTGAATAGTCGGATATGTTCTAACTGCTATAATTGCCTTGAAACTAGCATAGCTTGAAATGGCTATCAGCCAGTCAAATTGTTTCATTTGTTTTTGCTATGCTCCATTTGGTATCCTACTACAAGGTTACATATTGTCAACTTATAAATATGCCATTTACCTGTTCAAGGAAAGAAATGACCTTTTTATAAGGTTATCTCGAGGGTAAGAGAGAATTAGGCACTGCAAATCAATAACCATGTACCGTCTGCAATAGAACACCAATTATAGGACTATTTTGACTATAAATATATTAGTACTACAGCAGGGAAACATTTATTGGCTACAAAAACAACATTAATACTTTGACACGCCGTACTGACAAACTTATGAAATGTCATAATAGGTATTTTTAAAGACAGAATTCAAAGACAAAAGTTAGAATGAAGAAGAGATCTACACTAGTGTATAACCCCTAATGCAGTCCATTCAGCTCAGGGTGGTGCTGTTGATAACACACTGGATTTTGCTCTAAGACTTTTTGAGTTATTGCAAATGACATTCTGTTCATCATTTATATTATCATGCTGTTTTGGGTACTGTGAGCAACAGAAAGGTCACTAGAAATTTGTAATTCTATAGGCCAGAAATAATTCTTTTGTTTTTCTTAAATAGTTTGTTGTCAAGTTGGTTTCCATATAACACCCAGCACTCCTCCATGCCCATCACCCCCCTTCCTCTCTACCCTACCCTCATCAGCCCTCAGTTTATCCTCAGCATTCAAGAGTCTCTCATGGTTTGCCTCCCTCCCTCGCCCCAACTATTTTTCCCCTTCTTCTTCCTCGTGGTCCTCCATTAAGTTCTTCCTAATCCACCTATATGTGTGAACATATGGTATCTGTCCTTCTCTCAGGCCAGAAATAATTCTAGTATGGACACATTTTACAGCCTAGGGAACATAGCCAATACTACTGTAATAGCATTGTAGGTGGTACTGGGTAGCTACACTTGTGGTGAACTTAACATAACATATAGAGATGTTGAAACACTATGCTGTACACCTAAAGTGAATGTAACACTATACGCCAACAGTATTCAGCAAAATATACATATATGAACACATTTTATAACACACTCTAATGAATTACAAAAGTGATTATTGAAAATAAAAAGGTATAATGAGTAAACTCATATTTGGAACTCAAAGTTTTATTCTAAGGCTGCAGTGTAAATAATCTTTTGTAAAATTATTTAATATTGAATAACATTATATATTTTTAATATTTAAGTATTTCTAGCCTCATTTAAAATATAAGAATATATGGGGCACCTAGGTGGCTCAGTCAGTTAAGCATCTGACTTTGGTTCAGGTTATGATCTCACTGTCTGTGAGTTCGAGCCCCACATCAGGCTCTATGCTGACACCTCAGAGCCTGGAGCCTGCTTCAGATTCTGTCTCCCTCTCTCTCTGCCCCTCTCCCACTGGCATTCTGTCTTTCTCCCCCCCAAAAAAATAAACATTAAAAAATAATAAAAATAAAATATAATAATACAAATATGTACATCTAGCTAATCAAAAAGTTTAAACTTTAGAGATAGTCAATCTTTATATTTCTTTGAAAATTAATTCTGTACTTTTATCTGGAAAAAATTCTGCTTATAAATTTTTTATTTGGATTTGTGAAAGATCCTTCAGCAGTCTGAAGGATTCATACCAAATTCTGGAGATGCAAAAACAGGTTGCTGCAAAGACGGAATCTTTTAAATTATCACCATATTTCTTCAGCAAATACTATTTCTGCCACTCTTTCATGTTCCACCAAAATGAGGCTGTTTAAAATAAGTACAATGACATCCGGCCCTCCCTCTGAATTTTTAGTTCATCTGATAAAAGACATAAGTTTTAACTCTTTTGAGCATTAGAGGACAGTATGTATCTATTTTTTCCTCTCCAGGTTACTTTCTTAATAGTTACTTTTTGAATACCCAAGCCATTTATTTTTGTATCATTATATAAAGGATATTTCCTTAAGTTTTTCTGAAGTTCTCTAACCTTGGAAGTGGTTATAGGTAAAACAAATATTAACCTTTTTTTTAAAGTTTATTTATTTTGAGAAGGAGAGAGAGCACAAGCGGGGGAGTAGCAAAGAGAGAGGGAGGGAGGGAAGGAGGGAGAGACAGGGAGAGACAGAGAGAGAGAGACAGAGAGAGAATCCCAAGCAGGCTCCGCACTGTCAGCACAGAGTCAATGCAAGGCTTCATCTCACTAACCACAAGATCATGACCAGAGCTGAAGTCAAGAGTTAGATGCTTAACTGACTGAGCCACCCAAGCACCCAGACAAATACTAACTTTTAACTCTGAAATATTGTTTCTATTTTCCTAATACTGAAAAATAGAAGCAGAGCCCACATTTGTTTTAAATGTAAATCAATCCACAATGCAATTGAGGTAAATCATTAAGGGTCAGCTCATTCTGAGTAAAACAATGATTTTATTTCTCTTGCCAAATATCTCCCTAATTGACATAAAATAGCTAAGTCCGTGTAAAGTTAATCTCAGTTTATACCACCCACATAAACACTAGCAATCCTCTTTTAATGTCTTAGCCTTCCAAGAGAGGGGTCACTGGAGAGCTACTGTGAGATATTAGAAATTACATAAGTGAATGCCGGACCCTTTCTGTACAACTATTATGTTTATTTTATTCCTTTTATTTTATAACCTTATACACATTCCTTCTTCTCTCCTTCTCATAGACAAATACACATTGCAGATTTTAACATACTTTGCAGAATGTGACCTATCTAGTGAACAGAAAAACTATATCTAAAAGATAGAATAAATGTTCTGATAGGTGTGGTGTGTGTGTGTGTGTGTGTGTGTGTGTGTGTGCGCATGTGTGTGTGAATAAAATGAATCTTTCTTTTTAGTTTTTCCTTTCCTTTTTCTCCCCCGACCCTCACTGTTTGGCTTAATCTCTCCCTCTACTCCCAATTGTGCTCACATTAGTCAGTTTCCAAAACACTCAATCTTTGTTAACAAGTTAGTATGTATTCTTCACTGTTTGTTTTTTTTCTGAACTCATATTTTTCTATTCACAGGGGGACTTTAATAAGCTGTTTTCCGTATGCAAAATAAGATCAGCCTTTTATTATCCACATTTCTCACTCAATAACACCATAAGGAAATTTTTTTCAAGTTATTTGAGAGTATTCTATTTCATTTTAATTACTTCATAATATGTTGTAATGTAGAGGCCACATACTACATGTAGCAATTCATGGGTATGTATTTTGTTTCGATTTGTTTCTTGGCAGTATTTAACAAATACTACTGCAGATATGTCTGTACACCTTGGTGCCATTATTTTTAATCTGGGAGCTGGAATAGACCAGATCACAGACTGCCTATATATTTATTTTCAAATTTAATTTTAACAAATGTTGCTTATTTTCAAAATAACTGTGTCTGCCATACATGAGAATATTTTTTAACTTCTGTTTGTAGGAGAAACAAATAATTTTTGTTTCATTATTTCCAGTCTGACATATTGAAAGAACTACAGTTTAACACAATTTACTTATCTCTTACTACTAATGAATTTCCACATCTTTCCATAAGATTGTGTTATACTTTTTGCTGCTATTCATATCACAGATCTACATTTTGGTATATATACGACTTCTCTGGTCAGTGCTTTATGGTATATTTTGCCATACAAAAGTGATTTTATAAATAAAGATTAGATGGAGTTATAAATGTATAGCACACATTTTTAAAGCATAATGATATTTCACTGAGCCTTTGGTTTGACTTATTATAAGTGCTAATGATTCTCTGTAAATAAATCGAGAGACTTCCATCTAAGAGCTCATCAGCATTAAGTGTCTAATTAAGAGTTAGTGATAATATAGCTTTTAAAAAAGGCAATTATTGGGGGCACCTTGTTGG
The DNA here is from genome assembly GCF_008692635.1 of Crocuta crocuta. NCBI lineage: Eukaryota > Metazoa > Chordata > Mammalia > Carnivora > Hyaenidae > Crocuta > Crocuta crocuta. Next base: position 1,177,194 of record NW_027533117.1, read on the forward strand.
CTCAGTCAGTTTAGCATCTGACTTTGGAGCAGGTCATGATTTCAGTATTCATGGTTTCTAGCCCCAGCTCAGAGCCTGGAGCCTGCTTTGAATTCTGTGTCTCCCTCTCTCTCTGCCTGTCCCCAGCTTGCACTCTGTCCCTCTCTATCTTTAAAATAAACATTAAGATAATTTTAAAAAGGCAATTATTGAAATTTTAACCTATTTTTAAAAGTACATAAAATTTAAGTACATAAAATTAGCTTAATATGCAAAAAAATAACAAATTAGTAATTATCTGTGCAGAAGCAAACAACTATAATTCTTACCTTCAATGTCATAACAAGAAATGAACTGATGACCGAAATTCCCAATATTCTATTCTTCAATTATATTGACCAAATAAGTGAATACAACTCCCACTAAAATTCTCTGTTCACAAAGTTTTCAGCACAATGAATAAGAATTCCCCAAATCCCATAACAAAAATCTCTATGCTTGAAATTTCACTTAATTAATGAAAAGTTATTTAGAGGGATTTTTATATTAGTATATGCTTTACTACAACAGGTGGTAGCAAATATGAAACAAATCACCAAAGGAACTGTAAGCATCTAATACTTACAATTTATTTTTCTATCAGTCCAGAGTAAAAAGGACTTTAATACTCCTGAAACACATTTTAATTGAAAAGTTTAGAAAGCAGCAAGTTTGATTTTTCATGAAATATATTAAAACACTTGTCAATACCAAGAAATAAGTATGGGGCTAATAATCCACTCTAACTATGGAAGCTGGTAATTAAAGCCTTAGTTTAATTCTAATTATGATAGATTATATTTAAGAATTTATCTCTTCAAATAATTTAGATTCTGCTAATATCAGGACTTGTCAGAAGCAACATTTCTTAATATTACAACCAACTATAATCAATTTCACTCCTGCCTCTGCAGGTATCTTAAAAATGACTTTATCATAATTATTCTCTATGACCTAACAAAAAAATTACCAAGAATAATGAGAGGGAATTACATTTTCAGGCATCAACAATATTCTATAGTGCTATTGTAAATAAATTTCTGTTGTTATAGCACATAGGCTAAATAGGTTAACATGGAAAAAAATAACTGATATTTATGCTCATATGTATTTACTATATGTATCATATATACTTATATTATTATACATATATATTTAATTTAAAATATACTAAAAGTTATATTTCACATGTGGGGGAGAAGGTTGTTGAACAACTTTCTTGTACATTTTCAGGCTATTAATTATACTTCTTTGACCTATTTTCATTTCTCTTTCAACTATGATTCAGTGTGATTTGAACTAGGACTATTTATTTGAAGGATAGAAAAAGTCAAATGAAAATGGGAAGAACGAACGGGAGGAGAGGGGAAGGAAAGATATAATACTGGCTCTTATAACACTAAATCCCCAGGAATAGGTTTGTTTTAAGTGCATGTTAATCAAAATGGACATATTTTGGTACCATAAGATTCCACTCTTAAAAAAAATGAACAAAAAATAGAACCAGAACTATAAATACAGAGAACAAACTGATGGTTGCCATAAAGAAAGGAGTAGGGGGATGAGTACAAAGGATAAAGGGGAAAAGAAGACACAGGCCTTCAGTTTTGTGAAAGAGTAAATCATGGAAATAAAAAGCAAAGCATAAGGAATGTGGCCAATGATATCGTAATAGCAATGTAATAGGGCTAATGGTAGCTATATTGTGGTAAACACAGCATAATGTATAAACTTCTCAAATCCCTAAGTTGTGCTCTTGAAACTATTGTAACACACACACACATGCACACACAGATACACACAAATTTAAAAGGGAAAAAAAGACATATTTTGGTATCTGTTACCTAGACTAGAATAACGCCTGGTACATAGTAGGTACATTTGTTTCTTATTTTACTCTACGTACTTTGTACTCCTAATCACAACTAAGCAGCATCACTTTTAAACACATTGCCACAAATCAACATTTGTGGGATTCATTTGACAAAGTAAGCATTAAAAGGTTTACCTTTAAATTAAAATATTGGTAGAAGAGAAAACACGACCATTATTACACCATCAATTCTAAAAGTAAGACAACAACATATGGGTGATATATGGAAATAAGAAAGATGGTTTGACAATTGTCAATAAAAAGAACAAAGGGACATGGACTATAAATTTCAAGGTGTCCATATTCAACAAATAGGCTAAACATTCTAATAAAAAAGAGGATGACAGAATGGATAAAAAGGCAAGACCCAACTATAAGCTGCCTACAAAAGACTCATTTAATACCTAAAGACATATGCAGTTTGAAAGTGAAAGGTTGGAGAAGCGTTTATCATGCACTTGGCAGTGAAAAGAAAGCTGGGATAGCAATACTTATACTGAAAAAAGTGGACAAAGACTGTAACAAGAGACAAAGAATGCCATTATACAATTATAAAGGGAACACTTCTGCAAAGAGATACAATTATAAACATGCACCCCACATGGTGGCACTTAAATACACAAAGCCAAGAATAACAAAGATAATAACTGATAGTAATACAATAATAGTAGAGACCTTTAATCTCCCATTAACATGGATGGATATATTATCCAAACAGAAAAACAACAAGGAGACTGTAGTTATGAATGACAGACACAATGGACTAGATGGATCTAACAGATATATTCAGAACAGAATATACATTATTTTCAAGTATACATGGAACACTTCTCTGTAACTGATCACATTTGGGGCCACAAAACAAGTCTCAACAAATTCAAAAAGACAGAAGTCATACCATGCATCTTTTCTGATCACAGTGCTATCAATATCTGGAAAGAACACAAACACGTGGGAGTGTAAGTAACGTGCCACTAAACAGTGAAAGTGTCATCCAAGGTAACAAAAAGGAAATCAAAATATACATGGAGACAATTTAAAATGAAAACACAATGGTCCAAAATCTTTGAGATGCAGTAAGTAAAAGCAGTTCTAAGAGAGAATACAGACCTACCTCAATTATCAAGGAATATGTCAAAGAAGCAATCTAACTTTAGAATTAAGGAAGCTAGAAAAAGAACAAACAAAAGCCAAAACCAGTAGAAGGAAGAAATGATAAATATTAGAGCAGAAATAAATGAAATAGACACTAAAAAACAACAGACTAATGAAACCAAGAGTGGTTCTTCAAAAAGATCAATAAAATTGATAAACCTTTAGTCAGACTTATAAAAATTAAAAAGAAGACTCAAATTCGGAAATCAAAGAGTAACAACTAACACCACATAAGTACAAAATATTATAACAAAATATTATGAAAAATTATATGCCAACAAATTGGACAACCTAGAAAAAAAATGGATAAATTCCTACAAACATATATCCTCCCTAAACTGAAGGAGGAAGAAATAGAAAATTTGAACAGACCAATTACCAAATGAAATTGATTATGTAATCAAAAAGCTCCCATTAAACAAAAGTCCAGGACCAGAGAGACTTCATAGGTGAGTTCTACCAAAAATTTAAAGAGCTAATGTTCAGTACTCTCAAACTATTCCGAAAAACAGAAGAAAATGGAAAGCTCAACTCAATGCCCCCCCTCAAGAAACCAATTAATCCAATTATAAATCGGACGAAGACTTGAACAGGCATTTCTCCAGACAAGACATCCAGTTGGCCAAAAGACACATAAAAAGGTGCTCAACATTCATCATCAGGAAAATGCAAATCAAATCCACAATGAGATATCACCTCACATCTGTCAGAATGGCTAAAATCAAAACACAAGGCACTATAAGTGTTGGCCAGGATGTGGAGGATAAAAAAGCATCCTGCAGATTTGGTGGGAATGCAAGCTGGTGCAGTCACTGTGGGATACAGAATGGAGGTTCCTCAAAAAAGTGAAAAATGGAATTACCATATGATTCGGTAATTCCACTTCTTCGGATTTACTCAAATTATATGAAAACACTAATTTGAAAAGAGATATGCACCCTTATGTTTATTGTAGCATTATTTACAATAGCTAAGACACAGAAGCAGCCCAAATGTGCATCCACATTTAATGGATTAAAAAAGAGACATGACATATTTACAAAATAGCATACTATTTGGCCATAAAAAAGAACGAAATCTTGCCATTCGCAACAACATGGATGGATCTAGGAGTATAATGCCAAGTGAAATAAGTCAGAGAAAGACAAATACCATGAGGTTTCACTCATATGTGTAATGTAGGAAACAAAACAAAGAATAAAAAGAGAGACAAACCAAAAAAAGACAAAAAAGACTCTGAAGTACAGAGAACTGGTGGTTACCAGAGGGAAGGTGAGGGGATGGGTGAATAGGTACTTAAGGGTATACTTATCTTGATGAGCAATGATTAATGTACAGAAGCGTTGAATATTGTACATCTGAAACTAATACAGCACTATATGTTAACCATAACTGGATTGTAAGATAAATTTAAAAATGAAAAAGAAAACTGTCAAGAAAACCCCATATTCACATTCTGATACTATCATTTACAGATTTTATAATTTTGAAGTGTAGATACAGCTTGAGTATCCTATTTCTAAATTGAGAAATAAAATGACGTCAAGAAGTTTTCAGGGGACCAAAAGAATGTATGTGAGCACAGCCCTGTTCTGAAGGTATTCACCAAAAGTCAACCTTTCATCCAACTATACATTTATTCCAATTTCTCCATAGGATAGTAATACTTTCGTTTTTATCAGGTTCCCTTTGGAAGCTGTACTCAAAGGGCGGCAGTGAACTATAGTTATTAAGCTAAAAATTCAAAATATAAAACTTCTTGGTGAAAGCTGTAAGACAGTTAATTTCTAACATTGTAACATTGATGTTTCCAAAGCTACTTATTATTTGGCATAAGGGAAACACCTTTAAATGAAGATTGTATGTATTCTCTATTTTTTTCTTGTTGTTGATAGCCAGACATTTTGGTATACAAAATGCCTTGATTATCATCGGTATTGTTTTCATTTACTCAGCAATGAAAAAGCATAATATATCTGTATTGCCAAATTCATTAACATTTCATAGACAAAAGTCCAATAAAGAGTATACTGATTTTATGAAAGGTGTATGATATCATATCTATTATGTACAAAAAACACAAAGTGAAGTTTGACAATTCCCTTAAGATGCTTTTCTGGTTTTGAATATGACAATACATGCAAAATAATTTTAAAGAATAAAAATAATTTTGGTTTTGGGGTGTCTGGGTGGTGCAGTTGGTTAAGCATCAGACTCTTGATCTTGGCCCCGGTCATGATCTCTGGTTTGTGAGTTTGAGCCCACACGAGGCTCTGTGCTAACGGTGCTGAGCCTGCCTGGGATTCTGTCTCTTCTTCTCTCTGCCCCTTCCCCTCTTGTGTGTGCATGCATGAATGCATGCTTGCTTGCTCGCGCTCTCTCTCTCTCTCTCAAAAAATAAAATAAAATAATTTGGGTTTTATTTGGCAGTGGCATAAATATTACAATACCAAAAAGGAAATAAGTAAACTCAGATCTAAGAATACTTAAGTCCACCTGAGAGCAAGACTACAGGATTTCACTTACATGTGGAATTTAAGAAACAAAACAGATGACCACGGTGGGGATGGGGGAGGGGAGAGGGAGAGAGAGGGACAGGGAAGGGTGGCCAAACCATAAAACAGACTCTTAAGTATAGAGAACAACCTGAGGGTTGCTGGAGGGGAGGTGGGAGGGGGAAATGGACTAAATGGGTGATGGGAATTAAGGAGGGCACTTAGTGGGATGAGCACTGGGTGTTATATGTAAGTGATGAACCACCACATTCTACTCCTGAAACTATTAATATACTATATATTAACTAACTAGAATTTAAACACAAACTTGGAACAAAAATGTAACCAAAATAAAAAAAAAAAACTATAACGTCTTCAAACACATTGTTTGGAGCTTCCCAATCTATATTTCTTTTGCTGTATTTTATTAGACTGTTGGCAAATTACATGCAATTGTGAACTTTAAGCCATAATAATAATAAAACAGTATATACCTATGCTTAATAAACTTAATGAAGATGAGGCGAAATTAGAAGATTTTAGCCCATATGCCAAAGCTGAAATCACTTTACAAAAAAAGATAAAATAATTACAGCACTTAAAATTAATGACTATCAAATAAAATGAATTGCTAGTTTAACTAGAATATCTTATTATACAATATATTTTGGTAACTTTAAGTTGAAGATAGGAAGAAACAAACTTACTTGAAAATATTCCCTATTTTGCAGAGAAAGATGAGGCATAAAATTGTAGAGAAACATCAAAAATGAGATGAGAAGGAAATTGGGAATGCCACTGGCATGCTTGTGAAGGGAAAGAGCAAAAAACTATTGAAGTGTTTAAGGACACAGGGATAAAATGATATCTAACAGGAAAGGCAAAGAACTGTACTGAAAGATTTTCCCAGCTGAAAAAATCATTTCTAAGTGATTATTGTTTTCCTCAAATCAGTACATGAGACTGGAGAAAATATCCCATTTAAAAAAAAAAAACACTTTACACTCTTTAACAAGTCTGGTTAATGAATGTTAATGAGCAGTTGAAAGCTATTTGTTGCCTGGTGATGACAAATGTTGAAAAAATNTCTCCGCCATCTTGCCCTCTCCCCCCTAAATAGTGTTCTTAAGTATACTGATATATTGTTAATATTCTAACATATGCAACTTTGAATGTGGACTAATAATCATGTTATACTGAATACCTTATTTTTTAATTATGAAAATGTAAAATCTTTGGGATGTTCTCATCTTATTTTTTAATGTTTTATTTATTTTTGAGAGAGCGAGCAAGCAGGGGAGGGACATGGAGGGAAAGGAATAAAAGATCTGAAGCAGGTTCTACACTGACAGCAGCAAGCCCAATGTAGAGCTCAAACTCAGAAATGTGAGACCATGACCTGAGCTGAAGTCGCACGCTCAAGTGACTAAGCCACCCAGGTTCTCACTTTAGTTTTAAATAAATATATCTATTACTGTAATGTAGTAAAGTTTTTCAGTTTGGTCTCCTGTTTGAGTAAAGAAATATTATGGAGCACTAAGCTATAAAATGAGTAACCCTTATGATGTAGGTCTTTTTGCTGTTTATTGAACAAATATTGAGCACCCACTTGCTATCATAACAGTATTGAGAATGTAGCACTGGAAAAAAAAAGATACATGATAGCTTGCTCTCATAAAATATATCATCAGGTAAGGAAAACATAATCAGAGCTAATGGTTGTGCAAACTTATTACCAAATATGTCTATTTTCCTGTGTTTAAGGGTCAATCTCTATAAAGCACCCACCCTTTCCCTTGAAACACTGAGATAGGATTGATCATGTCCAATTTTAAACTTTAATGCCGCTTGAAAATATTTGACAGATTTATTTATAGCACTACAATTCTGTAATATACTCATTTCTCTTTTAATTGACCTCATCATTTAAAGTGGGTCCCCTATTTTAATGACCTTTGATTTCCAACATAGTAAAAGGCCTGAAACGCAACAGTTATCAAAATGCATCTGTTATTTTAGCCTGAGTAAAGCTGGTATATAGGAGTACACTAAAGTTGTTTTGTGTAATGACAATAAATAAGTTTATATATACCAGAGTTTAAAACAAAATTGTTCTTCCTAAGAAACATAATATATTCAAATTTTGGTAAACAGATTCTTAGATGTAGAGAAGATTTAATGTCTGGTCTAAGTAATAAATCAAGTTTAGAAATAAGACACTCTGGGGGCGCCTGGGTGGCTTAGTTAAGCGTCCGACTTTTGCTTAGGTCATGTTCTCGCGGTTCGTGGGTTCGAGCCCCACGTCGGGCTCTTTGCTGACTGCCAGCTCAGAGCCTAGAGCCTCTTTCGGAGTCTGTGACTCCCTCTCTCTCTGACCCTCTCCTGCTCACGCTATCTCTCTCTCCTAGAAATAAATAAAAAAATATTTAAAAAAAAAAAAGAAAAGAAATAAGACACTCTGACTCAAAATTATGTGCTTTGCACATAATTAAGGGGAAAAAACCCAAATTTGGAAATAGGCCAAAGGGACTGTGGATTGTTCTTTCAGTTTCTGCTGGATGTTATCTAGCAGAACCAAATGAGGATTATCTCATTCTCTAGGGGTGTATACCTTTTGTTTGACTTTCTATTCACTACTATTTACTTGTAGCAAAGCAACTGATTCATGCCCAATAATAATGTAAATGACTCTTGTCTAGTAGAATGATACCTAAAAAGGTTATGATTTTTAACACTGTAGAACATTAACAGTAAATGTCTTTACTTAAAAATATTTGTAGGGGCGCCTGGGTGGCTCAGTGGAATAAGCATACAACTTTGGCTCAGGTCATGATCTCAGGTTTCATGGGTTCAAGACCCACATTGGGGTCTGTGCTGTCAGCTCAGAGCCTGGAGCCTGCTGTGGATTCTGTGTCTCTCTTTCTCTCCCCTCCCCTGCCCACACTCTGTCTCTGTTTCTCAAAAATAAACAGACATTAAAAAGAAATAAAAGAAAAATATTTGTGTGCCATTTTTTCACTTGCATACACAGTGTTAACATCATTTTCAGGTGTACAACTTAGTGGTTCAAGTTTTCTATACATTATGCTGTGCTCCCCACAAGTGCAGCCATTTTTGTCACCATACAACGCTATTGCAATATCACTGACTATATTCCCTATGTTGTGCCATTTTAATGTAGTTGTATCTATGTTAGCTCTTCAATAATATCTGAACCAGCTTTACCATATTACTAGTTTACTCAGTGAGTTAGTTACTAAACAGTTGACACATGTTTATCTTTTATTTATATCAGAGTCATATATTTTTGAGACTTATATTTTAACATCACATTGGTCTGTCCAGTAACTGCTCCTTCACCACCCAATCATGTGAATGGGGGATTGGGGTAGCTACCTTCCTAGTATACTTCATCACTGGCCATATATTTGACATGTTCCAGGACATTGCACATTTATTATCCAATATCTATTATCTAATAGTGTCTTAGTGTCTAAATATTGCCAAATAGTGTCTAATAGTATTCTAATATGCTTAATCAAGACAGATCTTTATCACCCCCAGGATATGTTTGTTTTTATTTTTATGTTAGGAGGTTAAGGAAAAGGCAGATTTGGTAACAGAGCTAGTTGAATGAGAATCTGGAGTTATCAACCACATTTCTCTCCCCACACTGAGAAGCAGAAGACGGAAAAAGAAAAATAATGGATTTTCATGTTTTCTCTAAGTTCCTACGTTCAATTTTACTTTAAAGCACATTATTTTTATCCCTCCCAAGTGAGGGCTAAATTATGTTTTTTTCTTAAGTGGGTTTGATTTGTTTCTCTATTTTTTTTTGTAACCAAAGAATCCTAACAAGAGGATTAAGCAATGGAAATATTGAAACATGGATTTAGAAAAGAAATAAAGTAAATAGCAACATAATATACATGAAAGAATAAAAGCCTAAGAATCATAGTAAACTTTACCTTACTATAATACTTTGAGGAAATAATTCAAAATGCACGTGTTTTATACATTACTGATTTTTGATTGGTACCTCTTCAGTCCCAAAGTAAGATCACAGATGAGACTGTACTAACAACTCAGTACTACAAAATATTCCTGAGAATTAGAAACCCTAATGGCAATCATAGAAATCAAAACAACATGTGCTTTTACTACTCTCTACAACTTATTTAGGTCGCAGTTTGTATCTTTTTACTCGCTTTATCTATTTCATCCACTCCCCACCCTCACTCATCTCCCCTCTGGAAACTAGGAAAAATAATCAGTAACATAATAACCCTGTATTGTGACATATGATGACTATAATTATCATGGTGAACACTGAGTAATGCATAGAACTGTGAATCAATATGCTGAAAGTAATAAAACATTCTGTGCCAATTATATTTCAAAAATTAAAAAAACTACATGTGCATAGTAGTTGACAGCTTAGGAATTTTCAAGTTTGTTGAAGTTCTTCACACTGGAAGTTAAATTGATAGACTGACATTTTGAATGAAAATATATCCAGTCATCCTAATAATTGAGTATGTAGGAAACTTCTGAAGCTTTTGAAGCTGTAGTAGTACAGATTTATTTAGAAAATATTTGTTAGAATATCAAGTAAAAATTTAAAAAATACTGTTTAAAATTATCACGAAGACTTATTTTGTGGTTTCAAAAGATCATTTACCTTTTATTACAAAACTCTGAAGGAATAACTGATGCTACCTTAAAACTGTTCATAGTACATTTTCTGTCATCTGAGAAAACGGATGACAAATTCCACCTGAGAAAAAGATTCAGTAAATGAGTTCTTTTCCTTAAAATGATTCAAGATCCTAGAGCTTTAGTAAATGCCCTCATGTCCTCTTATTTGGGTCACAGGGAACTCCTTTTTTACTCATTACAAATACATGCTTTAACTGTCTTCTTTGCCCTTAATTCGTGGCTTCTCTCACATAATCCACATAGGCTTTCCTACTAGAGAACAGTAGAGTCAGAAGTAGAGGCGGGAGGAAAAGTTTCAATCACTACAATCTTTATGTCTGGTGTTCTTTTTTCTTATAATCATAAAACATTCTTAAATTGAATGCACACCTCTAAGACTGTGGTATAATTACCCTCTCAAATACTTTAACTGTATTATATTGATTACTTTAGATTTAGGACTTGCACTGCATTTCATTATATTTCTAGAGAGCAAAGACAATATGGTATTCCTCATTTTTATCTACAAGACCAAGTACTGTATTATTAAAAAGGATTAGATATATTTGTTGTCTATATATATTTAATTAATTAATATGATAGCTCCTAAATTCACTTTTCTATCACAGAGTTCTTTTCATTAAAGTTTTTTGTGTGTTAATTTATTTTTGAGAGAGAGAGAGAGAGAGTGAGCAGGGAACGGGCAGACAGAGAGAGAGAGAAAGAGAGAGAGAAAATCTGAAGCAGGCTCCAGGCTGTCAGCACAGAGCCAACACGGGGCTCAAACCTAGGAACTGTGAGATCATGACCTGAGCACAGGTCGGACGCTTAACCGACTGAGCCTCCCAGGTGCTCCTCACAGAGTGATTCTAAATAAATACAGTGAATTTATATTTAACCCCAAGCAATTCTACTGGATATGCTTAACTCTTTCAGGCATACTATTTGATAGTTGATAGACTGTGTATATGGTATTACATAATTTAAAAAATAATTTTACCTGTTAAAAGTTTTTATTGTATTTTTAATTTTTTTAAGTTTATTTTTTATTTATTTTGAGAGAGAAAGAGAAAGCAGGGGAGGGGCAGAGAAAGAGGGAGAGAGAGAATCCCAGGCAAGCTCTGTACTGTCAGTGCAGAGTCCCATGCGGGTCTCCATCTCACAAACCACAAGATCATGATCTGAGCCAAAATCAAGAGTCTGACACTTAACTGAATGAGCCACTGAGGCTCCCCACCTCCTAGAAGTTTTTAAACCACTGCCACTCTGGTCTATTTCCTAGAGGCTTTTCAGGTTGTATCAGAGAGATGTGCTGGGCAAGGAGGGGATAGGTAGACCCAACAGGTGGCCTTCAAGCTACTCTTTCCAAAAGTTCGGGCTTATTAAACTTGTTTAACAGGGTATTGAGTTTCCATATGATTCTGATCATTTTTAACACTCTTTTATAATCCAAAAAAAAAAAAAATGCATCCTAAGAACTTTACCTCACTCTAATAGTTTTATCTTTTACCTATATTCATTTCTCAGAGATTAAAATTTTGGCTTTCTACTGGACATTAGTATACACAATTTTTTAACTTGATTTTTTAGGTTAATTTAAAATTTGTTCTGTTTTACATTTTATTTAAATTTTAGTCCTTAACATACAGTGTAATTTTGATTTTAGGAGTAGACTGATTCATCACTTACATGTTACACTCAGTACTCATTACATTGCCCTCCTTAATGTCCATCACCTATTTAGCCCATCCCCCAACCACCTCCCTCCACCAATTCTCCTTTTGTTCTCTATAGTTAAAAGTCTATTATGGTTTGCTTCCCTCTTTTTTTTTTTTTTCCTTCCCAAAGTTTCTCTGTTTTGTTTCTTAAATTCCACATTTGAGTAAAATCATATGGTACTTGTCTTTGTCTCATCAAGTTATTTTGCTTAGCAAAATAATACACTGTAGCCCCATCATGCAAATGTAAAGATTTCATTCTTTTGATGGCAGAGTAATATTCCATTGTGTGTGTGTGTGTGTGTGTGTGTGTGTGTGTGTGTATACACATCTTCTTTACGAAGTCATCAGTCAAAAGACATTTAGGCTCTTTTCATAGTTTGGCTATTGTTGATAATGCTGCTATAACACTGGGGTGCATATGCCCATTTGAAACTGTATTATTGTATCTTGTATTATTTACTTTAAAATATTCACTTTAGGGGCACCTATGTGGCTCAGTCAGTTGAGCTTCCAATTTCAGCTCGGGTAATGGTCTCACCATTCATGAGTTTGAGCCCTGCATCAGTCTCTGTGCTGACAGCTCGATTCTGTGTCTCTCTCTCTCTTTCTGCCTCTCCCCTCTCTCTCAAAAATAAAAAAAATACTTAAAAAATTAAAAATAAAATAAAAAATAAAAAAATATTCACTTTACGATAGAATGTGTTGTCAAATCAGAAACATATGGCTAATCACTATAAAAATATAAATGCCTTACATTTGGCTTTTGCATATTATTTGTATCCGTTTTATGACAGCACCTATATTCTCATAAACACATAGCATTATACATATTTTCTAACTCCCTTTCTACATCTACATGATGCAACCAGTTAGGTACCTTAGCTCCTACCTGGATTTTTAAGTGCTCTTCTTTGTTACTACGTTCAACATGTCGACAGTGAAAATATTTGGCAAGACTAACAATGTATATGCTCTTCTCCTATGCAATGGTGAGAGTTAATTCTGTAAATGTATATTTTCCTCCAAAAATAACCAAGCCAGAGACTAGTAGCACTACTCCTGCCTTTCTGAATTTTCAAACTGGCCTCGTTTCCATATTTAAGGGAAAAAAAAGTCAGCTGGCATTTAAATGTTTTACATGAGGTTGTATTAAAAAGTTGTTACTCCTATGCAGGTATATTAGAGATTTTTAAAGACAGAGAGCAGATATTGCCTTAATGTAGTTCCTCCAGTGCACAGAACTTTATATAGGTGCCAGTGGACTCAGGTCCATGATGGACTCCATATTTCCACCAGCTCTCTATTACAAATAAAATAACAGTTTAACATTGAGTAGATATGGCGTTAGATACAGGAATTTCAGGTAATCCTTCAAATGAAAGCAATTTACTTAAATGTGTCTAAGTCTACAAAAAGCTGTTATTCCCCTCTCCCCCTCAAAAAAAGAAAAAAACATCTATATCTATTTCAACCACTATATAAGCCTTAGAGCAACACAGTACTCTGGAGTGAGCCACTGAAGTCAGTCCTGCTTCTGCCACTAGGTGTCACTTAGCCTCTTGGACTGATCTTCCTATAACTTGAGCACTTAGGATTCCCGTTTATCACTAATGCTTATGATTATGTAACTAGAGATAATAAACAGAAAAATATCCTGTAGGTTCATTTCATTGGATGGATAAGTGACCTCCTCTAGTAAACTTACTCTTCTCATTGGCAAATCCTCTCTTGGTTCTTTTTGCCTGGAATATTCCTCTCTCATATTATCGACACAGCTAGCTTTCTCACCATTCTCAAGTCTTTGATTATTTGTCATCAACAAAATGAGGTCTGTTCCCGTCTATCCTACATTCGACTGTAACTTGCCCTCAATCTCTACCAATATTCTCTATTCCCTTTTGACCCTACTTGAGCATTTTTTTTATCCATGGTAACTTTCTGTTTTTAACACACTATATCATTTGTTTATTTTGCTCATGCTGAAGTATTCATATTCCCTCTGCTATACTATAATGTCTCCAAGGCAGAACTCTTTCATTCCCTGAGGTACGCATGACACTTGCAAGTGTGCCTGCACCTCGTCATCACTAAATAAGTATTTGTGGAACGAATAAATTGCTTAGAGACACATGTTGGCATATGTTTGTTTTAAATCATCTAAACACACATTATGTGTCTTTGAGATAAACCCATGCACTCTCAAATAAAACAGACTGTGAAAACTATAGAAAAACATAAACTTATGTGAATAAATAGAGAGTGGAAAATTCATGAATGCATATTCTCCATCTAAATTTTGGAAAGAGAATCTTCTCTTTACCCACAGAAAGTCCAGAATAAAAACTAAGGCAGAAAAAGAAAAAAGAAAAAGTAGGAGAGGGTTGAGGGAAATAAAGGCTCTCTTTGGGTTGGTGTGAGTGGAAGTCTGATCTCATGTATTCATCACCTTTATCCACCACCACTCTACCATTCAAGGAGGTCCTTACAAATTCTAAAAGAGCCTGGAATGCCAACCCACACAGGGTGAAAAACATCATTACGAGAATGATGTACTAAGGCTACAGCCAAAGTTGACTAAAGATAATGATGGGATAGTTATCCAAAGTCAGATTTTGATGGATTATATATGTTTGGTTCAGTGGATTATGACTTTGTCTTAAAAGTACAGGGGATTAGGAATGCGATTTGATCAATCATAACAATCCAAGTGTTTGTAATATTCTAAAAATGCAAATAGAATTTTGTGGGTATGAAAACAGGTGCAACATTCTGGAAAACAGTATGGAGGTTTATCATTAAAGGCAGAATATCCTACGATCTAGTAATCACACTACTGGGTATTTTCTCAAAGAATACAAAACCCTAATTCAACAGAATACATGAACCACTATGTTTATGAGAGTATTCTTTACAATAGCCAAGATATGGAAGCAGCCCAAGTGTTGGGCTGATGGATTGATGGATAAAGATGTCACACACACACACACACACATACACACACACACACACACACTAGGTTATTAATCAGCCATCAAAAATAATGTAATGTTACCATTTGCAACAACATGGATGGAGGTAGAGAGTATTAGGCTAAGGAAAATACTTCAAAGACAGATACTATATTATTTCTCTCATATGTGGAATTTAGGAAACAAATGAGCAAAGGGAAGAGAGAGAGAGAGAGAGAGGAATCAAGAAACAGACTAACTATAGAGAACAAACTGATGGTCAGCATACCCATACAGGTTAGGAGTATGGGGGATGGATTAAGTAGGTGATGAGGATTAAGGAGTGCAATTGTTATGATAATCACTGGGTTATGCATGAAATTGTTCAATCACTATATTGTACACATGAAACTAATATAACACTATGTTAACTAACTGTAATTAAAATGAAAACTTTAAAAAAATTAGTGAGGTATCAACGAAAGTTTAGGAAACACAGTTTAATGGAGTATACTATGTATTTCTAACTTGTTGAGATATGCAGAAGAGAACCACTTCATTTAGATTTCCAGTAACCATATCCATTGCATGGCTCTCTGACAGAATACAGTAATAAAGTATCAGCAAAAGATTGGAAAATTTATCTCAAGTCTTACGTCCTAATGTTACAAAATAAATAGGTGTGTTCTACCCTTTGAACTCTCCAAATCACTTACAACTAAACTGACACAGAGACTAAGACCAAGACCAATTTCCATTTCCTAAAGAGTACATACACTTGCAGTGAGATTTTTATTCTCTTAGTATTTGCTTAGTCTAAACACATACAAATGAGGTATGACTCTGCTAACTATTCAGTTTGGCTACCTTTGTGGTCTATTTGGGCCACTGAATGATTGATTCAGTTTTAAAACTTGTGTGGATTACATGGCATGCATGATCAATGGAAAACCTAAATTACCTACTGTGACTTTGAAGCAAAACAGTTCTGGAGGTTCAATGCAATGGAAGGCAAATAGTGCTGCATTATACATTTTCTTAGAAAAAAATTGCAACATTATTTTTTAATGTTTATTTATTCTGAGAGAGAGCATACATGAGTGAGTGAGCAGGGTAAAGGCATAGATATAGAGAAAATCATAAGCAGGCTCCTTCCTATTGGTGCAAAGCTTGCTGGGGCGTCATGACCTGAGCCAAAATCAAGAGTCAGACACTCAACCAGAAGCCACCCAAGAAGTCCTGCAGCAATATTATTTTTATTGATAGCCCTATTAATACAAAGAGGTCAACTGTGTCAATTATTATTCAACTCCTAAAATTCAGTGTGAAAAATCACTGGACCTTACACTAAAACAAAAAATGTTAATGATTAACAGTCACATCAGAATCTTTTCTAATCTATGTTCAAGTAACATATCTGCAAAACAGAATACTGATGAGAATTTCCTTGTTCAAGAAGTCTATTGACTTCTTTCGTACTCCCTCAATGGTTTATGTAAAACTCAAAACTCTGCTTCTTGTACAGTTCAAGAGCATACTATTGACACATACAGCATTTCAATTAAAGTTGAATTTTTCCAATTCATGTATTTAAAGATAACTTATTCTAATTAAATCATCCCTATATATTAATCTAAACTGATGGTGCAACAAGTCTGTGCATATGTTAATAATAAAATTATGTTTATATGTTTATGTTGGTTACATTTAGAAATTATTATCAAAACCAGAGAAGAAAAAAAACACATGTACCAGAGAAATGGGAAAAGAAATAGTATAAATATACAATGAAGACTCACTTAACAATTAAAAATTAATGGACTAACAATAGCATATAACATCTTAAGAGAACCTCCATACCATTAATATTGGCAAAATAAGTCAGGCAAAAAGGAACAAAATAAAATTTTACAAAAGGCAAACCCAACCTACAGCAATAGAAAGTAGATGAAATGTATAAAACAAATCAAAACCACACTGAGATACCACCTCACACCAGTCAGAGTGGCTAAAATGAGCAAATCCNTGATGAGAGTTTCTTGTATCTTGATTTTGGTTGTCACCCCATGAGTTTATACGTTTGTCAAAACTTATAGAACTATATATTTTAAAACTGCGTAAATTTTAGTGGGTATAAATTAAACATGAAAAACTGAGAAGCATTGTAAAATAAGGATTGTTGACATTGTACTGAAAGTCTTCTGTGGATTTGGGGGAATTTATAAAGAATAATAAACAGCAAATGTTGCCAAAAAGTGTTTTTATCTGCCCTCAAAATTCTACTCTTTCTAACAATGCCCAAAATCACTCCTTTTTCTCTAAAATTCTTTTTTGAAAACATTCTGATCAATAGAAGAGTTACCTCTTTATTATCCATCACCTCCTCAAACCCAAGCTTCAATCTTCTTCATTAATTCACCTTTTCATTTTCTGAAGTAAACTAGTGCTTTTTGGTGTCTTTCAATTGCAAAGAGTCACACACACACAAAATTAAGACTGAAAAAGATAAAGAAAAAAAGTTGGAAGTAGAGAGAAAAATAAGTGAGCTTAATATTTTAGTTTAAAATAAATAAGATCGTGTTATCTTTAACATTTACACTCAGGGTATATTTGTATATATATGGCATATACATATATTTGTATACCATTTATCAAAATATATAAACATAAGAAACAATAATTTTTAGAAAGGGAAACCGCAAGACACAGCAATAGAGAACAAACCGAGGGCTGATGGAGGGAGGTGGCCAGGAGATGGGCCAGATGGGAGATGGGGATTAAGGAGACACCTGTGTTGAGCGCTGGGTGTTGTATCTAAGTGATGAGTCACTGAATTCTACTTCTGAAATCAACATTACACTGTATTTTAACTCCTATATAAATAATTTAAAAAGAAAAAAATTTTCAAAAGAAACACTGCAAGGTAATCATTCATTGTTAGAAACTTGCTCTACTGTTTTTCCTCATTTTCTACAAACTGAGACTTTCTTCCTGGGGGGAAAGCTGTTCTGTTTATATTTATGTCACCAACCCCTATTACTGGTAAATAAATTATAAATAAATGTCACCCTGGGGATTATTTCAGGAGGACCTCACCATCTACTCCTAATCCTCCTGCCTCTAACACACAGCTAGAAATAATTTCACCTACTTTATCATTTGCAACTCTATTATATGATTAATCACTAGGAATCTGATCAAGGTGAGCATCTCCTAAGGTAAGTCACAGTAGTTGAAACCAATGTCTCATGCTTTCTGACTGCTCTAGAGCTGAGGTTCAGATATACTAATGACCCAAATCTGATCACACATTCTGATTTACATGGGCAAAAAAAAAAAAAAAAAAAAGNGACAATACCGTCCACTACAATTACATTGTATATTTTTTGATATACAAATAAGACAGATTAAAGCAATAGAAGAGAGTTGCAAGTAGGGATAGTAGGACTCATAAACAACAACAAAGTTATTTAAATTGGGAACTCTGATTACTCAGAAGACTTAGCAAAAGTGTGTAACAGATTGTTACAGATTTATAACAGCACACCTGATAGGCCATGCTAATTTTAGCACATACCTTTCTTATACCTACACTATAAATCTCACATTTTTTTTATTTTTATTTCATTTTTAATCTCACATTTTTTTAATTTTTATTTTATTTTTAAGTAGGTAACCATCCTTAAAGGAGATTAAAAGTGTGAAAATTTCTTATATATTTACCCACATATTTTCCAATTCTGAGCTTTCTTTGCAGAGAGTCATGATTCCATTTGATATTTTTGTTTGAGCTAAATAATTACTTCAACATTTCCCATAGTTCAGAATCAGTGTTCAAAGTGGATTCTATCAACTTTTATATATTTTATTATTTTGAAGGTTACTTTATTTGCATATAGAAACCTAGGTTGACTTCCCCCCCTTCAATCTCACTGTGCCTCAGTTTTTAAAAACTTTATTTTGAAGGCATTTGGGTGGTTCAGATAGCTAAGTGTTCAACTCTTGATTTTGGCTCAGATCATGATCTCAAGGTTCATAGGACCTAGCCCCGTGCTGGGCTCTGCACTGACAGCACAGAACTTGCTTGAAATTCCCTTGCCCTCTTTCCTTCTACTCCCTCCCTGCTCCTGCATACTCTCTTTCTTTCTCAGAATCAACATTTTTAAATAAATAATAATGAAAACTTTATTTTGAAGTAATTATGGACTTAAAGGAAGTAACCAAGAAATGTACAGTGAGGTCCGCATGTACCCATCACTCAGTCTCTACCAATGTTAACGTTTTGCATGTCTATGGTACAGTATCAAAGCTAGGGAATCCACAGGGTATATTCAGGTTTCACTAGTTATACAGTCACTCATGTGTGTGTGTGTGTGTGTGTGTGTGTGTGTGTGTATTTGTGTGTGAGAATGAAAGAGAAAGAATATCTGTAATTTTATTATGTGTAGCCTCATGTAAGTACCACCACAATTAATATATTAACCTACTATCATTGAAACCTTCCTCCTGGTTTTTCTTCATAGATATCCCCACTCACTCCCAATTCTAATCCCTAATAATCACAAATATGCTTTCCTTTTCTATAATATCTTCTTGTGCATAGTATACAAATGGAATCATATACTATGTATTCACTGGAAATTATCTTTCACACATCACAATTCCCTTAAGTTTCATCTAAGTTGATACAAGTTTTAAAAGCCAGTTCCTTTTTTAATTGTTGAGCACTATTCCATAATGCAGCTGTACCATATGTTTATTAAACCAAAGAATCCTAGATAAATTTGGACTATTCCCTTAATCTTTAAGTATTTCAAATGTGAACTTCTATTGTTTTCCAGATAAACTAACATGATTTTGATAAGAATATTTAGTTTTCTAGTTGTCCTTAGCTTTTTCTGAACATAACATGCCTTTATATGTTTTCCATTTAACTCTATTATTAGAAAATACTCTTGGGGCTCCTGGGTGGCTCAGTTGGTTAGGCATCCAACCTCGGCTCAGGTCATGATCTCATGGTTTTTGAGTTCAAGTCCTGCATCAGGCTCTGTGCTGTCCAGCTCAGACCCTGGAGCCTGCTTAGGATTCTGTGTCTCCCTCTCTCTCTGTCCCCTCCCCTGCTCATGCTCACTCTCTCTATCTCTCTTTCTCAAAAATAAACATTAAAATTTTAAAAAATAAAAAAAATACTCTATCAGTGGTTTCCTAGAACTCATTTATGATACGTATTGGTGTGTGTGTGTGTGTGTGTGTGTGTGTGTGTGTGTGTGTGTTCATTTCTTGAGATTTCTTGAGAATGTTTATCCAGCTTGGGATTTGCTACTTAAATTGGAATTATAGGTTTAAAGTTTTCATCTAATTTGGAAAATTTTTGGTGATTATTTTTACAAATATGATTTCTTCCTCCTGAGTGGGGGAGAAACTTTCTTTCTGGATTCTAGTAACACATGCATTACAACACTTAATAAAGTAGCACAAGTCACCAATGCTGTTAATTATGTTTTCAGCATTAAAGTCAGGTAATCATTTTCTATGATTTGGATAATTTCTATTTCAATATCTTCAGTTTCACTGATATTTACATTGTGTCTAATCTGTTAATATCAACAGATAATTTTATTACACATATTTGGTTCTTTTCTATATGTTCATTTCTCTCCTTGTTATATTTATTATTTTCTTTATACTTTTGGGAGCATTTATCTTTATGAATTTATGATAATGAATCATGTTTCCATCATCTTTTTTCTTCAAGAATCATATTTTCCTGCTTATCTCATTAATAATTTTGATAGACAATATTCTTAAAGGGGCGCCTGGGTGGCTCAGTTGATTAAGTGTCCAACTATTGGTTTTGGCTCAGGTTTTGTCCCAATCTGCCTGGTATGAATTTGAATGATTCATAACCCTCTTGAGTGAACTGCTTGATTCTGGTTTTCCAGAAATTATTCTTTCCCACATTTGTTCTTTGCCCAAATTCATGGAATTTTACCCCGTGGATATACAGGTTGATATTCAAAGACTCAAAATGATGTTTTACTGATTTCTAAAGCTCTTTCTCTGCATATTCTTCCTTCCCAACACTTTTCCCTGAAAATTATAGTTGAATCTGCCTCCTGGAACACTGGTGTTTGTCTCTTCAATTCAAGAAGACCACTGGGCTCTGTCTCTTCCCCCTTTCCAGCTCTGCAGTCTGGATATTGTCTCCAGGTAGAAGGCAAGGGTTTCTAACACTTTCCATCATTTGTTTTGCTTCTTTCAGTGATATATCACAGTTCTTTGCTGACTGTTGTCCAATGTTTGAAAACCATCATTTGAAATTTGCAGTGGTCAAGACTTTTATAATAGGAGGATAGGCATTATTTTTATTTGTACCTTAAAAATTATATTTGCATTTCCTTTGAAGGTATTTGTTTACTGTAGTGGGTTCAAACAAAAAGGTAATTTATCTAGGTTATAATAATTAATATCAGTGATACAGTAACCAGTAGTAGTAGTAACTACTGTCAATACAATCATTATTTACACGAAGCCACTGGTAAATTATACGTCATCTTCTCAGTGACATTTTGATTATAATACTGCGGTCTTTCCAAGGATGAAGATGCTGATGCTCAGGTGACTGAGAAGATATTGATGTCACATACCTAAGAAATAGCAGCTCTGTACTTTTTCATTCTTTTATTCAACAATTATTCTTGAGTGCCTACCAAGCCAGTGTTGAAAAACACAGCAATAAAACCAAACAAAAGCTCATCGGCTTACATTCTAGTGGCCATGTACAGAACAAAGCAATATTAGTAAGTAAAATCTGTAATATTATAGATATGGTAGGTTCCAAAAGAAAATAAAACAGAAAAATAGCATAGATAGTATTTGAGAGCAATTACAATTCAGAGAGTAGATAGGAGATGCTCTGCGAATGTGTCTTTCGAGTTAAAATAGGAAGAAGACGGGAAGCCTGGGTAGCTCAGTCGTTTGAGTGACTGACTTTGGCTCAGGTCATGATCTCAAGGTTTGTGGGTTTGAGCCCCGCATCAGGCTCTGTGCTGACAGCCAGCTCAGAGCCAGGAGCCTGTTTCGGATTCTGTGTCTCCCTCTCTCTCTGACCCTCCCGTGCTCACGCTCTCTCTCACCTCAGAAATAAATAAAACGTTTAAAAAAAAAATATGAAGAAGATGAGGAAGCCTGAGGAAAAAAGTAGTAGGGGATAGGATCAAAGAGTTAGGAGTGGTGTGGAGGGAACACACCATAGAGAATATTATAAAGTTTTGCACTTACTGTAGTAAACAGAATGCTCACTGGAGTGTTTTCTACAGAGGAAGAAAAAAAAAGATCTTTGTTTTTAAAGAATCATTCTGCATGCAATGTTGAAAATGTAACTAAGCAGACAGGCACTGAAGCAGGAAAAGCTTTAAGAGGCAATAAGAGGCCAGGCTTGAAATGACTGGGCTCTGTATCACAGTAATAATAGGAAAAGTGCTCAAATTACACATGTATTTTTAACCCTGATATTCAAAGCCAGGCCTACCTTACTCCAAAATCTATGGGGCTTTTAACTTTCTACCCGACAGTAGAATTTCCTTCTAATTACCTAGTGCAGTACTCTTAGTGCAAGAGTACCTGGTGTATAACATGATTATTAATATTTAATTGTGAATTGCAAAATTCTCTAGATTAAATGTTTCTTCAAATACAGACAATAAGCTTTGTTTAGCACACAGGTGTGCAAAATTAACAATAGTGAAAATCAAAGGTCATCATGCTTTAAAAATTGTTAATGCAAATCATGCTATGTAAAGGAGAAAGCAAAATCCTTGGAGACAACCACTGGAAGTGGGCTGGGAAAGCAGGCCATGTCTGGGAGTCCGTGAATGGTAAGAAGAATGAGTAAATGTTGAGAACCTAGAGACAAGGAATAATAAATAAATATGGCATAACCCCCTAACATCTAAGAAGGAAGGCATTACTGACAGGGAACAAGAGGCCACTATGTTAATGTTTAGTTTATTCTCTGCAACATTTCTATAATTTGAAACATGGTTAACAAAGGCTTAACCAGGATGATGAAGAGGAAAGAAAAATGTGTACTCCTTTACAAGATTGAGAAAAAAAAGAAGTTGTTCGGTAAAACTTTAAGGATAACTGCTGAGACCTTGAAATCATATGTATGGATTCGAGGTATATGCAACAACCGAGGCAAACAAATACTATGGGACTGATTTATTTATCCGAATCTATCTAATGCCTTCTTTTTTTGATACACAAGACTGGAACTAACAACCTGTCATCTTTTTTCCCCCTAATAATCATCATGTGGGCGTAAAATCCTGTACTAAACTTTGCCAATATTTTATGAAATAGCTCTTCCTGCTCTCAGATAAGACAATGGAGAGACAGATCATGCTATTACCATAGTCAAAACTAAAATATATAGAGTATGATCTGTCCATCTTTGATTCAGACCTTGTCAATGGGGTACATAATTGTGTGATTAGCTAAAATAATATAATGATGCTTCTCCTGGAGAATAAAATATAGAGTACAGTGTTAGGATACCTCAGCCCATCTTTTTTTTTTTTTTTTAATGTTTATTTATTTTCTGAGAGAGACAGAGTGTGAGCAGGGGGAGGGAGAGAGAGGGAGACACAGAATCTGAAACAGGCTCCAGGCCCTGAACTGTCAGCAGAGCCTGACAGAAACCCACAAACTGCGAGATCATGACCTGAGCTGAAGTTGGACACTTGACCAACTGAGCTAGCCAGGTGCCCCAATTCAGTCCATCTTAAGGGATGCTATTTTATATTTCATAAAGACAATTTGCATTTGTTAAATTCTTACTTCTCATTCACTAGACTGCATCTATTACTGTTATTCCACTTAAATTCCTACTAACATGATGGTATAACTCATTATATTAATTATTCTTCATCTTTCTAAGTCTGTGTAAGTAATTAAAGGGAATCCTAATGTCAAATCATATTAGTGAAGTAATACATCAAAGATTTCTTATAGCAAATCCACAAAATTCATGGATTAACTATGCCTCCTTCTCAAGAAATTTGATCTGATGTGTTGTAAATAGCAGTTATATTTATCATTGCCTATTTTGTGGCAAGTATTTTGACAAGTAATTTATATGCATTTTATGTGGCAACTCATTTAATTCACTTAATTCTTCTGTAATGGTTAGTTTATTGTGTCCACTTGACTGGACTAAAGGATGTCAGGATAATTTGGAAACCACTATTTCTGGATTTGTCTGTGAAGATGCCTGAATCTGCCCAGGGAGTAAGGGACATCATTCTCACTGATTCAGGTGGGCATCATTTAATCCAGAGCAGGGCTCAGTAGAGCAAAAAGGTGGAAGACCGGCAACTTATGATCTTTGAGCTGCAGTACCCATCTTCTCCTTCCCTTGGACATCAATGCTTCCTCTTCTCAGGTATTCAATATCAGACTAACTTATACCACTAGGTTTCCTGGTTTACTAACTTGCAAATATCATATCACTGGACTTCTTGGCATCTATAATCGTGTGAACCAATTAAATTGCTTCTTATATATATCTGTATATCTTACTGGTTCTTTTTCTCTGAAGACTCTAATACGTCTCCCAACAGCCCCATAATAAATGTACTTTTATTTTGTATATATTTTTCTTCGGAAAAAACTAAGAAAAAATATTTGAATAAATTGTCTTACATCACCTACATGATAAGTGGTAAAGCTGAGAATGCAGCAGGGATTTTGTGGAAGGATATAGGCAAAATCTTCTATAAAGAAATCTATATGAATATACATTTACAAAACAGATTAACAGTGTATTGATTACAAAGTGCTTCTTGGTGACTCAGCCATTTAAGTGTCTGACACTTGGTTCTAGCTCAGGTCATGATCCCAGGATCATGGAATCATGCCCCCCACACTCAGCACAGAGCCCACTTAACATTCTTTCTCTCTCCCTCTG
The DNA here is from genome assembly GCF_008692635.1 of Crocuta crocuta. Lineage (NCBI taxonomy): Eukaryota > Metazoa > Chordata > Mammalia > Carnivora > Hyaenidae > Crocuta > Crocuta crocuta. The sequence continues at coordinate 1,202,072 of NW_027533117.1, forward strand.
CCCCTCTTCCCTGCTCATACTCTCTTTCAAAAAAAAGTGCCTTGCACATTCTACCACCAATTTGTTAGATTCATTATGCACTCATTTATAACAATTTTTAAGGAATATACCAAATTACTATGTGTAAATTTTCAAATTCTTATTTCATGTGCATACACAATAGAATCTTTGGAAAACCTATTGCAACTATTAGATTATTAGATATTAGATAGTGCTATAAGCACTTTATAATCTGGGCCCCAGATCAAGCATACCTGAATTTAAAACAGAGTCATACTTTATTAAGTGTATGGATCTGGCCAGTCTCATACCCATTTAAGCCTGTATAACAGAGATAATAATATCTAACACAAAGCTTTTATGATGATATTAAATATGACATTTCAAATAACTATGACAATGTTTACCTCTGAGTATGTACACCATAAATGGTAAGCTTTTCCTTTTACTTGTTTAGATGACTGTATGTTTAGAAAAATTAATTGCAACACATGCTTATAGAGATGGTTCTAAATTTAACCAAGAGAATTTCTGAGAATTTAAATTGAGTGTTCTTATCATTTATGCTGTCTCTACTTAAATAAAATGCAGTGAGACTTTTTGCCAACACATGAATATAGGTTACATATGTTATATGTAAGTAAGAAATGTCAGAATCCTATTGACCACTTTATGAAAATTAAAACGATTGATGAGTTTCATTATTTCAATTCAGAATTTCAGCTACAAAATATAACCTCTTGTGCTGCCATAACCTGTATATTACGTTACTCTAATTTATGCAGTATATGCTTAGTTCCTGAACAAAGACAACTTAGCAAGATTTCCATATTGACAACTGGTCTATTCAATAAGGGATTCAAAATTTTGAACATTAATTTCCTGTGAATATTCCTTCACTTCAAGGCCAGAGGGAACTATCAAAGACTTTAACTTATAAATCCTACTAATTTTTACACTGTTGGAAGAAGAAACATTTCTATATGAGCTCATTATCATTCTTAAAATTACTGGTGCCCAAAATGTGTTTTAGAATCCAAATTAAACTTTTGTTTTTCCACAATCCAATAGGGATATTTTCCTCCATCACTTAAATTGCATCAATTGAAAGCAAAAAGGAGGACAGAATTGACAGTTTTCCCTCAAAATGTTTATCATTCATACATATTTTATTTTCTAAAAACAGTTAAGGACAATAAAAAAAGCACTATGTACAACACAATGTCCACAAATTTAATGCTTAAATAAAATGGACCCATTCTGTGAAATACACATTCTACCAAAAAGCATGCAAAAAAAAGATACATAATCGTAGTAGGACAATATCTATTAAAAAAGTGATTCAATAATTATTAAACTCTCCAAAAAGAAATAATCAGGCCTGGATTGTTTTACAAATTATTTAAAGAACATTTAAAAAAATACTAACTCTCCACTCTTTCAAAAAGTATAAGCATGGGGAGCACTTCCTAACTCATTCTATGAAGGAAGAACCCAAATACATTACAAATGCATGAAATAATCTCACTGAAGTGTGCAAGAAAAATGGTATTAAACTATATTTGGAAACAAGTGGTTTGTGAAACGGAAAACAAAATAAACTGCACCTGTATGTGAGCACCATTTCCTAGTTGATAAAGTTAGACCCCAGAGGGTATAGGCTGACAATTGTGACATTACTATGCATATATACTAGAACTGAACAATTAAGTATATAGATGGCAGATGACAGGAGCCAGGATTCTCACTGTTGAAATGAGACATTACAGATAAGCAAGGAGAGGGGAGTAGGATGATTCATTTGTTATTAGATTCATTAGAGCTTGAGAAGTCATTATGACCCACTTTTATCTTAATATAGATTGTTACATATAGATATATTGAAAGATATGCCTGTATATACACAAGTTAGTATACACAGACATTTCCTTACTCTTATTAGTATACACACACAATTTTAGGAGAAAAACCTAAAAGCAACGATAGCCACATGGGTAAGAAGTACACCTAGCACTTACATTTTGATTTCTAACATCATTGTCCAAGTAAAAGAAACATTTTATTTGTAGAAATGACTGATTCCAGGATAAGGTAGGAAATATACAACATGAGCCTAGATAATCTTGTAGTATCAGAAAGGAAACATTCAAACCACACAGACACCCACAAGGATGGTGGTATGTCAAAGAAGAAAGGAGACCATTTAAAAAGTCTTCCAAAGGTCAAAGCTACTCAATAACTTGAATAGCAAAATCAATCAAATTGCATTAAATGATAACCCAAGATTTTAAATAAATATACAAGTCCATACTAATATAAATAAATAACTGAGTAAAAAATAAATGGAGAAAAGACAAATCAATACTGTAGAGAAATTCTAAACAATGTACATAGATAGTCTGTCTTCAAGGAAACAAAGCCTAAGTTTCTATTTTTCACATGTGGAATATACATGGTAATTTCCTTCCAATGAGAACAGCATGAAAATAAAAATCAAAAAACAACTCTCTTTACAGTAAAGAAGCGTAAAAATACCACTTCACTCAAGTGTTCAAGGTCATCATCAGTGGTGCTAAGTGACATTGATAGTATATACCTTTGTTATAATGTAATGAAAATAGCACTTAACCTCCGTGTTTTTCTTCCCCAAAGCCATACATTTAGATGCACAGTAAGAAAGAAACATCTGACAAATCTGAATAGAAGGGCATTCTGTAAAGTACCAGGCCAGTGCTCCTCTAAGCCATCAAGGTCTTGAAAACAAGGAAGGTCTGGGAAACCTTCACAGACAGTGTAGCCAGAGGAGAAATGATGAATGAATTTGAGTGATGGAATAAGGAATAATGAAAAATGGTGCATAATGTAGTATTCTGAATGATCCTGGAAGCAAAACAGGATATTAGGTAAATGTTTAATATTTTTTAATGTTTATTTTTGAGAGATTGAGAGACAGAGGGTGAATGGGGGAGGGGCAGAGAGAGAGGAAGACACAGAATCTGAAGGAGGCTCCAGGCTCTGAGCTGTCAGTACAGAGCCCAGTGTGGGGCTCAAACTCAAGAACTGTGAGATCATGATCTGAGCTGAAGTCGAACACTTAACTGACAGCCATACAGGTGTCCCACATTAGCTAAATTTTTTTAAATGTGAATTAAGTATATATAATTAATAATAATGTATTTATATTCATTCATTTTTAACAAATATACCATACAAATGTAATAATGTTAATTGATAAAACTGTGTTCAGGTCCTAAGAATCCTGCACTATCTTTATAATTTTTTATAAAACTAAAACTCAGCTAAAAAGTAAAGATTATTTAAAGTGAAACAAAACATTCTACATAATTATTTACACAGCAGCAAAGTATTCATTGAATGGATTCCCCATAATTTATTTAAACACTCAGCTGGTATTAAATATATAGGTTTATTCCAATCCATCAACCACTAAACAATTATGTATTAAATATCTCCTATGTGTCAGACACTATAGTAAGATTTAAGATTCAACAACACCAACAACAAAAATATAGAAATAAGCCCTTGTAACAACACGCTAATAATTAGTGAGGGGGAAGTTCATGAGACAAGTAAGTTTAAAGTGAATAAAGGTAGGGGCACCTGGGTGGCTCAGTCGGTAAAGCATCAGACTTCAGCTCAGGTCATAATCTCACGGTTCATGGGTTTGAGCCCGGCATCAGGCTCTGTGCTGACAGCTACCTCAGAGCCTGGAGACTGCTTCAGATTCTCTACCTCCCTCTCTCTCTGACCCTCCCCTGCTCACACTGTCTCTCTCTCACACAGAAATTTAAAAAAATTTAAAAGAGAAAACATTAATTTTTTTAAAAAAATAATGTGAATAAAGGGAAATGAAATAAAAATAAAAGCAGGTATACAGTTGGGGTAGAGAGCTGTTTTAAAAACAGCTCCATTATCTCCAGCCTTTAAGGCAAAAGAATGTAGAAGTGAGAGAATGAAGACCTCTAAAATTTTATCCCACTGGCCCAGGAGAGACATTATGGTGGTTTTGGGTTTAAACTAGAGCAGCTGTAGGGACCATAGTTAAAAAGGATCTGTAGCTAAATGTATTACAAGGAGAAGTCAAAATAATTATTTTATGATATGGATATATGAAAGGTAAAGCTAAATCAAGATTATTCTTTTTTCTTAATGAAGGGACTTGATGCTATAAATGTCCCTCTTCGAACTTCTTTTGCTACATCACATACAATTTGGTATGTCATGTTTCCATTTTCATTTGGGTTTTTGTTTTTTATTTCTTCTTTGACTCATTGGTTGTTCAGGATATGTTGTGTAATCTTTTTTTAATTTTCTAGCTTTATTCTTATCATTAATTTCTAGTTCATGCCATCATAGTACAAAAAGATGCTTGATATTATTTTAATCTTTTTAAATTTGAGATTTGTTTTGTGGCCTAATATATTATCTGTCCTGGAGAATGTTCAATGCAAACTCGGCAAGAATATGTATTCTGCTGCTGTTGGATGGAATGTTTTGTGAATACCAAATCAGTCTGGCTTAATATGTATAATGGTTCTATTAAAACATGTCCAAAGGAACTGAATATACATTTTTTCCAAAGAAGACATACAGATGGACAAGTATTGAAAAAAAAAATGTTCAACATCACTAATGATCAGGGAAATGCAAATCGTAACTATGAGATACTATCTTAAACTTATTAGAATGGATATCATCAAAAAGAGATAGCAAGTGTTGTTGAGAAAAGGGAATACTTTCACACTGGTAGTGGGAATGGGAATTTGCTTGGCCACTATGGAAAACAGTATAGAGGTTCTTCAAAATATTAAAAATACGACTACCATTTGATTCAGCAATCCCACTTCTGAGTATATGTTCGAAGGCAATGAAAGCAAGATATCTCTGCATTTCCCTGTTCATTAATGCATTATTCACAATAGCCAAGATAGGAAAACAACCTAAGTGCCAGTCAGTGGATGAATGTATGAAGATGTGGTATATAAACACAATGGAACGTTAGTTAACCATGATTAAGAAATGAAGTGTGTCATTTACAACAATATGGCTGTGTTTTTGAGTTTATTATTCTAGGTAAAATAAGTTAGAGAAAGCCAAATTCTGTATGGTACCACTTTTAAATGAAATCTAAAAAGGTCAGCCTCATAGAAATAGACTACAATGGTGTTTATCAGGGGTAGTGGAAGATTGGCAATGCTGGTTAAAGAATATAGAATTCCAGCTATAAAACTAATAGGTTCTGGAGGTCTAATGTACATCATTATACTTAACAAGTTGCTAAGAGGGCAGATATTAAATACTCTCACCATGAAAAATAAATGGTAATTAAATGACAAGATTTGGGTATCAACTAATAATATGGTGGTAATCACTATGCAATATAAACGTCAAGTCAACATGCCGTTCACTGTAAATAATATTTAATGTAAATTATATCTCAACGAAACTTGAGACAAAAGTCTAGAGGTTAAGAAGTTAAAGAATTAAAAGAAAAAAATTTATATTTGTGAATAAAGGTAATTAATATGCACAGTTTTAAAGTATTTTAAAACATTTTATTAAGTGTCCCTAAACACAGGGGGAAAAAAACTCCCATCAGTGAGATTGTGTAATCTGTTTCACCAGAATTCGTGCATGCATGTGAATTAGGCAGCTGCATGCAATAAAAATCCTACAGTAAAAGTGTAATTAATACCATAAATGTATAAATGCTACATATGCATGTGTGTAAATAAAGTATCACAGAAGTCCAGAAGTAAGTAGTACAAGAAGGCCATAGACACGTCTTCACTGACTTTAATCTTCAAGTGTAAGAAGACTTTTCTCATTTCACATATATGTTTCAGGTTGTAAGAAGGAAGGATGGACAGAGAGGAGCACTTTCTAGGGAACTTTGCCAATACAGTACCCTTAACACCTTCACTAAAATCTCTTCCTCACGACTGCATTCACACATCATTTTTGAGAACTGTATCACATGACCAAACCTAGAACAATCTGCAATACAATGATACTACCTATAGTTTGTAATACAGTATTGTGTAAGGGTAGATATCATATTAAGTATTCTTACCACATATATGCACACAAGGAAATCTGGGGGGTTATAGATATGTTTAGTACCCTGAAAGCAGTGAAAGTATCACAAGACCAGATTAATCAAGATAAATAAGTTAAATGGATGCAATGTTTTTGCATACCAATTATCCCTTCTAAAGGTTAAAATAAAATAGATCTCTATAACAAAGGAGGCAAGAATATGTAATAGGGAAAAGACAGTCTCTTTCATAAATGGTGTTGGGATAATTAGACAGCTGCATGCAAAAGAATGAAATTGGGCCACTTTCTTATATCATACACAAAAATAAGTTCAAAAAGACTTAAAGACCTAAATGTGAGACCCCAAATCATAAAACTCCAAAATAAAACACAGGCAGTAACTCTTGGACATCAGCCTTACCAACATTTTTATGGTACATCTCTTCAGGCAAGGGAATCAAAAACAAAAATGAACTATTGTGACTACACCCAAATAAAAGGTTTTAGCACAGCAAAGGCAACCCATTGAATGAGAGAAGATAGTTGCAAATGATGTATCTGATAAGAGGTTAATATCCAAATTGTATGGCTAGCTCATAGAACTCAACACACACACACACACATACACACACAAATAATAATAATAAATAAAAAAACAAAAAAACCCAAAACACCCAACCTATTAAAAATAACCACAGAACCTGAATAGACATTTTTCATGAGACATGCATATAGACTACAGACACATGAAAAGATGCTCAGCATCACTAATCATCAGGGAAATGTTAATCAAAACCATTATGAGGTATCACCTCATACCATTCAGAATGGCTAGTATCAAAGAGGCAAGAAACAACAGTGCTGGCAAAGATGTGGAGCAAAGGAAACCCTTGTGAATTTTCAGTGGGAATGTAAACTGCTGCAATCACTGCGGAAAACAGTATGGGCTTTCCTCAAAATATTAAATATAGAAATACCATAAGATCCGGTAACACCATTACTTGTATTTACTCCCTCAAAAACAAGATACCAATCTAAAAATAGAAATATCCTGTGGGGGTGCCTGGGTGGCTCAGTTGGTTAAGCGTCCAATTTCGGTTCAGGTTATGATCTCACGGTTTGTGGGTTCGAGCCCCGCATTGGGCTTTGTGCTGACAGCTACCTCAGAGCCTGGAGCCTGTCTTCAGATTCTGTATCTCCCTCTCTCTCTGACCCTCCCGTGATCATGCTGTCTCTCTCTCTCTCTCTCTCAGAAATAAAACAAAAATAAATACTTAAATAGTATCTCAACACTATTTACAATGTCAAGAAATGGAAGCAACCCGTGTCCATTGATGGATGCGTGGATAAAGAATATACAGAACACACACACGCACACACACACGTTCACAAATTTAATAATACTTAGCCATTAAAAAATGAGGTGTTGGGGCACCTGATGGCTCATCCAGTTAAGTGTCAGACTTAGGGTCAGGTCATGATCTCCAGACCTGTGAGTACAAGCCCTGCACCAGGCTCTCTGCTGACATCACAGAACCTGGAACCTACTTCGGATTCGGTGTCACCCTCTCCCTCCCTTCCCTACTTGTTCTATGCCTCTCTCTCTCTCCCTCAAAAATAAACATTAAAAAAATTTTTTAAATGAGGTCCTACCATTTGCAACAAGTTGGATAGATCTAAAGAGAATTATGCAAAGTGAAATTAGTCAGAGACAAATATCATATGATTTCACTTATATGTAGAATCTAAAGAAACAAATGAAAAAAAATACAGAGAACTGATGGGTGTCAGGGGAGGATGGAAGAGTGGATGAGTGAAATAGGTGAAGGGGATTAAAAGGTGCACACTTCGAATTGTAAGTAAGCCACAGAGATGAAACGAAGGGCAGAGGGAATGTATCAATAATATTTAATAACCTTATGTGGTGACTACATCATGGTGAGCTTTTAATAACCATTAATGTCTCTTCATGTATGTATTTAAATGAAAGTATTAATTTATGAGAAATTCTTGAGAGATGAATCAAGGGCCCAGAAGAACAAAAGGACCACGATTCAACTCACCATGGTTGGATGGTAGGAGGAAATTTGCTATGTGGTTTACTTTAGATACAAAGTAACTTCTCATTATGGGACACATTTTGAAAGAACAAAAAAATTACCTGAGCCCCTGCAAGATGGAAACTAAATTCCCTTCTACTCTCATTGTGACCTAAGGTAGTATATCTCTAGAGAGACCCTATTCAAAAGTAATATTATCAGAGAAAGAAAACTGTTAGCACATTTTCATAAATTAACTTATGTTTAAATAGTTGCTATAAGAAATTACGGAAGGCTCAGGGTTTGTACTAAGGTAAATCATGACAAAGGAATGGGGAACGTGATATGGAAAACTGCTTCAAAACAATTGATATTAGGGATTTTCCCTGTTAGATCAGGCTATATTTCATCAGAGATTTATGTGCTTATGCAGAGTGGGATCCCAAGGATACAGAAATTCTGAAGATTAATTTTCAAACTTTATTAAGATCATCCTTGGATAGAATACATCATAAATCCTTCTCTCTTTTACTTTTGATATAGTGACTTAAAAACACTCAAAGCACATATACATTGTTGAAATAAAGCATTACAAAAAATACCGGTATATAAACATGTCCTTTTGTTTTCTGTATGAACTAAGGAACATATAAAAGTGACCCTATGTCCTCTTATTCTCTATCATCAAGACATAATTTTGCTAAAGTGCACAGGGGAGGCACAAATGTCAAGATATAAAAACATATTTTGATAAGTTTAGCTGTATTAATAAAACTAACATACCTGAAATCTACTCTCTTCCTTCATAGTTATAGGCCCAATCACTTCCGGGTACAATAAACCATATTTCTATCTCAAACCTCTTAGTCATACTAGATAAAGTGGAAAAATTGAAGAAGGAAGATTAAACAGCTGTGAGGATTTTTTTTTTTTTTTTTTTTAGTAATCCATTAATGGATTAAGGAAATGGCTTTTTGAGCACTCTTTAATCTGTTTCCATAAAGGTAGGAAAATACAGCAGGATGAATCCAAACAGGTGTAAACCACGATACCAAAGCCAAAAAATAATGAGACTCCAATGCTGTTTACAAGCTCATTTCTAGTAAAGAACCATGCCATTTGATCCAGATCTTAGCTGCCAAGCTAAGGCAAAAAAATTTTTAAAAAGCAAGTAAAATAAAAGGACCCAGCCTAGAATAAATCATGTTTTTCTAAAAAACAAAAATTGGTAATTAGTACAGAACTTAAAAAAAGAAAAATCCTAGTCCTTCTCCAAAGAGGACATCCAGATGGCCAACAGACACATGAAACGATGCTCAGCATCCCTCCTCATCAGGGAAATACAAATCAAAACCACACTGAGATACCACCTCACGCCAGTCAGAGTGGCTAAAATGAGCAAATCAGAGAACTCTAGATGCTGGCGAGGATGTGGAGAAACGGGCACCCTCCTACACTGTTGGTGGGAATGTAAACTGGTACAGCCCCTCTGGAAAACAGTGTGGAGGTTCCTCAGGAAACTAACAATAGAACTCCCCTATGACCCAGCAATAGCACTGCTAGGAATTTACCCAAGGGATACAGAAATGCTGAGGCATAGGAGCACATGGACCCCAATGTTCATAGCAGCACTCTCCACAATAGCTAAAACATGGAAAGAGCCTAAGTGTCCATCAACAGATGAATGGATCAAGAAGATGTGGTTTATCTATACCATGGAATACTACATGGCAATGAGAAACAATGAAATCTGGCCATGTGTAGCAACATGGATGGACCTTGAGGGTGTTATGCTGAGCGAAATAAGTCAGGCAGAGAAGGACAAATATCATATGTTTGCACGTATAGGAGGATTAGGAGGAACTTGACGGAGGACCAAGGGGGAGAAGAAGGGCGGAAATGGTGGGGGAAAGGGAGAGAAGCAAACCATGAGAGACTCTTGAATGCTGACAAAAACTGAGGACTGATGGATGTGGGGGGAGGGGGGGATGGGCATGGAGGAGGACACTTGTGGGGATGAGCACTGAGTGTTATGTGGAAACTAATTTGACAATAAACTATTAAAAAAAAAAAATCCTAGTCCAAATAGAAATAGGACTAAAATTTATGGTCAATGTTAGCGGTAGGGGGCACATTTGTGTTAAAGTTATTTAATGACCACCTTATTTAATTACATTTAATATTGTGGTTAAAAGGCAGAGATTGATGTTTGTAGAAATTAATGCATTCATGTGTCTACTCTGGGGTTGCCTTTATATTCAGTGTTCTACAAACTCAAGTATCTAAGTGCCCATTTGTTCCACCATTTGATACAGTCCAGAATTCTCCTCAACCCCTATTCACATGCATGATTATTTTTCAGAGGACCACTTCCACTCAGAGGAAAAAGCAAAAACATCAAGAGCAACAGCAACAACAACAACCTTAATTAAGATCTAAGAAAAAAATGGAGAGAATGTGATTCGTTTCTCTGTCAGAAAGAAGGGAGGCTGAAATACTGAATCTTCTTAAACAGACCTATATAATGTTCCAATCTGTATCCAGATCAGAATTGCAGTAAGCAACTAAGAAGGGATTATTCCTTTCTGAAAGCAGCTGCATTCAGTCACCAAGTGGCCTTCAAAGTGTATGGAGGTGAAATGGGGAGAGTAAAAAATATTTTGAATTTTGGAGAAAGATATTTCTGCACAGGGTGCAATAATAAAAGACATACCTGAAGATGACAGGAAGTATGGAGAGACCACTGAATACCCTATCAGCCCGTGGTTCAATTGCTTTTCTGATAAAATAATACCATTGTCACACTGTAGATCATTTTAATAAAGGAGGAGGGAAAAAGGTACAGATTAGTTTCAAAGGGCACTGTATTGTGGCTGGGGTCAGTTGTCCGGTGGAATAGTAATAACAAACTGGAACATAGCAACAGGGATGAGACATGATCTATAACCCTGAGCTGAGGTCCAAGCCCCATGTAGTCAATCTGCAGTACGGAGCAGACATTGGGAAACGTTTACCGCAAGGAGACATCGTTCTCTGGGAGGAATTCAGTAAACTCTGGCAGAAGTCACAGGTCTCTGTGACAGCTCAGTTTCATAAAGGTGGATGTGTTTCCATGTAGGGTATGATAGTTGAGCTAGGCAGTGATGTGAGTAGGACAGCCTTGATTAGCAACTTACCTACAATCAACAGTATCAAAGAGTGATCTACTGTGGACATCCTCATGAGCGACCCAGACATTTTCACAAGCAGCCATGATTTGTTTCCACATTTTGTAGTCCCAAAGAGGGATGTCTATATTTGCCAGTCTTTTATCTTCCAAGCGGCATGTCAATGAATGATTTAGAGAGTTAACAAGAAGTCAACAGAACATATAGGGAAGAAATAGGGCCAGTAATGCCTAATGATGCATATTTAATATGTCTTGTTTTTGTTTCAAAAATATTTGAGGGGTGACATGAAATATTTTATCTTAGGATTAAGTATTTAGTCATCACATTATCACCAGGATAAAGTTTTGTTGATAATAAAGTGCTTCTAATCTGCATCATATCTCCGTGCAGAAATTTCCCTCAGGGATATCTTGGAGAAGAGAGCTTAATCTAACAAAAGACATGTGTATTCTTGGAAAAGTGCCATTATGATAGGTAATAAAGAGTGACTTCATTTTTTAGTTTTGACTGCCTACCGCTTTCAAGCTCCACACTCACCTTCCCTTTCCACCCTGTATCTGGGCCAACTGATAAAAGACCCTGAGTATGCTTTCCTTCAGCCCCAGGCAACCTGTACAGGAGAACCCTCAACCCACTCCCACCCTCTAATCATATTAGAACCCAAGCCAGTCTCCCTTGCGTGCTATCTCAAACCATCTCAGACCGGCTTAGGAGTCAGTCCTGCTTCTCCCAGAAAACTCCATAGGTAGACATTGGTAGAAGAATTTTGTCTACCCCCTTGACACATGAGTGGTGGCATCAGTCTTGATAGCCACACTAGGTTTTGTTTAGAGTAACTATCGTACTACTTTGAAATGACTACAGCATACAACATATTACCCTAATCAATATCTGTGGTTGATGCAGGTGCTGTTGATTTGCTCTCAATCTCACCTAACATTTTTGTTTGTATATTAACAGCAATTCCTGAATTACAATGATATGAACTTGACGGCCTGCTCAATTGTGGCATATTTTACATGCCTAATGAGAAATTAGGCATATAAAATAATCATAATACATTTTCTCTCTAAAAGACTCATCCTTTTAATCAAAATGACTGTGGCATGCTGAATAATACTACCCCCACCCTCCATCTCCCTCCACCATCCAGATTGTCTTTATCCTAATCCCCCAAACCCGTGAATATATCTTCTTGCAAATTAAAAGGGACTTGGCAGGATCTTGAGAAAGGGAGATTATCTTGCATTGTTTGGGCGGGCCCCACACAATCACGAATTTCTTCTGAGAGAGAGAAGCAGGAAGATGAATTTGAGGGAACACATGAAAATGGAAGGAGAGGTCATGGAGGAGAGATAATAATAAACTGCTGGTGCTGAAGCTGAAAGAAGGGGTCTTGAGCTGAGGAATGTAGGTGGTTTCCAGAATCTGGAATAGGTAAGAAAACAGAGTCCCTACTACTGCCTGTAGGAAGAAGAAATACTTGTAGAGACATTTTTTACTTCTGACTTCCAGAACTCTAAGAGAATAAATATGTGTTGCTTGAAGCCACTAAGTGTGCAGTAATTTGTTACAGCTGCAATAAGAAGCTAATATAGTGACAAAAGGAAGGAAATTACTTGAGCTGATTTTTTTTTCCCAATGTTGCCTTCAGAAGAACATGTTGATTCATTACTGAAAACTGAATCCTAATAGCTGTTCTGGCTCGTGTGCCTTCCAAAGTCTGGTTGTTTTTCCTTCAGTACTTTAAGCTATTTCATGTACTTATAATGAATTTGATTTTTAATCAAATTAACTATGTTTGTTTTGAATTTCCCGCATTTAAAGAACCATAACTACACGATCTACTTTTCTGGAGTATTTCTAAAGTAAAATAAGATAAAGCAGGCAATGTGTTCAATAAAAGATGATTACTGCTACTTTTATTAATGTTATTAATACTAATGTTTTTAATTTTTTCTATTGTGAAGTATAAAAACATAATGCCAGCATTTCTAAATCTTTCTTTTATTCAATACTTATCATATCCTTCGTAAAAATAGTCACTAGCCAGATATGAAAATTTGCCTTAATAATTATTCCTGTTTTTGACATTATATAAATTGAATCACATAATATATATCTATTTTCAGCTTTACACACATCACTGTTTATTAAATTCTCCCATGTTGATACATGCATGTGGACTACATTTATTTTTATTGTTGTATGATCTTCTATTATATAAATAAACCATATATTTTTTATCCATTCTACTATTGATGTACATCTTAATTTTTTCCAGATTTTGCCTTGTAAGGGTAATGCTTTGTGTGTATCTTTGGTAAATATATGCATGTATTTATGTTAGCTATATTCTCAGGAGTAGAATTTTTTAAGTCAAAGAACATTAATATACTAACATTAGTAAATAATTACAGTGAGGGTTCCAAAATGAATGCATCGAATCCCATTTCTATCAGCAGTGCTTAAGGCTTCTAATTTGTCTATATCTTCACCAATATTTCTTAATTTGAAGCATCTAATCTTTGGTCATTCTTGTAGTAAACAGTAATATCTCATTGTGATTTTAATTTGTATTTCCTTGATCACTCAGGAGATTAAATAAACTTTCATATATTTATTGCCTATTTAGATATTCTCTTTTGTGAAGCCTGTTTTAAGTATTTTACACATTTTCTCTGTTGGACTTATAATTGATTTGTAAGAGTTCTTTATATAAACTGGTTACAAATCTTTCATTAGGTATGTATCTTACAAATATCTCCCCTAATCTGTGTCTTTCTTTTCACATATGTTAACTCCACCTTTTGATAAACAGAAATTATTAATTGAAATCTAATGTATTACTCTGATTTATGGTTGTACACTATGTTTACCATTTAAGAAATCTCTCCTAATCCTAAAATAAAGGAGATATCTATTGTCATCTGTAAGTTTGGTTACTTCCCTTTTCTATTTAAATCTATGCTCAGGGTGCCTGGGATCAGTTAGTTAAGTGTCCAACTCTTGATTTCGGTTCAGGTCATGATCCCACAGTTCTGAGATTGAGCCCTGCATTGGGCTCCACACTGGACATGGAGCTTACTTGGGATTCTCTCTCCCTCTCCCCTCCCCCACTCATGCACACTCTCATATGTGAGCACTCTCTCTGTCTCAAAAATTAAATAAATAAAATAAATAAATCTGCACTTGGCTTGAAATTAATTTTTGGTGTGAGGTAGAGATCACGTGAAGAAAGGGTTAACATGTTTCTTTACTCTAGTCCTCATTTGTCCTCAAAGCTGCCTGGAACCATGATAGACTCTGGGCAACTCCTAAGATTGTGTTCTTGGAAGGTTTTTTATGTTAATGACTAATGAATCTTTACTTGGAGGAATAAACTGTGTCTGTCAACTTGTCAGAATTGCCTTGCACAAACACCAAAGTTAATGATATGCACTAGGTCTCATTTTGGGGGTCTGAGTTTCAGTTACCATGGCTGGGCATCAAACAGGATATACTTAAGTGACTATCCCTCCATTAAAGCCTTGGACTAATGTTCAAACATACTTCCCTGGGAAGGGACACTTTGCATTTGTCCTTGAATTTCACAATTAGAAAAATGCATTCTGTCCAATATCAAAAATAGAAGAACATAGAAGCCTACATCTTTTTCCTCAAAATTTGTATATATCTTTCCTGTTTCTGTTATCTTTTGCTGTGATACATCTTAGCCATATATAAAACCTGCTATTGCCTCTCATGAGTATTTGTAGCAAACTGTCAAATTTGAATGTGGGAGTGAGATTTCCAACACAATCCAAGATTCACTTTCTTTTCTATAGACATCCAAATGACTCTGTACCATTATCAAAAGACCATTTTCATCAGCTGGTTCTGTCCAAAATGAAAATTATGTATCCATATTGGGCTCTTAGCATACTAATTCTTTCCAAATGATTTTTCCTATTATTAACTCAATATTATATTATCTTTTTAAAAATTTTTTGCTGTTTTATTTATTTCTGAGAGAGAGAGAGACAGCATGAGTAGGGGAGGGTCAGAGAGAGAGGGAGATACAGAATCTGAAACAGGCTCCAGGCTCTGAGCTAGCTGTCAGCACAGAGCCTGACATGGTGCCCCAACCCACAAACTGTGAGATCATGACCTGAGCCAAAGTCGGACGCTTAACTGACTGAGCCACCCAGGCACCTCAATATTACATTATCTTAAATAGTGGTTTGTTAGTCTGTAAAAATAATGTTTAACTTGTTTTTAAATTAGGGAATAGTTCCAAATTCATTCTACAAAGCCAGCATTACTTTGATACCAAAACCAGATACAGACACCACAAGAAAACTATAGACTAACAGACTAATATCCCTGATAAATGGAGATGCAAAGAGTCTCAAAAAAAATTAGCGAACTGAATTCAAAAATACATTAAATACACTATATACTATGAACAAATGAGATTTATCCCTGAGATTCAAGCATGGTTCAACAATATTGGTCAATAAATATAATACATCAATAAAAGATAAAAATCACATGATCATCACAATAAACATTTGATAGACCTCATCATATTGTCATGATAAAAATCCTTAACAGACTGGATAAAGAAGGAACATAACTCACCATAATAAAGACCATGTCTGACAAACCCATATGTAATGTTATGTTCAATGGGTAAAAATTGAAAGCTTTTCCTCTGAGATCAGAAACAAGGCAAGGGTTCCCATTCCCATCACTTCTATTCACTATTATACCCAAAGTACTAGGGAGAGCAATTAGGCAAGACAAAACAACAACAACAAAGCATCCAAATCAGAAAGACATAAGTAAAATTGTCCCTATTTGCTGATAATATAGAGAAAATCTCAAAGAATCAATCAAAACACTTAGAACTACTCAGCAGCTTCAGTAAAGTGGCAGAATACAAAATCAAGATATGGAAATTTGTTGCATTTTTTACACTAATAATGAAACATCTGAAAAAGAAATAATGAAAACTATCTTATTTGCAATATCATCAAAAACAATACTCAGGATGAGATTTAATTGAGGAAATGACACATCTATAAAATGAAAACTATAAGACTTTGTTGAAAGATATCTAAGAAGATATAAATAGAAAGGCATCCCATGTTCATGGATCAGAAGAATATTGTTAAAAATTTCATACTACCCAAAGCCATCTCCAGATTCAAGGCTGTCCCCATCAAAATATCAAAAGTATTATTTACAGAAATAGAAGAAACAACCCTTAAACTTGTGTGAAATAACAAAGGATCCCAAATAGCCAAAGTAATCCTGAGGGGGAAAGAGCCAAATGTATCACACTTCCTGATTTTGAACTATACTATAAAGCCATAATAATAAAACGGTATAGTCGTAGCACAAAAATAGACACATTGACCAATAGATCAGAATAGAGAGCCCAATAGAATAGAATAGAAAAACGTATTCCTATTCATTGTGACATTTTTTATTCAAGTAATATTTAAGAGTACATTTTTCTACTGCCAAATACAAGAAATTTTCTGAGCATATACAGTATGCTATGAAATTTTAGTTCTTCGAGATTTATTAAGATATATTTTGTGGCTCATCATACAGACAATTTTAAAAACTGTTCCATGTATCCTAACATAATGTTATCTTCAGCTGTTAGCATGGTATTTTATATGTATCTGTCATATCATGTTCGCTCATGAGCTGATTAAACTTTCATGATTACTGTTTGGTATGATTCATACACCAGTTACTGAGTGGTGTATTAAAACCACGCATTATAGATTATTCTCTTTTTTTAGTTATGTCTTTCTGATGAGTGTACCATTAATCATTATCAAATTTCCTTCTACTTAGCAATGCTTTTGTGTTACTTTCTACTTTGTCTGATGTTCTGCCTTCAAATTTTGACAGTGGCTTTGACTATGTAATTAATATTTTTCTTTAGTCTTCACAATTATACATTTCTGAGATAATATATGCTCTATCTATAGTGCAAGAATAATTTTAATGAATGTCACTATCTAAAACATGATATAACTATAATACATTTCCTAGTAGGATGATAATATATGACTTATTTATCCATTTGAGATGTTTGCATGGAAATTTTCCCACAGATTTACCTTAGCCTGCATTCACCTAACTGTAAGTTAATTGGTAACACACCTTCCACAAGTTTATAAAATATGAATGCTTACTGCTATTGTGCATTGATTGACAATTGTGTAGAATGGAAACAGACTTAACTGAATTGTTGAAGACTTATTAATGGAATCTTGACTAGATAGGGAAACAAATTAAGGTAGACAGAGTCTGTAGATAGTGAGTTGGAGAGGGACACACTGTTGTAGAGTGGTTAAGAAGAACTAAAGTGAGGGAACGTAATCCTAATACTTGAATGGTAAGATAACACTAAACCACAAAGGAAGTTCCCCAAGATTTTAAATAGGCTCAATATCAAGCATTAATGTAACTTCCGTTGTGGTCTTCCACACTGAGGTAAAATAAAATAGAACTGAAATTCACAGGAATCAAGTTTCAAGAACTCTGTGGCCTAAATATTAGGAAGAAATTACTAAAAAGAAAAAAAAAAAACAGTGAATCTTCCAAGAATAATTTCCTGACAAATTAAAAACTAGGCAGTGGTCTGAAATCATTACTGAAAAGAAATGTGTATCTTAAAAGCATAGGAAGTAATAACAATAAGAAGAAAGTGGATAGCATGCATTTTAAGAGTAAAAAGCTTTTTAAAGGCAGAAATACAATGACTTCTTATTTAATTCAAGAGGCAGTCTATATTGTTCACCAAATTAGTCACAAAATTTCCCTTTGATTTTGTAGAAGTGCAACTAGGAAGAGCCTTTAAAAGAAATGGCACTTTATTTTTTCTGTGAAAAACTACATTCCATTGCGAGGAGAAAATGAAATTCTACTTAAGAATAGAGAGTATCTTTCTTTTCCAAAATAGATTATATGATGCACAAACACAAAAAATGAGGTTAAGAGGAGACAAATTATAGCACTGTGAGCAAAGATAAGAATGAGTGGTACTGAAATAAAGGCACAAGGTGGCATTAGCAAAAAATAAAATGGGTATGAATGTGGCTGAAAGTAAGAAATCCCATAAAATAACCATGTGGGTGAAGATAGGGGAATGTGCAGAGTTGGCTAAAATAACTTGCCATAAGGTTTTAATCACATCTTTTATTGCAAGTCACTGAACCAGGAACAATGTTAAGTTCCCGGTGGTAGAGAAGACAATATTCATTACATTTCTGAATGTTTCCAAAGAAAGCAACTCTTAATAAAATCTTAAATTTATTTCTGGGACAACAATTATGCCTCTGCATACAAGTGTCCATATACTTTTTGTCAGCAATGGTAATATTTGGACCAGAACATTTCGTCTTTCAATTTGGCAGGAAATACAGTGTTAAAAATATATTCATTTATAAAGAAGCTTTAGCTCAAATTCCAGGAAATACTTGCTGATTCTAAGGCATTCAAAGCAGATCTTTATTTTTCTTTCATTCTTTGCTATCCAATTTACCTTTTATCTGATGTTGCATAAAATCCTTCTTGAAACACAGAGAATATATTCAACAAACCAGCTTTCCGACAAGCTCTTTAATTGTTTACTCATGTTTTCTTTTTTTCCCATATTCTCAACTTCTATCCTATTTTTAAAATCAATACATTTTTATATCTATGCTCTTTACCGTACAGTTTATGCAATTTCCTTCGGCTCTGCAAAATTAAATGTTTATGTATTTTTGTGTGCTCAGAGTGCCAGTCTGCCTACTGATTCTGTGGACAGCTTTAAGCAGCAGATGAGGCCCAGATGGGAGAGAACTCAGGATTGGCAAAGACAGGAGTACAGGGCAGAGTTGACAGCCACTTGGGAGCTTTTAAAAAGAAATCCTTCAAGATCTGGAGAGACCTCAGAAAGGGAATCAAGGAATGAATGGGGCAAATGTGACAGTGGAAATCTGTTTAATGTGCCAAGTTAAGAAGTCTAGCTTTCTGATTCATGGATCATGTATAAAACACTTATAGGAAAGGTAATGCAGTGAAAAAGCTCTGTCAACTTGCTAAAGTGTAGAAGGAAAGCTGTGAATCTCAACTATATCCTTCCTTTAATAACCTGTCCTGCTACTCATATTTGAATTCAAATGTAAAAACGTTAAAAAGAACCTGGAAAATATTTTAGGAAAACTATTCAAAGCTTATCCATATTAGGAATCCTAATAAATACACTGTTCAGCATAGAAAGAAAAAATTGGAAGTGCTAGAATTTTCTAAAATTGCTCCATGAATACACCAAATTTTGAATGGCCATCATCCTATAGACAATATGTGGGTAATAGGACTCAAAGTGGCTATTTTAGGGAAAAGTCTGGATATGTGCCAAATATTTTGGAGCACATCAAACATACATAAGTTATTAGTGAGGAATAAAAATAGTAAATCAAATAGAAATGTGTAAATTAATTTTGATAGTTATTGTGAAATTTTCCTTATGTACTTGAAAAAAATTTTACGTTTCCATATATTATATATATATTTGATATATTTATTTTTACATCCTGACAATTTCTTCAACATATTCAATTTTCATTTTAAAGGACAAGAACATTACTTCCATGGAAATCTTTAGTTTTCATTAATATGCACGTGCATGAGCGCGCGTGCATGCACACATGCACACACACACACAATCATTCTATAACTAGACCTATATTTTTTTCTCTACAAATTTCTCATGAATGCTTCCAACATTGAATTAATTTTTTTAAAAGCTTACATTGGACATGAAAGTGAATGTATATTTATATTTAAATATTTCTGCATATTTCAGTATATCTTTAGAGAGGTCTCTCACACACACTCACACACATACACACACACATAGACACCTGTCTTTAGAAGAAGAAATCTATTTTTATTTTTCTATCTAAAACTAGAGGATAAAACTCTAGCATCTGTTTATGATAAATATTTACATTAATTTTTATAAAAGTTTGGGATATGGAAGAGTAAAAGTGCACACCGTTTAGACACAGAGTAATTTATCATTTATCAGCACTGTGGAATAATATAGAGGTATTATATTAAACAATATAGTAAGTATCTGTTTTCATCATATTAACCAAGATCTGACATCTCCTTATCTGTGACTTTAAAAGAGATATTTTTTTATCCTACCACTTGAGAAAGAGATAGTGTTGCTTTGTTTATCAGACTACTTTTCAATGTGATCCTCACAAACATTTCCTGAAATGAGTGCCCATAATACTGTAAAGTAGTACACATTTCCCAAAGTGTTTTTCAGCCAGCACTTTAGGAAAGAATACAATGTTTAGTCAGCATGTTACAGAAAGATTTTAAAGTAGAACATTACTTCTGGTAACAAGAATTTAAATCAATGCTTATACATGAAGGAATGGTTATATGTACATAATGGACTAACACCCATTAAAATTAAGTAGTTATAGCTCTACCATGTGTCATGTAGGAGTATTTCAGAAAGCAAAGGAATAAGGCATATTTCTCCCTCTTAAAAAATATTCCTCCAAGTCATACAACAGACTATAACTAATTATCTATAATGCGATTCCATATTATAAATATATCATTATCTATAAGCACACACGTTTACCTATGTTTTACATGTCTGTACTAATACATATATATATAAAATTATAGGAGCTATAAGTACAGGGGTTAATACAGGACCCATATTAGTACCTATTAGGTGGCTAATATATGTTGCTTTCAGTGGGTAGTTATATGGAGGGAAATAAGTATCATAATAGATATATTGATGACAATTAAACATGAGTATTTACATAAAACACATGAAATTAAATAAAATGATTTAAAAAGAACCAATAAAACAAGAGGGACAACCTTTTTGTCTATAGCATTCTTGAAAGACTGCTAATTCTCACCCAAGATGCTTCTTTTCTGTAAAACTTATCTGTATGAAGAATGCCGGGAAACTGTTCCTGAGCAACATATCTTAAGTGATTTTTATTGTTCTTGTTGATGTTCTTGTGTGATTGTTGTTTCACTAAGGCTCCAAAAATGAGAATCCAAATTACTTGAGACTTCTGATTTGGGAATAAACTAATATCAATGCATTATTTTTCTCAAATAACTTTTCTACAAACCATAGATGCTGGCTCTAATTTATCATTTCATTCATTTATGCAAATAAACCGAAATTTTAATTTAGCCATACACTCAGATCTTCAGAATCCAAAGCAGCTATGTATCTGTTTGGTCTCTTCAACTGACTGTACCATAGATCAAAGCACAGCAATAGTTGGCCACATTTACATGTTTTTTGAACCACTAGGAAATTGATCTGAGAATTAATATGCATAATTTGAGGGAGAGAATGTCCAGGTACATTGTACAGAGAGGCAAGTTAGGGGAGAGAAGAGCCTCGGTGCCCCAGGGGGAGGGAGCCATTTTCCCAGAGAGGAAAAAGAGAGAGGTGGAGAGAGAGCATTGCATCAGGTTTACGCAACAAAGCACTCCCCCTGATAGCAGCTAGGGAGAAAGTGACAACACGCCCTGGGAGCTACACAAGTAAACTCTTCTCCAAAACCACTGGTGAGAGAAAAAGGAGAAGGTTTCAAAACTGCCAGTTTCTTATAAACAATGGAGCATGGAGTCTGAAGTTTCAGAGGTCAGCACCTGGCTATGCTCTGGGAGGAAGCAAGGGAGAGCCATGAGAGTGGGCAGCAAGGTCTGAGGGTCTCCTGAGCTGCTGTGGGAGAAGCAGTTCCCCTGCTTGGAATGCATTTGGTAGAGGTGATAGAGCCTCTGTGCAGGCTAAGGACCCACCACTGCCATTGAACTGCCATGTTCACCGGTACAAGAACAAACACATTGGTTGAAGGCTGCAAACCCCAGTGCATACTATGTGTGGAATTTACCAAAAATTTGGAGCTGACACTGTGTGGTTGCAGCACAACTTCCTAGGACAAGCCAGCACCAGCCACAGAATGGGGAGACGCTTCCCCAGGGGATCACTGAGGGTCCAAACCACAGGGGTCTTCAAAGTGTGGGGTTTTGAAACATAGCCACACCTGAGATAAAACTCTGAAGCGAGGCACTGCCTGGTAAGCAGACAGCTCAGACGCAGATGGGGATGGAGGGGAGCTTATGGTCGCGGGAGACACAGGAGGGGTGATTGATCATACCTCTGTGGACGTGAACCCATTTTCAAAATTAGTACAACATAATCCACCCCAATGAGCTAAAGAGTGCTGCCAAAGGAGAACAGAGCCATTACACCAAGCCCCACTCCCTGCGCCCTCCCAGGCACATCTTCACTAAGGCAAGGTGACCTGAGAATCAGAGGAGCACAGATCCCACAAGCTTACTGTACTGACCAGATACTGCTGCATAGATTCAGCTCTAGGGGAAACTGGATGTAGCTTCATTTGGGTTTTGCTTGCTTGTTTGTTTTGTGTTTGTTTTTTTGTTTGGTCATATTTATTTTTGAGAGAGAGTGTGCACAAAAGCAGGGAGAGGGTAAGAGATAGATGGGTACAGAGGATCAAAAGTGGGCTATGCAATGACAGCAGAAACCTCAATGTGAGGCGGGGACTCTCAAACCGTGAGATCATGACTTCAGCCAAAGATGGATGCTTAACCGACTGAGCCACCCAGTTGCCCCATTTCCTTCAAATTCTGTTTTTTGGTGTCTTTTCTTTCATTTCATGGATAAAGAGTAACATTTTTATTATTTATATTTTTTCTCTTCCTTTCTCTTTTATTTCTCTCAATCTTCTCTTAATGTGCATACCAAAACACACATAGAATCTAGCTTCCTTTACCTTTTCTTAATGTTTAATTTCTATTTCACTTTATTAATATTATTTTTTTCTTACTCCAAAATAACATGAGGAAGACATTCAACTCAAAAAAGAAGAAGAAGAAGAAGAAGAAGAAGAAGAACAACAACAACAACAACAACAACAGGAAGAAGGGCCATGGATTTAATCAATGCAGATATAAGTAAGAGGTCTGAACTAGAATTTAAAGCAAGAATTATAAGGATACTAGCCACACTTGAAAAAAGCATAGAAGACACATGAGAATCCTCTCTAAAGAGATAAAAGAACTAAAATCTAGACATGCCAGAAATTAATAATGCTATAATAGAGATGCAAAACCAAATGGAGGCTATAAAAATGAGGATGGAACAGGCAGAGAAGCAAACTAGCGATATAGAAGATAAAGTTATGGAATATAAGCTGAAAAGAAGAGGGGGACAAAGGTCAGGGATCATGAATACAGACTTAGGGAACTCAATACTTATTAAAACATAGTAACATTCCTATTATAGGAGTCCCAGAGGATGAAGACAGAGAAAAGTGGGCAGAATGTTTATGTGAGCAAATTACAGTTCAAAACTTCCCTTATCTGAGGAAGGATACAGATATCAAAATCCAAAAAGCACAGAGAAGTCCCATTAAATTCAACAAAAGCTGTCCATCACCAAGACACATCATAGTCAAATTCATAATATACACATAAAAGAATAGAATCATGAAGGCAGCAATGGATGAAAAAGTCTTTAGCCTTAATCTCAAGTTCACAGCAGATCTTTTCACAGAAACTTGGCAGACCAAACAAGTAGCAAGATATATTCAACATGATGAATGGGGAAAATATGCAGCCAAGAATACTCAACTGAGCAAGGCTGTCATTCAGAAAAGAAGGAGAGATAAAGAGTTTCCCAGACGAACAAAAACTAAAGGAATTTGTGACCACTAAACCAGCACTGCAAGAAATTTTAAAGGGGAGTCTGAGTGGAGAAAAAAACAAAAGACCAAAAGCAACAAAGACTAGAAAGGAGTAGAGAACATCACCAGAAATACCAACTCTACAGGTAACCTAATGGCACTCAATTCACTTTCATTAATCACTTTGAATGGAAATCAACTAATGCTCCAATCAAAACACAAAAGGCATCAGAATGCATACAAAAATAAGATCCATCTATATGCTGCCTATGAGAAACTCATTTTAGACCTAAAGACACCTGCAGATTCAAAGTGAGGGGATGGAGAACCATCTATCATGTTAAAAAACATCAAAAGAAAGCCAGAATAGATATTTTTCCAAAGATGACATCCAGATGGCTAACAGACACATGAAAAGATGCTCAACATCACTCATCATCAGGGAAATACAAATCAAAACCACAATGAAATAACACCTCACACCTGTCAGAATGGCTAAAATGAACAAAACAAGAAACAACAGATGTTGGTGAGGATGTGGGGAATGGGGAACCCTCTTACAGTGTTAGTGAGAATGCAACCTGCTGCAGCCTCTGGAATGCAACTCTGGAAAACAGTATGTAAGTTCCTCAAGAAGTTAAACATAGAACTACTCTATGATCCAGAAATTGTACTACTATGTATTCACCTAAGCGATACAAAAATTAAGACTTGAAAGGGTACATGCACCCCAACGTTTACAGAATTATCAACAATAGCAAGACTCTGGGGAGATCCCAAATGTCCACTGAGTGATGAATGGGTAAAGAAGATGTGGTGTGTGTGTGTGTGTGTGTGTGTGTGTGTACACAATGGAATAGTACTCAGTCATCAAAAGTAATAAAATCTTGCCATTTGTAATAATGTGAATGGAACTAGAATGTATTATGCTAAGTGAAATACATCATTAAAAGACAAACCCCTTATGATTTCAGGTCATATGTGGACTTTAAGAAATAAAACAGATGAACATATAGAAAGGGAAGGGGAAGAGAAGACAGGGAAACAAACCACAAGAGAATCTTAATGGTTGAGAACTAGCTGAGGGCTGATGGAAGCACATAGGCAGGTGGGGGGGTGGGCTATATGGGTGATGAGCACTGTGATGGAGGGCACTTGTGATGAGCACTGGATGTTGTATGTAGCTGTAACTGATGTAACTGATGAATCACTGAATTATCCTCCTAAAACCAATATTATGCTGTATGTTAACTAAACTTTTGGAAGGAGAGGGAAAGGGAGGGGGAGGGGAAGAAAGAAAGAAAAAGAGAGAAAGGGAGAAGAAAGAAAGAAAGAGAGAGAGAGAGAAAGAGAGAGAGAAAGAAAGAGAGAGAGAAAGAAAGAAAGAAAGAAAGAGAGAGAGAGAGAGAAACAGAAAAACAAAGAAAGGAGGGAGGGAGGAGAGGGAGGAAGAGAAAGGAAGGAAGGGAGAAAGGGGGAGAGAGGAAGGAAGGAAGGGAGGGAGGGAGGGAGAGAGGGAGGAAGGAAGGAAGGAAGGAAGGAAGGAAACTATGAAGAGAGGGGCTCCTGGCTGGCTCAGTTGGTGGAGCATGGGCCTCTTCATCTCAGGTTTATGAGTTTGAGCCCTGCATTGGTTAGAGAGATGATGAAGGAGGATGGGAAGGGAGAATAGAAGAAGAATATATGAAGAGAGATTCATCCACAGGCATATTCAGTGGATATGATGTAGTAATGGTCTCCAAGGGCCCAAATGTCCTCTTCCACTCTTTCAAAGATGATAATCATGATTTGTAATGGCTAATGTAACTTTCCTTATTTGTTACTCCACTATGCTTCATTATGAGGTAATTTTGTTGTTGTTGTTCAGGAAAAGATAAATGTTTGCAGAATATTTTATTGTTCCATTTACATGTCTCACTGCTTTTTATAAAAGGCATACTAGAAAATGTAATGGCAAATTAAGCTGAACTTTGTCATATACTGGGCATATAAGTAGCCCTCTACCATGAAGGATAACACAGAATGTTCCAAAAGTCTTTGGGCATATATACCATCTTTTTCTCATGTATTCCCTTCATAAATGCACCTTGTTATTAACTACTGGGCAAGGATGGCCTCTGATATCCTTCCAACCAAGGTTTTAAGTCAATAGAAATTCAGGGAACAAACAGGACTGACAAGAGAAAAATTGCTCTTAACTCTCTATTAGAAAAACGAAAGCATTCTCCTGATTGGTGAAGCTTTGAAAATTAACAATCTAAGTTGATACAAGTCTCCTTAATAGTTTTAAACATTCAAAATATTATCCCTCACATTCCAAAGTATTCACGATACATGAGTATTTTGAGTTCAAATCTTTGTGACAAATGATCTCTTGCTCTTGTGATCCACCAGCATTCATGATGCAAGAGATAGTTTAGGATGGAAATGATTTCTATGCCTTATATTATTTTCTAAAATTTGTATAAAATAAAATATTCATGGAAAAAGTTTAAGTGTACACTTTAATGTATTCTCACAAACCTAAATGTTACTAAGGAACAGATTAAAAACCACTTTAGTAGCAGATGTGGAGCATTCCCTAATATCCCCATTAAGTCACTACATACTCAAGGGTAACAAATTTGATAACTTCTACTACCACAGATGTGTTTTGTCTGTTTTTGAAATTTATATAAATAAGAATATACAATGTGTAATATTTGCGTGTGCTGTATTTCACTCAATCTTACTTGGTAAGATTCAAAAATAATTTTATTGTATATACATGTAGTTTAAACATCCTCAATGTTGTATAAAATCGTATTCTGTGAATATACTACATTGCATCCCCTGAATTTTGATAGGAATATATGGGTAGTTTCCAGTTTGGGGCTGTTAAAAATAACTAGCATTGAATGTGTTTTGTGAACTTCTGTTTGTAATGTTTTTCGGTATACACCTAGGAATAGATAAGATCTTTGTGCAAGAGGACATGAATATTGTATTTATTTCCTGTTGCTGCTGTGTTAAATTATCACAATTTAGTAGTTTAATGCAACACAAATTTATTCTCTTAATTCTAGGTGTCAACAGTCTAAAAATGGCTCCTCAGGGCTACATTCCTCCAGAAGGTTCTAGAATAGAATCCATTTCCTTGCCTTTTCTGCTTCTACAGGCCACATATATTCTTTGGCTCTAAGCCTCTCTTCAAAGCCAGCATCCTCTCTGCTCTCTGGCCTCTGATTCCATCCTTACATTGTGTCTCTCTAACTCTGATGCTCTTGATCCCATTTAATAGGAACTTTGTGTTTACACTGGGGCTCACCCAGATAATGAGTATTATCTCACATCTCAAGATCCTTAATTTAATCACATCAGCATAGTCCTTTTACCGTGTAAGTTTAACTTGTTCATAGATTCTAGGGATTAGGATATTGACATCCTGGAAGACATTATGCAGCTTAACACATATATGCTCAGTTCTAATGGATAATACTGAACAGCTCCCCAAAGTGGTTTTATCAATTTATATGTCTACCAGCAGGGTACAAAAATGTTGTGGCTTCAGACTTATCACAGCATTATGAACATGCCGAATTATCTATATTCATTTTAGCCATTCTGCAGGTATACAGAGGTACTCGTTGCGCTTAATTTACATTTTCTTTGTGACTAATAAGGTTGAATTTTTTTTAAATTTATTTCTTAGGCATTTGGATATTTTATTTTGTAAAGCATCTACTCACATTTTTGCTTCCTTTTTATTGACATGTACAGCTGAATTTTTCTGCAGAGATAATTACACTAATTGAGTAGGCAAAATAAATTTCAAATATCTTTTCCCAGCCCATAAGGTATCTTTTACCTCTTTTATAAGAGTCTCAAGATGAACCAAAGTTTTTAACTTTAATAGAGTCCAGTTTATTAAAATTTTACTCTATTGACAGCCCTTTTTATTTTAAATAATTATTTACCAATTTTAAGAATTGCCTACTCCAGGGGTGCCTGAGTGGCTCAGTCGGTTGAGCGTCCGACTTCCACTCAGGTCATGATNCACTTTCTGTGTATGTCTCTTTCTGGACTCTCATTCTGTCCCATTGATATGTGTCTGTCATTTACCTAATAAAACACTTTCGGAATTTCTGCGGCTTTATAACCAGTCATTCACCTTATTTTTACTTTTGGAATATGTGTTCTTTGTTTCAGAAGTATGTGTGTGTCATTATGTATGAAACATTAACAATACTGTATTAGCTGATGTATACTTAAAATCAAATAAAATACTTGTCTATGATTAATTTATAGTCTCCTTAAGAGGTTTAGAATGAGAGATATTTTTAAGAATTACAAATGTTCTAGTTGACCATGATCTAGTTATAGAGAATCACTGAAAACTTTTACAAGAGAGAGGAAATATATTCAGATTACTATTATGATATATTCTGTTAGCAGTTTAGTAAAGGATATATTGAAATAATGCCAAATACAGGAACCATGATTGAAATATTTTGTAGAATGTGAAAAAACATGTGGGTTTCAAGGTGAAACCAATATTTAGTTCTCTGTAAATAAAGAGAAGGCATGACAATACATTACTCTTTTCCCATATTTTCCCAAGTATCAGGTGAATTGTCAAGAAAAAAAAGTAAGCTCTCCAGCTGAAATCCTACATTTTGCCAGATGGAGCAATCACAGAGACTCACTATTTTACTTGTAAACTGTGGCATCACAATTAATTTAACATTTGAAAAAATACACATATACTACATCAGGAAGTGATAGAATATACACTTTAAGACAGGCAAGATATGGCAATTTTATATCAGTAATGCTTAGGAAGCTTGTCTATAAATGGAAGCTATGGGTATCAAAATAAAATTGTTTATCAAAATAAACAATAAAAATAAGAGCAAAACATAAAATTAAATCAGGCATCATTTAAGATTTCTAGGAATATTTAACCAAGATTAAAGATTTAATGTTTTGGTTCAAGCACCAATAGTGGTTTTATCAGCTTGAAGGGGTGACCAGATAAATCAGGCCTGGCTCAACACTGAATGTATCCAACGAAGATAAAATGATAGAACAATGATGCCTTAATACAGCGGAAAGAGTCCTAAGGCTTGGGGAAATGGGAACTTTGGGGAAGTAAGTACTATTATTTTTAAATATTTCCACTACGGTTCAACCATATCCCTAGAGGTCTTATGTACATTCCCTTTACCATGGTATTAAACCATGCATGGTAAGTGAAACATCATCATATGGTCTTCTGTTAGCAGAAATTAATGTGGCAAGCGCTGCCATGGCTTCAAGTTTCCTGAATTCAACAATAATGAACAACTGGAAGACCAGGTGAGCCAAGTAACCATCAAAGACAAAGTAGGCAAAACTACCATTATAATCATCATGAACAAAAACAGTAATTCCAATGCTTTTAACTGAGCTCTATGTTTTATCAGCATAACTAATAAGTTTCCAAGGAATTAAATAAATCAGCAATCTACTAAAGCTTTACTTGACTTTTGTAAGTAGATTATTTATACATCTTGTGGGCATCACAACTCTTACATTATTCCCAGACATAAAACTGGTTTTATAGATATATTCAAGGGGAGAGGAGTCATTTTGACAAAGCCCTCACCAATGTGGCTAAGTTCATTTTGAGAATCATTTTCCAAGTTTTCCCAGAGGAAACTCCAGGCATTAATGAGTGGGCGTTTGGATAAGTAACATGTCTAGACCTTCATGGGATTATTAGAAAATGACCTAAAATACCTGTGTCAATCAGTCAGAGTCACCTTACCAAAGACAGCAACTTTATGTTATCTTGTAAGTCTGTCTTACAATATTTACACTGGAAATATTTTTCAAGATTACTGAACACTTAGAAAAGTGAAATACCATCCTTTGACTTTTTCCCTGGTCCCAAATTGTACTGTGGGAACATATATATATTTAATAATTTTTAAAAATCCCAAATCTTATCTCAGGCCTATGGCACGAAATCTATTACGGCAGGGTGGAGAAAGTGAAAGCCCACTATTTCCCCCACCCAGATAAAATGGCAATCCAAAGCAGTAATAAACATGTCTAGGGGAGTTCCACATATTATTTTACCATGAAGAATTTAGTAGATGCAAGGAGGCTAATTCAGTTCACAATCCTATTAAATTCACCTAAATTCACCTATGTCAATGTTCCTGCATTCAGTCATCATTTATTCTAGAGGGATCTTGATTGTCTTGATATCCCAAACTAAACAATTGGACTACGCTAATTTATTACATTGATTACTTAACTCTAATTTGATCTAGTGAAAAAAAAAAAACAGAGGCAAAGATTTTAGATGCCTTACTACAATGTAAGAATGCTAGAGAACAGACAATAAACCTAAAAAAATTTTAAGGAACTGTTATATAAGTAAATTTTGGGGTGTCCAGTTGCTTTTAATATAATAGAATTATCTGTTATGAGAGAAAGATGCTATGATATCACAACTATGAAGAAAAACTATTTTTGTACTTTTCTTGGCAATATACATGACACTCTTATATACTGTTCCATCCGTTTTAATACATATTTCCCTTCCTGTCTGTAGTACTTCTTTATGTCAGCACCGCCATTCCAAAAACTGAGTATTTTACATATCGCCAAAGTATCAAATACAATATCAATTCTAGGTAGTTTATTAATTAGACAGTAAAAAAATAATGCAACAATTGGTTAATCCCCATTCAATTTGCCGGTCTTTCCAGAAGTCTGATCAACTGCGATCAGCTAGATTGACATATTGACTTAAAGACTTACAGTTTTAGTAAGAGCTGGACAACACTACCCTAGTTTTGGAACCCAGAAGAGTCACTTAGATTTCTCATAGCACTCCTTCATCTAATAAGATTGTCCAATAGTAACTATAGCAATAAAAAAATAGAAACTGTACAAATGTTTTCAATTTGAGGAGAGGGGCTGGAAATGATAGCTTAGTCCACTCTAAGCAGTAAATGTGATGGCATTTTTGAGGAGAATATGCAATAAAAAAATAGAATATTATCAGTTAATCATTACAAACATCTACAGAGTTGGCCAAAGAACAGTACTGTATTATTTATTTTTGCTTCTTCTTTTTCCTTCTATTTTATATATAGAAACTGGTTATGGTTACATTATAACTTGTTTTATATGGGAGTGTGATGGAACAGAACAATACTGTAATAAATTAGAACTTTATGTGATTTTCTATTTCCTCTGGTGTTCTACACACACACACACACACACACACACACACACACCTGTAGACAGAGAGATGGAAAGATGATAGATTAGTAAGAGGTAAAAGCAAATAATCATTCTGGTTGCTCTTTATTCCTACAGTTCAATCAAGTTCCATTCTCTGCCCTGGATTCTGATCCCCAGTCACTCCTTTGCCCTCAGTCTTCAGGCTGGGTGAGGCCAAAAGATAACACTTCCACGAGACATGAAAGCAGCCTTACTAAAATATCAGGCATGTCTCATACTCCCTCTCAGCCTTACTGAGGTTCTGACAGTGTCTGTCTCACATACACTCTGGGGTCTAAACACATTATCTCTTTCCCTGGTCTTTCAAATCTAGGTGTAATACAACTTTTAACTATTACTCATTGTTTAGTTTTCTTTGCTGCTTTGTACTTACTCTGTTCACACTACAGTAAACTATCCCTCCATTAACCTCTCCTCTCAGTTTTAACTCAGAGTGTCATTTCTTAGGGGCAATGTTATAAATATTTTAGATAAAAACTATCTGTAAGTATCAAAGACCTCTCCCAAAGCTCAAGAGACAGGGAAGACTAAAGAATATATTTGGTTGGTGTCAGTTTATTCATGAGTTGAGTTTATAGATCTAGAAGACATTGCCAAGGACATTGTATGATATAGAATATTTGTACTGAATAAGGCAAAAAGAGATGGAATGACTGTTAGTCTTGATGATATTAGACAACTGGGAAGCTAAGGGCCAGGAAAGTTATGTGTTTGTGTATTTCTGCTATTTCTTATTTCTGCTGGTTCTCACACATGTCTGACTGTAGAAGAATTACCACTTTACATTCAATTTCCCTTTTGACGTTTCTCAAGCGGTGGGATTCTGGAACTGCTTGAGGGCTGGCTTGTAGGAGTGAATTAGAGATTTTTCCCTCCACATAACACTAAGGATGACAAGTTACTTTCCTATTCATTTCCATGTAGTGGAGTTTATTTCTCACACACTCTTACATGGAAAAGTAGGAGTTTCTTTAAATCCCGAATTATGCAGAGGTCTCTGATTGCAATTCTCTCCTTCACTGACCTTGAATTTATCTTCTACACCTTAACATACTGCCACCATTACAAAACAAAACAAACTGAAGTTCTACAGATTTTGGTAGAAAACCTCATGCTTAAAAGTCAGCTTTTAACCTTAATTCCAGGGAACCTGTTTTAATTTCATATTTTGGACACCATGGCTTTAATACTTTTGTGTTAGCTTGGTAATGTGAGAAAAGAGAGATTGATAGCACCATTACACTATTCTAGGTGTTTCATTATGGGATTATTCACTGTGTCTAAATATATTACAATGCTTCCATTAATAATATTTTATTAGTAGATCAAATTTATTAGGTAAAAGGGAGTCCCTTAGGATTGGCAAAAACTGTTGATTTTAAAATATGTCTTTCCTACTATGACATTTGAAAACTTATGGATTTATGACAGTTTAGAAGTGAATTATTCCAGCCATTACTGATGAAATACACTGGGCAGACTTTTAGGAGATTTTTTTTTTTAATGTTTTATTTGTTTTTGAGAGAGTGTGTGTGTTAGTAGGGGAGGGGCAGAGAGAAAAGCCAGAATCCAATGCAGGCTCCAGGCTCTGAGCTGGCAGCACAGACCCTGACATGGGGCTCAAACTCATGGAACCATGAGATCAAGACCTGAGCTGAAGTTGGACACATAACCAACTGAGCCCCCGGCACTGCAAGGAGCTATTATTCAGGTGGAATTATTGACTGTATCACACTAGCTCTTTATTTACCTTTGAGGAAAAAGCTAGAGGTGGAACTCTTACATGTTTAACAGTCCCAGTTTATCTGAAGATCTCTTTTTAATAGAGAGGTACAGTATTTAACTCAATCTGGAATATATCGTCAAAATTTTAAATGGTTTTATTTTTTTAAGTTACAAACTCTTTGTTTTTGTAATTTCAACATAAGAATCCTTGGAGATTTCTTTCTCTTACATGAAAATGTAGTAATGTTCAATATACAAATGGGAATTTTCTTTTTCTTAAATGCTTATTTTTAGAGAGAGAGTATGTGTGAGCAGGGAAGGAGCAGAGAGACAGGGATAGAGAATCTTTAGCAGTCTCTGCACTGTCAGCACAGAGCCCAACACAGGGCTTGAACTCAAAAACAAGTGAGCCAAAATCAAGCACCAGATGCTTCACCAGCTGAGCCTCCCAGGAACCTCAGCAATTATTTTTCTATGTTTAAAATTCCCTTTGTTTTAATTTAAAAAATAAGTTTGGATTTAAAATATTTGTGAACATTTTATCTTCCACACATTTATTGAACTTAAGTTATTATTTCTTTAACCTTAATCCTATAGCCAATGCCTTACTATAGTCAACTTTCAAAACATGTTATTATGTTTAAATATGTCTTAGTTTCCCTATGCATTTCTAAGGTAAAGTCTCATCTAGTGCCCTTTCCTGAAAGCATCTTTTATACTCAATGCACTTGGAGCCACTGTTTTCTTATTCCATCCTAAACTGCTAACCTACCCTAGAGTTGGGCAAAAGTTCCTGTGAAGTTCTTATTTGTCTGCATTTAAGCAGCATAATTTAACAATTGTGGAACAAAGCAGTAATTCAGGAGTGCTGATGATGCGTTCCTTGTTCACCGGGTAGAAATTGGTTATTTTATGCATAATTTAACATATACTACACAAATCCACACATACCATGAACACAGAGAAATGATGAAAGAAATGTTTTAAGAAGGGCAAAAAAGGAAAAAAAATGGAAATGGCCAGCCAAGATTTTATTATTCTGCCTTAAATATTTTTTTTGTAAACAAAAATGTTTTGGGGAAATGATAGTATTTCAAAACATCCTACATTTACAATAGGCTACATCACTAACGAACACATATGAGAAGGCAGTAAATGTTCTTTAGGCTTCATAAGAAATCCTCTTGTCAGCCTTCCCTAAAAATTATCTTTACAATTTCTGCATGGAGACAGACACTGGAGTTTCATTTAAAAGTATGCTTTTTCATAAAACATCATGTACACAGTACATGGTAAAGGCTAAATAGCATTGATGCAAATGTCAAATTAACATATTATGTTTCTGTAAAATTGGCTACATTATGCTGGTAATTGAAGCCAAATCAACCGCCTTTATCCCAAATGGCTTCATAATAAAAATCAGTGTTTATGGATCATTTTTGGGCATCTGGAGGTGAACAGTTTCTTGAAAAATAATTTGGAGGTTTTAAGTGAATATCATTAGTTACGTTATGAAAGATGAACACATGAAGGTGAGATATTCTTAAATTTAAAAAAAAATGGTATAGGAACATATGTCATGTGTTTTTCACTATGTCTTAGAATATTTCAGGAGACATGAGACACTGATCCTCCACTCAGGATGAAGAAGCATTTCTAAGTGTTGACATTCAGGCTCACTCCCTAAGAGCTGTCCTCAGAGGCCATCAGCAGAACACCCCACACTGTGGGGAAGATAGCTACTGGAATCCCTACCTCATTTTCTTATTATTCCAGGAAAATTTCCTACAGTTCTCCAAAACTCTTATACTCTATTGTTTTGGTTGACACAAAACAGGCTTTTCTGTGACTGTATCCATCCTTCCTTGGAAGTAGTATTGAAGATTAAGCAGAGTCAATTAACCTGTACCTGCTCAATAGTTTAATGCTAAAACATTTTCATAATCAGAAAGAAAAAAGTAGAACAAATTAGTTTAATGTTCTATGCAAAAGACATGCATATACAGAAAAGAGGTCACAGATTTGAATTTTTATGTTTGTGATTTTGAGTATATTTCAAAATTGTAAATGATGTGTTCCCTCTAGCATGTGATGCTCACTGTTTATACATAAGGAGATTTGTTTGAATTTTAAATATGAGGGTCACTCATTTGGTTAAGCATCTGACTTCAGCTCAGATCACCACGTCACACCAGGCTCTCTGCTGTCAGCACAGAACCTGTCTCAGATCCTATCTCCCTTTCTCTCTCCCTGCCTCCCCTGTTCATGCGTGTGCACACGCGCACGCGCGGACACACACACACTCTCTCTCTCTCAAAAATAAACTTTTGAAATATGAAATTTACTTCCTTTTTGTCCAATTCATTAAATGTTATTTACAGGATGTGGGTGGGGGAATGGGCCACATGGGTGATGGGCACTTGTTGGAACGAACACTGGGTGTTATATGTAAGTGATGAATCACTAAATTTTACTCTTGAAACCAACATTATGCTATATGTTAACCAGAATTAAAATAAAATCTTGAAACTAACATCATGTTCACT
Organism: Crocuta crocuta; assembly: GCF_008692635.1. Lineage (NCBI taxonomy): Eukaryota > Metazoa > Chordata > Mammalia > Carnivora > Hyaenidae > Crocuta > Crocuta crocuta. The sequence continues at coordinate 1,237,660 of NW_027533117.1, forward strand.
TTCACTTACACAATGCCACCTACACAATTCCATTTGCAGACTTCCATTAGGAAAGGGTAGAATAATTTTGAAATGCTCTAATTTACAGACATAAATTTGTTTCTATAAACCTGATTTTATTTTCATGTAGTTTGTCTGTTACTTTTTCAAGAAATGCTAGTTGAGGGTCCCTCAAAGAAATCGGAAATCAGAATCCATAGAATCTTAAAGGCTCATGTTACATCTGACTGGTAAAGACACGCCAGACATGACATGGGCAGAGAAGGCAATCACCAAGGCAAATGTGAGCACCACAATATAAATTCATTTTGTTTTATTTTTTAATAATTTACTGTCAAATTGGCTAACATAAGTGTGTGTACAGTGTGCTCTTGGTTTGGGGGGTAGATTCCCAAGGTTCATCACTTAAAACACCCAGTGCTCTTCCCAACAAGTGCCCTCCTCAATTCCCATCACCCATTTTCCCCTCTCCTCCATCCCCCACAATCAACCCTCAGTTTGTTCTCTGTATTTGAGTCTCTTATGGTTTGTCTCCTTCTCTCCTTCTCTATTTTAATTTTTGTAATTTATTTACTTATTTTGACGGAGAGATAAATGTGGTGAGCTGGGGAGGAGAAGAGGAGGCTGAAGAGAGAGAGAATCTCAAGTGGGCTCTGCAATGACTGCAAAGAACCTCATGCAGGGCTGGAACACACCAACTGTGAGATCATGCACTGAGCCAAAATTAAGAGTCTAATGCTTACCTGACTGAGCCACTCAGCACCCTCTCAATTTAAATTTATTTTAATAATTAAAATAAGACAACTCAAGAAAGGAATTGTTCAACAAAATGAAAAGGCAACCTACCGAATTGAACAAAATATTTGCAAATCATATGTCTTACTGTGTGTTAATATCCGAACTATAAAAGCAACTCCAACAACTTAACAGCAAAAACAACAATGTGATTTAAATATGGGCAAAAGATCTGAACAGAGAGTTTCCCAAAGATGACACACATAAGATCAACAGGTACATGAAAAGGTTCTCAAAATCTTTAATCACCAGGGAAATGCAAATCAAAACACAATGAGATGTCACTTAACATCCATTAGATTGGTTATTATTCAAAAGATAAGCAGTACCAAGGGAGGACAAGGATGATGAGAAAAGGAAACTCTTGGGCATTGTTGGAAGAAATGTAAATTGGAAAAACTACTATGGAAACCAGTATTCAGGGACCTCAAAAATTTTTAAAAAAGAATTACCATACGTAATTCAGTAATTCCACTTCCTGGTATTTATCCAAAGAAAATGAAAACACTCATAAAAAAATATTTGCACCCCATGCTCTTGCAACATTTACAATAGCAAAGATATGGAAACAACATAAATGTCCATCAATAAATAAATGAATAAAGAAGATGTGGTACACACACACACACACACACACACACACACACACACACTACTCAGCCATAAGAAAAGAATGAAATATTGTCATTTGCACCAATATGAATGGATCTCGAAGACATTATGCTAAGGGGAATAAGTTGGATGGAAAGACACATACCATATGATCTCTTATATGTGAACTATTAAAAAATGACTAAACTTATATATACAGAAAATATTAGAAGTTGCCAGAGGCAGGGGGTAGGGAGTTTGGGAGAAATGGTTGATGGGAATCAAGACGTACAAACCTCAAGTTTTGTACCTTGAGGTACAAATGTAAGTAAGTTCTGGGATTCAATGTACAGCATGAAACTCTACTTCCTATTACTATATTGCATATTAAAAAATTGCTAAGGAGTCGATCTTAAAAGTTCTTATCACAAGAAAAAATATTTTTGTACTATGTAAGCTGCTGGAGAGTAACTAGACTTAGTGTGGTGACCATTTCACAATATATACAAATATCAAATCATTATGGTGTACACTCGAAATTAATATATGTCAATTATACCTCAATAAAAAATTAAACAAAAAATATACAACAGCTTCAAAATAGAATCTTTATGCTGAATCCCATATAACAAAACTGACATTTAATTACAGTTTCCACTCTCCCAGAGATGGAATTGTAAACCAGTCAATCAGGAATTGCCTGAGTAGCACTGGTTAGATAATCTGACTGATACACCCATGACATATCCTAAAGGAAAACAACAACAACAACAACAACAACAGCAGCAGAAACCTTGCAAAAACCAATCTGCTTTTTGCACAGTGTAGCTTCCTTCTTTCTGTTGCCTTCTGCCAGTTTTATTTTGTGCAGCCTTTCAGAGTTTCTTTCTAATTGCTAGACTGCATGTTGCTCAATTCGTGAGTTACAGAATAAAGTCAATAATATCATTAAAATCTACTCAGTTTTTCTTTCTTAACAATGATAATTGAACAGTATAGTCAATTATGTATAACTAAAATGAATATTAATTTTATTCCTATATTAATACACTTAGCCATTTTATTTTTTAAATGCTGAATTAATCCTTTTAATGATTTTCTACTCATCATTTTAATGTTATTATTTGCTTTGATGCTCCATATTTTAAATTTTAAACACATTTTTACTAAAAGAGGTGGGCCATTGTTTCTCACTACCTTGAATGTGTGACTTAAAAAATATCATCTTTTCTGTATTAGAATCGTAAAACTATTGATTTATTTACTCAACCATTTTTGAGTACTTAGTAGGTGCAAGACAGAGTAATAATCATGGTGGAAAATTAATCCTGCACAGAGGTTGTCTTTAGACATTAAGAGTTACGGTATAAAAGACAAAATAATACACTGACCAAGGACTCAAGAAATAGGGGGTGTCGACTCTGGTAGTTGTAATTAATTGATAAGTTTACAGGAAATTGTCAGAGGAATTTATATATATATTTGGGGAGACCACATGCACAGGAGGGAGGGAGGGAGGGGGAGAGAGGGAGAGAAAGGGAGAGAGAGGGAGAGAGAGGGAGAGAAAGAATCCCAAGCAGGGTCCACATCAGCACAGAGCCTGATAAGGGGCTCCATCCCACAACCATGAGAACATGACCTGAGCTGAAATCAAGAATTGCACACTTAGCTAACTGAGCCGCCCAGACACCTCTGCATAGGAATTTTTTAATTTTTAAAAAATGTTTATTTTTGAGAGAGAGAGAGAGCGCGCGCGTGCGTGCTCACATGTGCGCGGGGAGGGGCAGAGAGAGAGGGAGACACAGAATCCAAAGCAGTCTTTAGGCTCCAAGCTGTCATCACAGAGCCCATGCGGGGCTCAAATCCATGAACTGCCAATCAAAATCTGAGCAAAACTTAGAAGCTCAACTGACAGCCACCCAGGCGTCTCCTGTCATAGGAATTTTTAAAGAAAGAAATTACTTCTACAGAGACTTCAGTGAACAGGTGATCATAAGTCGGTCTTTCAAGATTATAAAATACTTGCATGAGCAGATATGAGAAAGAGGCTAAAGATGAGGTTTATAAAAGAATATGTGAAAGCACTAGTTTTATTTAAACAACAATTTACTATAATATGTAAATTAACATATTAGTGGAGAAATTAAGAAAGGCTATATGATCTACAGTTTTAGAAGTTAACCCCTTTGATTCTTTTGATAATGTAGGACTTACCTTTTAATATGTCTGAGTAGAAAGTGATGTAACTTGAATGATAGATTAGAAACAGCCTGGCAAAAAATAATGACTTAAAAATTTAATTCCTAAACAGTATTTGTAATAAGTAAATAAAACAGTATCATCAAATTATAATTTCACCATATTATACTGAGATATCAGAGTTTGAAGACAAAAACCTGATAGGAGTTCAAGAAAAATAATTTTGAAAAAGCTTGAATTTTACAATCACAATGATGAAACAAAACAAAGAATTGAAAATAGATACAGAACGGAAGATGGACATTTGATTGAGGGATATTAAAAGTTGAGACTTGACAAAAATCTCAGTCATTTGGAAATTGTACTCTATGGAGAGAATTTGGAATGGGCTCTTAAAATAAAACCTATTATAATCATTTACAACCACATGTATTAGTTCAAAGTATGAAATCAAGAAGAAGAGGACAGATTTAGGGAGAGAAAAAATTAGTGCAAAGGATAAAACATTAAGGATGAGTGGTAAGATGGACTAGAAGGATTCAATATAAAAATAAAAAAAGTCTATGATATAAGAAAATCAGTAAGATAGCAATACCATCATGTTAAAAACTAAACAAGTTTTAAAAATGAGAAGGCAGCCAACAATGTTAGAAACAGAGATTAAAAAAGATTTCTAATACTATATCCACATCTGTAAAATATGGATACAGTGACATTAAATACTATGAATTACTGAATTCTGATCAGAAAAAGAGTGCAAAGAGCTATTTATATATATGACTATGAATCCTTACTACAATCCTTCAACCTGATAAAGCACTATTTTCCATAACCTATATTAGGCAATATCAGCTGACAATCCAATTACAGGTTTCTCTGACCCAAGATCTTCACAGTCTTTCCAACTATAGAATGATTTACCTTTTGTGAGGAATTTGTGCATGTATACTCATGCATGTATATATGTATATATATATATAAATCTTTATATATATATATAAACCTTATATATATATATAAACCTTATATATATATATAAACCTTATATATATATATAAACCTNAATCACCTGTATTAATTCTGTCTGCCAGGTATAGCAGCAAAGATTTATGAACCAGCTTTAACATTCTGTGGATTCCAGTTTGTCTTGTTTTGTAAGAGCATTGATCTTAAAGTCAAGAGACCACTTTCTGCTAATCATTAATCATATGAGGTACAAGTCACTAAATCTATCGATCAGTTTCTCATTTTAGTAAATAAATTTTATTTTACTTGTTAAGTCTATAATTTTATGAGTCAGCACTTATGTGTTAAAGTTTCTTTTGTTATATCTATAATTCTTCATTACTTCTTTAGAAAGAATTAATATCTTATCTCAGAGGTCATGCCATATGTACCAAATACGTCGTTGCAATTTTTCTTTTATCAATAAAACCTTGAGTATGCTTACGTTAATTTTACTTTATGCATAACTACCAGATATACAAACACATACATATATACATACAGAGTACTAACATAAAGTATTGAAAAACTATTTTACAGTAAGAAAATGAACTTAAATGAAATAACTTGAGGCACATTTTCATAGAGTTCATTTACTTTACATTATTATTCAACTTTTGTGACACCGAAATGATATCTCTAATTAAGTTTAATTGTAAAATCCATTTGAGCTATTTTAAAGTTTTTTGGAGATCATATTCAATGGTTAAGCAAATTAAAGTTCGGTAATTTAATTTGCCTATGAAAATAAGCTTACTAAATCTATAGCTAGCATAATTCATCTAAATAAGAAACAGGTTATAAGTTTTAATGTAATCAACTTAATTAAAGTTCATGTAATAAAAAGCTCCATCAGCATAACATTGAATTTATTACCAAAAAGTAGTCAAGTATCTCTCAATTTTCTCTTAATCACTGATGTAGTTAAGCCTTTTTACATCATAACAGACATTCAAACCAAAATCTTGAGGCTGAATCCAGAAAGGAGTTAGAATTGCTCTAGTTATTTTTAGTTGCTATATTTAAAATTACCCTCTGCTCTGAGATATATCATAGCCTAGTAGTAGATTCTATAGGCTGGCACATTTGCCTGGAATTCAAAGCAGTCAAGTCTGTTTTTCTTCTTCAAAAGAAACCTAATTCTCTAATAATGACATAAGCAATAATTATACCTAAGCTGAAGGCTTATAACAGAACTGTATAAACTATCTATGCCTTTCATCCTTCGTTAGGAACATACAAGATATTTTGAAATGTACAGCCAACAAATTAAAGCTCACTGCAAAGAACTACATACAAAGTAGTGAGAGAAATTTAAGGAAGATACTCTTATCAGTATCTCATCTGAACAGAGACCAAGAAATAGCAATTTATACCTCTGTTTACCTTGATTGTGAAATCTGTAAAACAAATATAAAGCCCTGATCTGGAGAGACAATTGCAACATTCCTGAAAATACTGTGTGTAATAACACGCTAAAACTTCTCTGAACAACTTCCTCCACAGTTATCTTTCCACACTGTGAAATAATTTTTTCAGCTAGAAACATTCCTCTAAAGAAAAAAAATTAAGCATTACACATGGTTTTTTGACTCACTGAGAGGAAATGTAAAGAAAAAAGACAAGATGTGTTATGTAAATTCATGGAATATAATTTGCAAAATTACTTTACTGTTGGATTCAAGTATTCATACATAAAGTAAAACGATTTTGTATTTCCCTTAGGATAATTAGTTAAAATCCTATCTATCTAGCCTTACTCTGATCCAAGCAGCACCATCTCCACACAGTTAATAATGTCGAGGATCAAAATATCCAATTGCTAGATGGGTAAGGGAAAAAAAATCACAATGAGTAAAATAAAACTCTACTCAATAAAATCTCTTTCTTTGATTTGCACATTGTAAGTCAGAGGAGTTTCACAAAGAACTGTGTTTTGCAATCTATCAGCAAGGGGATGTGATTTATCCTAGAGGTGCAGGGCCCTTGCTGAGAATCTCTACTTCATTGGTAATGAGAAAACATCCATCTATCCTTCCATCCAAATTCTCATTTGAAAGAAATTTAAAATATTCATTGCAGTTAAATGTGGTGATATTTGCATAATTTATTGTACTATTTAGAAACATTGAACTCTACCTGTCAAAAACAATAACTGCATACAGCATAACTGTATGGACACAACCTTTTCTATTACACAGAAAACAGACTAACGATCACAGATGGGGCACTGAAGGAGAGAGATATACTAAAAAGTAGAAATAATAATCAGTTACTGACTAGCTGTGGGATCCCTAGCAATGTGAGTCAAAATATTAACATGAAGATACTAATCTCTTAAAGAGACACCATCCAGGCCTCCCGTCACATTGGCAAATTTGTAATAATGATTAGATTCTTAGTTTCTATGGATTTGCCATCACCGCAATCTTTTCAATATAATTCAAATTGCTATTTACTAGAGGAAACATCAAAGGGTGCTGATTTTTTGTAATTCATTTGAGAAGGAAATGATAACTATTGCTGCCAGGATGCCTGTCAGATTTGCATCATCGTTGTCACTGTCCAAACAAAGAGTGAACCATGCTTTGATTCCATAAATTTCAAATAGAAACATGCTTTTCACAGTCTGATTGCATTATCTAAGTGAATCCAGAAGTGCTGTCATTAGGCGATCTTATTTTAGTATCCATTAGTCAGAAGTAGATTAGAATTACAAAAGTCTGCATTAACGATCATCCCATTCTTTCAGGAAAATTTTACTTCTCACACCCAAATCATTCACATATACCGATAAGGAATATACTAATTACCAAAGTGCAACAAATGATGTTTTTGCAGTGGCTAAAACTGAAAAAAAAAAATCTGATAAATATTTCTAAATTCTGAACTTACATCTCTAGGAGTTCTGGATTTTTAAACTATCACTTGAAACGTCTTTCTCTAGTCACACAGCAAGGAGTATTTCAGTATTCCTTAGAATAAAGAGTTGTGCTTAACATTAGAATGAAAAATAGCGAAGTTGTATCATTAGACTAGTTAGTAGTGTCATTAGAATTTAGACACTATGGTTAATCCCTTTTTCAAACATATGGTCTTGATTTTTCTTCTTTCATTGTTAAACAGATGTTCTTGAATTTAATCAGAAAATAAAGAAGACGCTAAAACTTGAAATGGAGAATAGGGTTAATATCTCTGTGTAACTGTGAATTCCCAATTCTATAAGATGTAGCAGGATGTTTTTGTATAGGATTGCTCTAGGAAATCAATCAAAAGAACCCGTATTATTTAAAAACTGCTTCAAGTCTATCAGTTAGATAATATCTTAAAATATATATTTACCATCCAGTGCATTTATTTACTTAATGAAAAAATTAATATTTATGAATATTTAATATAATGAATATTCACATTATTCAAAATGTTTATACAATTTATTGTATTTCAACAAAATATGAAGATACAAGGAAAGATAAAATTTACTTCTAGAATGAAATACCAAAGTCTTGAATGACAAAGACTAACAGATAAATTTGAATAGAGAGAAGAAACTTTGGAGAAAAAAGAAAAGCAAGTCATGAGAGACTAATAATACATACCTACTGATGTGAATACTCAACAATCAGAAATCCAAAAAGGGATGTTACAAATGTTATCACTGTGATACAAGTTTTAGAAGCATACCATGTTACCATGTTTAGATATATTTTATTAGATATATTAGCACTTACATGAAATCAGAGGAGCTAAAACAATTGTAAAGATCAACAGTGAAGTCTGCATCACTGGGAACCAATATGGAATCTCCTGGTAAGAGTCCATATTATCTTTACCAAGTAGCTTAATTAATTATTTAAGCTAATTTAAAAAATATATACCAATATCATTAATATTCATTAAGAGCTTTATCATCTGAAATGGCAAGAATTGCTAGATAGATAGCAATATGCAATAATATTTAAAAGTATGGACATAAAAAATAATCAACAAAACTAAAAGGCAACCAATGGAATGGGAGAAGATATTTGCAGATCACATATCAGTTAAAGGATTATTATCCAAAATCTATAAAGAACTTAAGAAACTTAACAAACAAGTAATCCAGTGAAGAAATGGGTAGAAGACAGGAATCGACACTTTGGTTTTTTTTGTTTTTTTTTTTTTTATGTATAAGAAAGATGTTTAATGCAAAAGCTTAAATAGACAGTTCAACATCAGTGTGTTTAGTTCAAATTAACCTCATATTACAAAGAACCAAGAAGCTTGGAGGTGGCCACTGTTGAGGTCAACAGGAAGTCCCTGCCCCGAGCAGGACACAAACTTCGAGAAGGCCTTTCTCTCTGTCCCACCTTTGGAAGTGGCCACACCTCTGGACCCTCCAAATACGTCAGGCACCTCCGCGCGGGTTCGGCAGCGCAGAGCCAGCCAGAGTCCCAATCCTGCATCCCTGCTGGAGGGGGGCCCAGCCTAAAGGCACTGGGGTTCAGAATGCGGGCCTCTGCCAAGGACAGGTGGGGAGGGCAGCCCTGGAATCGACACTTTGCCAAAGAAGATATCCAAATGGCTAACAGATACATGAAAAGATGTTCAACATCACTCATCATCAGGGAAATACAAATCAAAACCGCAATGAGATTCCACCTCACACCTGTCGAAATGGCTGAAATTAACAACAGAGAATTAACAGATATTGGCAAAGATGAGGAGGAAGGGGAACACTTTTGCACTGTGAGTGGAATGCTAACCTGTGCAGCTACTCTGGAGAACAGTATGGAGGTATGTCAAAAAATTAAAAATAGAATTGCCCTATAATTCAGCAATCACACTGTTGGGTATTTATCCAAAGGATACAAAAATGCTAATTTGAGGAGGCACAAGCACCCCAATGTTTATGGCTATACTATCAACAATAGCCAAAGTATAAAAAAATTTAAATGTCCATCAACTGATGAATGGAAAAAGAATAAGTGGTACACACACACACACACACACACACACACAATGGAATATTAGAGATCTCAAAGTATGAAATCTTGCCATTTGCAACAACTTAGAATGTGTTATACTAAGCGAAATAAGTCAGTCAGAGAACTACAAATATCACATGATTTTACTCTTATATGAAATCTAAGAAACAAAACAGATGAGCATAGGAGAAGAGAAGGAAAAGTTAGATATAAGTAAAAAGGGCGATTTAGTGTAAAATATTCATATAATAAAGACATGGGCTGAGATCTTGTCTTCTTTCTTAATAACTACCTTAATTATCTATCTTTATTATGTAGACATAACCTTTATATATAAAAGGCAAATATGCAAACGTTGGACTTAGTGTAAGGAGTCCTTGATTAACACCGCTAAGTATTAATTTAGAAGAAAATATCATGCTCCAAAGAGCTAACAAGTGATGAAAATAATGAGAAACTCCTACTACCTGAACTCTCTAAGAATCGTCTTCTCCAGTAAACAGTATTTCAGACAAAAGTTAAGTTTCCATAATAAATATGTATGACTGCTACATTATATTTCATTTTGGATTACTTAGTATTTTTCTAAGCCATTCTAATTCTATATAATTATGTTTTTAATATCAGCAAAATATAGACAAATGCTCCTACTGCTACTTATGAAACACCATATAAAGAATTTTGCTTTTTAAAAAAAAGTCAGTTCTTCAAATATTAAGATTTACATCAATTTTTATGTATTTTGCAATAAAAAATTAGAAATGTTCATTTGTAAGATTCCTTTATTTAAAAAAAGCACCTATGGAAATTAAAATTTATCAAGAAAAAATAGACACTAGCAAATTTTAAAAGGTTTAAATATGTAAATTCAATAAATATCATGTTCTTTGTATTTTTTAGATATTTAGTGTGCAATATATAAATAGGATTATGTGTATTTCCAATGGCATATCTATGATGTAAAAAAATATTACTATTGCAAAAATATATGTCTGGTTGCTAGTTTGACATATATTAGAGTTGACTACTTTGTGGCATATTAAAATATACAAAACAGTTTTAATGACTCAGCAAAAGTAGGTAAGAACAAATAAGCATTTATATATACTTGACCATATCTTGTGTTTTCTGTCCCTATCATTATGGTTGCAAATCTCTTATTTTTTAAATGTATTATTTATTTTGAGGGTGTTTAGTTTGATAGTTTGAGGGTGTTTAGTTTAGTTTGTTTAGTTTTAGTATCCAAAATCTATAAAGATTTTCTAAAATCTAAACTTTCTATCTTCTCACATTCTATATGTTGTCTTTTAGTTTTGTTGATTATTTCCTTTGAGAAGCTTTTTATTTTCATGAGGTCCCAATGGTTCACTTTTACTTTTGTTTACTTTCTCTCAGAGATATGTCTAGTAAAAAGCTGCTATGGCCAAGGTAAAACAGGGTACTGCCTGTGTTCCCCTCTAGGATATTTTATGGCTTCCTGTCTCACTTTTAGCTTTCTGATCCATTTTGAAATTATTTTTGTGTATGGTATAAAAAAGTAGTCCAGGTTTATTCTTCCCCAACATTTATTGAAGAGACAGCCTTTCTTAAATTAGATATTCCTTCCTGCTTTGTCCAAGATTAGTTGGCCATACATACACATACGAACAAATGGCTAATGGACACATGAAAAGATTCTCATCATTTATTATTAGAAAAACACAAATCAAAACCATGATGAGATACCACCTCATACATGTCAGAATGGCTACAATGAACAACACAGGAAACAACAGATGTTGGCAAGAATGCAGAGAAAGGGAAACCTTCTTACACTGTTGGTGTGAATGCAGACTGATCGAGTCATTCTGGAAAATAGTATAGAAGTTCCTCAAAGTTTAAATATAGAACTACCATGTGACCCAGCAATTGCACTATTGATATTTACCCAAAGGATATAAAAATACTGATTCAAAGGGGCACATGTACCCTGACATATATAGCAGCATTATGAATAACAGCCAAATTATGGAAAGAGCCCAAATGTCTACCAAATGATGAATGGAAAAAGAAGAGGTATTATATACATATATATACATACATACATACAAGGGAATATAACTCAGCCATCAAAAAGAATGAAATCTTGTCATTTGTAATAAATGCATGAAGCTGGAGTATATTATGCAAAGCAAAATAAGTCAGGCAGAGAAGGAAAAATAACATGATTTCACTCAAATTTGGAATTTAAGGAACAAAACAGATGAACATAGGGAAAGGAGGAAAAAAGGGGGAAAAGCCATAAGAAATTCTTAACTGTAGAGAACAAACAGAGTTCATGGAGGGAGGTGGGTGAGGGATGGAATAGATAGGTGACGGGTATTAAGGAGGGCACTTGTTGTGATGAACAATGAGTGTTGTAGGTCAGTGAGCAATCAAAAAATTCTACTCTTGAAACCAATATTGTCCTGTATGTTAACTAACTAGAATTTAAATAAAAACTTTAAAAAAGCAAATCTACTAGTTCTGCCTTTCAAAAATTTTCCACAATATACTTTTATCTTCTTTTTTGCATCTTCATCATTATCCTCATCCACTACCCTAAAACTTCATATCTTGCTTATTGCAATAATATCTGAGATACTTTTCCAGTCTCTAACTTTCCAAATTCAAACTCACCTCAAATACATATTTAAAACAAGAATTTCCATCTTACATATTTTATTATATCATACTCCCATTTGAAATCACTGACTTGTAACTATATCAGTTCTTGATTTTTGAGTTTAACTCTCAAGGCTCTCCTGATTTGATGTCTATTCACCCTCACAAGCATATTTTATCTATCTCTTCAGTTATGTAAATATAGGTGTTTGAGTGTGCACAGTGTAGGTTGTGTGTCCACCATATATATGTATAAATGTTATTTATATGTCATATAAATACATACATTCATTAACATGTATATTTACTGCAAGCAAATTCTTTTATGGTCATAGATTTGCTTTTCCCCACATATGCATTGATTGGTCTCATTTTTCACTGATTTTCACAAATTTGTATATAATTAAATTTTATTTTATAAATTCTCTAATGGGCATTTTTGGTTATTTTATTTCCTCAAATTAAATTAAATCAAATCTTTTTACTTTAAATATTTGAATCAAAGCTTTGTGTCTAGCAGAAAAATATTAACCACTCATTATTATTCAAATCACAACCCAAGAACATACTAAATTTAATATAGATGTGCAACAATAGAAATATGAATTTTCACTGAATTCCACTTATAACAGTAATTAAATAACTGGTAAAAGATTAGCACACCTGCCAAAAACAAATGTAAAACTGGAGAAATAACAGTTTATTCTCTGTATTTGTTGGTCTGATTTTGGTTTTTCTTTCTTTATTCATTTGTTTTGTCTTTTAGAACCCATGTATAAGTGAATTCGTTAATCAGAGTCTTTCTTTGCCTAAAAAATATAAAATAAATGTATTCACATACTGTAAAACAGGAAGTGCAAGATTGTTTCCTCTAAGGGAAGAGAAACAGAGAGAAGGTGAACATTAGCACTTCCAGAGGTATGAGCCTAAAATTTCTTTCTTAACTGAAATATTAGGTGGTGGAGCTCAAGTAGAATACACAGGTCTCCTTGAGGATAGGAGACAGAGGCTTTTTTTGTTGTTTTTTATAAATTTATTTATATATTTTCAGGGAGGGGAGGGGAAGAGAGAGAATCCCAAGTAGGCTCTGCACCCCAGAGCAGAGTCCAACACAGAACTCAGACTCACTAACCATGAGATAATGACTTGAGCCAAAACCAAGGGTCAGATGCTTAACTGACTGAGCCACCCAGGCACCCAGAAGGAAAACTTCTAAATTCATTCTCTGAGGCCAGAATCACCTTGATTCAAAAACCAGACAAAGACACCACTAAAGGAGAATTACAGATCAATCTCCTTAATGAACATGGATGCAAAAAATCTAACCAAGATACTAGTAAATCCAATCCAACAATGTATTAAAAGAATTATTCACCATAATCAAGTGGGATTTACTCCTGAGCTGAAGGGGTGGTTCCATATTTGCTAATAAATCCTCATGATACAACACATTAATAAAAGAAAAGATGAGAACCATATGACCCTCTCAATAGATGTAGAAAAAGCATTTGACAAAGGTCTCACTCCATAGTAAAAGCCTTCAACAAAGTAGGGATAGATGAGACATACCTCAGCATCATAAAGCCATATACAAAAGACCCACAGCTAATATCATCCTCAATGAAGAAAAACTGAGAGCCTTTCCCCTATGGTCATGATAAAAACAAAACAAAGTTGTCCACTCTCACCATCACTATGTAACACAGTACTGAAAGTCTTAGCCTCAGCAATCAGAAAACAAAAAGAAATAAAAGGCATCAAAATCACCAAGTAAGAAGTCAAACTGTAATCTTTTGCAGACAACATGATATTCTATATAGATAACTCTAAAGACTCCAACAAAAAATTCTAGAATAGATGCATTTTTAAAAAGTCAGAAGACATAAAATTAATATACAGATATATGTTACATTTCTATACATCAGGAACAAAACAACAGAAAGAGAAAATCAAGTAATTGATCCCATTTGCAACTGTACCAAAAACAACAACAAAACACAATTAGATACTGAAGAAAAAACCTACTCAAAGAGGTGACATATCTGTGCTCTAAAAACTGTAGAACACTATGAAAATAATAGAAGAGGACATAAATAAATGGAAAAGGATTCCATGCTCATGTATTAGAAGAACAAACATTATTAAAATGTCTAAACTACCGAAAGGATTCTACACATTTAATGTACTCCCTAATAAAATACCGTTTTTTGAGCTACACCAAATAATCCTAAAATTTGTACGGCATAACATAAGACCCTGAATAGTCAAGGTGACCCTGCAAAAAAACAAAACAAAACAAAACTGGAGGTATCATAATTCGGGATTTCAAGCTATATTATAAAGCCGTAGTCCTCAAAGCAGTACGGTAGTGGCACAATAACAGACATATAGATGAATGGAACAGAACAGACAACCCAGAAATTGACCTACAACTATATGGTCAATTCATCTTCTACCAAACAGGAAAGAGTATCCAATTGGAACACAGCCTCTCCAACTAATGGTATTGGGAAAACTGGACAATGGAATGCAAAAGAACAGAACTAGATCACTTTCTTACATCATAGACAAAGGTAAATTCAAAATGAATGAGAGACCTCAATGTGAGATAGAAAACCATCAAAATCTAAAAGGAGAACACAGGCAGCAACCTCTTCGACATCAGTCATAGCAACTTCTTTATACATATGTCTCCTGAGGGAAGGGGAACAAAGGCAAACATAAATTACTGGGACTTCATCAAGATAAAAAGCTTCTGCACAGCAAAGGAAACAATCAGCAAAACTAAAAGGCAACCAGTGGAATGGGAGAAGATATGTGCAAATAACATATATGATAAACGGTTAGTACCCAAGACCCATAAAGAACTGATCAAACTCAACACCCAAGAAAAAAATAATCCAGTTAAGAAATAGGCATTAATAGAGACTTTTCCAAAGAAAACATCCAAATGGCTAATAGACACGTGGAAAGATACTCAAGAGCACTCATCTTCAGGGAAATAAAAGTCAAAACCATGATGAGATACTATGTCACACCTGTCAGAATGGCTGCAATGAGCAACACAAGAAATAACAGATGTTGGTGAGGATGTGTGGTAGGGGGAACCCTCTTACAGTGTTGGTGGAAATGCAACCTGGTACAGCCACTCTGAAAAACAGTATGGAGGTTCCTCAAGAAGATAAAAATAGAACGATCCTATGATTCAGCAATTGCACTACTAGGTATTTACGCAATGGATACAAAAATAAAGATTCGTATATTAAAGTTACAATGCATCATAAAAATATGTCACAAAATAATAATCATCTATATTTATCCTAAAAGGTTAAGTGTTTAAAGTGGAATTTATTCAGAATATTACAAATATTCCAAAACTTAAATGTCACTTCAAAAACAATAAAATGTCAAAAAAAAAAAAAAAAGATTCGAAAGGGTACATGCACCTCAATGTTTACACCAGTATTATCAACAATAGATAAACTATTGAACTTGGGACCTGTTTCTTTGAAAGGATTAACAAAATTGATAAACCCCTAGTCAGTTTGATCAAAAAGAAAAAGGACCAAAATAAATCAAGAATGAAAGAGGAGATATCACAACCAACACAGCAGAATTACAAACAATAATAAGAGAATATTATGAGCAATTATACGTCAATAAATTGGGCAAACTGGAAGAAATGGACAAATTCCTAGAAAAATATAAACTACCAAAACTGAAACAAGAAATAGAAAATTTGAACAGACCCATAACCCGTAAAAAAATTGAATTCATAACAAAAAATCCCCCCCAAACGAAAGTCCAGGGCCTGATGATATTACAAGGGAATTCTACCAAACATTTAAAGAAGAGTTAACAACTATTCATTTGAAGCTGTTCCAAGAAACAGAAATGGAAGTACAACTTCCAAACTCATTCCATGAAGCCAGCATTATCTTGATTCCAAAACCAGACAAAGACCCCACTAAAAAGGAGAGCTATCGATAAATTTCCCTGATGAACATGGATGCAAAAATCCTCAACAAGATACTCGCCAACTGGATCCAACAATACATTAACAGAATCGTTCACCAAGACTAAGTAGGTTATACCTGGGATGCAGGGCTGGTTCAATATCTGCAAAACAACCAATGTGATACATCACATCAGCAAAAGAATAGACAAGAACCACAAGATTCTTTCAATTGATGCAGAGAAAGAATTTGACAAAGTACTGCATACTTTCTTCATAAAAATCTTCAATAATGTAGTGATAGTAGGATCATACCTCAAGATCATATACAAAAGACCAGTTGCTAATATCATCCTCAATGGGAAAAAACTGAGAGCTTTTCCCCTAAGGTCAGGAACATGGCAGGAATGTCCACTCTCACCAGTGTTATTCAACATAGTATTGAAAGTCCTAGCCTTAGCAATCAGACAACTCAAACGAAAAAAAGGCATCCAAATCGACAAGGAGGAAGTCAAACTTTCACTCTTTGCAGACAACATGATACCCTATATGGAAAACCCAAAAGATTCCACCAAAAAACTGCTGGAACTGATTTACAAATTCAGCCAAGTCACAGGATATAAAATCAATGCACAGAAATCAGTTGCATTCCTATATACCAATAATGAAGCAATAGAAAGATACATCAAGAATTCGATCCCATTTACAATTTCACCAAAAAACATAAAATACCTAGGAATAAACCTAACCAAAGAGGTGAAAATTCCATATACTTAAAACTATAGAAAGCTTGTGAAAATGAGGAAGATGCACCAAAAAAATGGACAAATATTCCATGCTCCTGGATTAAAAGAACAAATATGGTTAAAATGTCGATACTACCCAAAGCAATCTACATTTCAATGAAATTATTATCAAAATAACAGCAGCATTCTTCACAGAGCTAGAACAAACAATCTTAAAATTTTATAGAACCAGCAAAGACCCTGAATAGCCAAACCAATCTTGAAAAAGAAAACCAAAGCTGGAGGCATCACAATCCCAGACCTCAAGATGTATTACAAATCTGTAATTATCAGGACATTCTGGTACTGGCACAAAAACAGACACTCAGATCAATAGAATAGAATAGAGAGCTAGAAATGGACCCACAAATGTATGACCAACTAATCTTTGACAAAGCAAGAAAGAACATCCAATGGAATAAAGACAGTCTCTTCAGCAATGGTGCCGGGAGAACTGGACAGCAATGTGCAGAAAAATGAACCTGGACCACTCTCGTATACCATGTACAAAAATAAACTAAAAATGGATAAAAGACCTAAAAGTAAAACAGGAAGCCATCAAAATCCTCGAGGAGAAAGCAGGCAAAAACCTCTTTGACCTCGGCTGCATCAACTTTCTCAACAGATCTCTGGAGGAAAAGTAAACAAAAGGAAAAATGAACTATGGGGACCTAATGAAAATAAAACTTCTCTGCAGCAGAGGAAACAATCAGAAAAACTAAAAGGCAACTGATAGACTGGGAGAAGGTATTTGCAAATGACATATCAGATAAGGGGTTAGTAATCAAAATTTATACAGAATTTATCAAACTTAATACTTAAAAAACAAATAATCCAGTCAGGAAACGGGCAAAAGACATGAAAAGACACTTCTCCAAAGAAGACATCAAGATGGCTAACAGACACATGAAAAAAGGTTCAACCTCACTCATCATGAGGGAAATAAAATTAAAACCACAATGAGATATTATCTCACCAGTCAGAATGTCTAAAATAAACAACTCAAGCAACAACAGATGTTGGTGAGAATGCAGAGAAAGAGGATCTCTTTTGGAATGTTGGTGGGAATGTAAACTCATGAAGTCACTCTGGAAAACAGTAAGAAGTTTCCTCAAAAAATTAAAAATAGAACTACCCTATGATCCAGCAATTGCACTAGTAAGTATCTATCCAAGGGAAATAGATGTGCTGTTTTGAAGAGGCACATGCACTCAGTGTTTACAGCAGCACTATTAATAATAGCCAAAGTGTGGAAAGAGCCCACATGTCCATCAACTGATGAATGGATAAAGAAGATGTGGTATATATATATACACAATGGAGTATTACTCAGCAATCAGAAAGAATGAAATCTTGCCATTTGGAACTACATGGATGAAACTAGAGGGTACTATGCTAAGTGAAATTAGCCACTTAGAGAAAGACAAATATCATATGACTTCACTCATGAAGAATTTTAGAAAAGAGATGAACATAAGGGAAGGGAAGCAAAAATAATATAAAAACAAGGAGGGAGACAAAATATAAGAGACTCATATACAGAGAACAGACTGTGAACCTTTTGCGAAGGTATTTTAATGCATGGGTAGTTTTTCTGAGGTCTCTGGTCAACCTCAGCGGGTTTGTAGGTGGGGGGATGGGCTAAATGGGTAAGGGACATTAGGGAGGACACCTGTTGGGATGAGCACTGGGTGTTATACATAGGGAATGAATCAGTGGTATCTACTCCTGAAATCATTACAGCATTATATGCTAACTAACTTGGATGTAAATTAAAAAGTAAAAAAGTAAATAAAGAAAAAAAATTTAAAAACTGCTGAAAAAAAGAAAATGAAAAATTATACTTCAGTTTACTTAGCAGAATTATTGCAAAACTCTTAAGCATATGAATAGTGAAACATGCAGTTAGGTTTCTATAATAATTTCCATGCAACAGAGATACTTAGTTGACACTGTAAAATACAGCATTTCATTCTAAGGTTTGTTATGACATTGTCTCATCATTTTAAGAAGCAACATTATTTTTTTTAATGTTTATTTATTTTTTGAGAGAGAGAGACAGAGCACCAGCAGGAAGGAGCAGAGAGAGGGGGAAACACAGAATCTGAAGCAGGCTCCAGGCTCTGAGCTGTCAGCACAGAGACTGAGATGGGGCTCAAATTCACAAGCTGTGAGATCCTGACATGGCTAAAGACAGATCCTTAACTGACTGAGCCACCCAGCCTCCCTGAAGCAACGTTGTTTTATAATTAACCAAGATCTATGTGTCAAATTTTAAAATATAATTTAGTTTAAGTAGAGTAATGAATAATTTCATCCTTTGCCTTTCTGAATAAACTGTTTCTGTATAGATCAATATGACAGAATAGGATGATGTAACACTTGTTCCCTCACAGAAACATCAACCTGAAAAACTACCTATGCATTAAAATACCTTCACAACAGCTAGAGATCTCAGGTGAGAGATTACGACACCAAGGGAAAACATAGAAATAGCAAAAAGAAAAAAAAAACCACTTTGAACAGGGAGTATGGAGGAGGGTAGATCTGCTCTCAGACCACAATGGAATTAAACTAGAAAGCAACCACAGAAAGCTAACAGGAAAAATCCCAATATAAATATAAATGAATATTAAGACTATATTTCTGATTAACATATAGGTCAAATAAGAATCTTCAGGGCAGATTTTAAACAGTATTTACAACTAAATGAAAATGAAACACAACTTACAAAAATTTGTGAGATGCAGCAAAAGCAGTGCTTAATGGGAAATGTATCATATTGTATACATAGATTAGAAACTAAAAATATCTAAAACTAATAACCCACGTTTTCCCTTAGAAAATTACAAAAAATAAGGCAAATTAAATCCAAATAAGTAGAAGAAAAAAGCAATCAATAAAGTTGAAAACAGGAAATTAGTAGAGAAAATCAACTACACCAAAGGTTGGTTCTTTGAAAAGATCGATAAAATCAATAAACCTTTCATTCAGGCAAGTTAGAAAGACACAAATTACTAGTATCAGAAATTTAAAAAAAAATAAAAAAATAAAAAAAAGGAGAGTGCCTGGGTGGCTCAGTTGGTAGACTGTCCACCTTTGGCTCAGATCATCATCTCACAGTACATTGTCTTGAGCCCCATGTCAGGCTCTGTGTTGATAGTTCAGAGCCTGGAGCCTGCTTTAGATTCTATGTCTCTCTCACTGCCCATCCGCAACTTGTACTCTGTCTCTGTCTCTCAAAAATGATTAAACGTTAAGAAAAAATGCAAGAACGGATATTACTATAAATCAGATTGACACTGAAAGGATAATAAGGAACCACTACGAACAATTATATGTCTACAAATTTGATAACCTAGAACAAATGGACTTATTCCTTAAAAGATACAATGTTCCAAATGCAGGACAAGAAGAAATCAATTATATGAAAAGTCTTATGTATTTTAAAGATTGAACTAATAATCTTCCCCCCAAAATACCATAAGCACCCAGAAGATTCACTACTGTTTTCTACTGAACACTTAAGTAGAAAATCAAGGAAGTTAAGAGGAAATACTTCTTAACTCATTCTGTGAAGCCAGTATTACCTGATACCAGAAACAGGCAAACACCCTGCAAGAAAACTAAAAACCAGCAGTATTTCTCATGAACATAGATGCAAAATCAACAAAATATTAGCATATCAAATATAACCATCTATGAAAAGAATTTTACACCATGACCAGGGATTTATTTTAGGAACAGAAGGCTAGTTCAGCATTCAAAAATCAAGTAAGGTAACCCATGCTATCAGACTAAAAATGAAAAGTCACATGACCATATCAATAGATGCAGAAACAATTTCTACAAAATCCAACAATCGTTCTTAATAAAAACTCTTAGTCTGCTAGAAATATAGGGGGAAATTGTAAAAAAAAATAAATTTTATTTTAGAAAAAGAGAGAGCATGAAGGGGGAAAGGGGCAGAGGGAAAGATTGAGAAACAGAGACAGAGAGAGAGAGAGAATATCCCAAAGAGGCTCCATACTCAATGTGGAGCTCAATGTAGGACTTGATCCTACTACCCCAGGATCACCATCTGAATCAAAATCAAGAGTTGGGGGGTGCCTGGGTGGCTCAGTCGGTTAGGCGTCCGACTTTGGCTCGGGTCATGATCTTACGGTTGTGGATTCGAGTCCCGCTTTGGGCTCTGTGTTGACAGCTAGCTCAAATCTTGGAGCCTGTTTCAAATTCTGTGTCTCCCTCTTTCTCTGACCCTCCCCTGCTCACACTGTCTCTATCTCTCTCTCTCAAAAATAAATAAAAAAACATTTAAAAATTAAAAAAAAAAAAGAGTTGGACACTCAACTGACTGATCCACATAGGTGCCTGTATAGGGGATCTTTCTGAACTTCATAAAGAATATATACAAAACCCTACAGGTAATGTGATAAATAATGATGAGAAAATAAAAGCTTTTTTCCCCAACTAGAATAGCTTCTGTATACCTTTTTTTTATTGCTTATTAAGGAATATAATTTTCAAGGTCCTTTGACTTTTGAAAAACAAAATATTTGCTTAACATATGCTGGTATTTCAATATAAGAGACATATGATCTCTAACATTTTGTTATTATCCCATAACATAGAATAGTGTAAAGGAATACTTTGATAGTAAACTTAAGATTCTCCTGAATTAACTAAATTCTAAATCAAACACACGTATGATGAAATTTTGTGAAGTTGAGAGAATACCAAATGGAATGAGGTAAATCAAACAACCATTAGATCAAAGAAAGAACTAAAACATATCTGAGCTCTAGCCAGTCATAGTAGAAAGTACTTGAAGAACATGAAGGACATTTAGCAGAGACCTCAGATGGGTAAGGATGCACTTACTGGTAAAGTTGAGGCGACCGTAAGCCTTCCCTAAGAAACCATTAAGAATAAACTTCAAAATAATAAATCTGAAAAAGATTAACTACTTACGAGAAAAAAAATCAAAATTTTAAAGGCTTAAGGTAGCTTAACTCTAGCAGTAAGTGGATCCTTACTGGTGAATCTTGACCCATCTGAGGTCTCTGCTAAAGGTCCCGCATGTTCTTCAAGTACTTTTCACTTCTAGCATGGAAGAATATAAAATCAAAATATCTAGTAGCCAGTGAGAAACTACGATGGATGAGAAAATCAAGAGAAACGTGGCTAATCAGCATGAAAAAGATATATACATGAGGGGGAAATGAAATGGGAAATGACAGACATAATGCATAAGAAATTTAAATCACATTAAAAATATGTATGCTCTACATGGCAATGAGAAAGAATGAAATCTGGCCATTTGTAGCAACGTGGATGGAACTCGAGAATATTAGGCTAAGTGAAATAAATCAGGCAAAGAAAGACAGATACCATATGTTTTCACTCATATGTGGAAGAGGAGAAAGTTAACAGAGGACCATAGGGGAAAGGAAGGGTAAAAAAAATAGTTAAGGAGAGGGAGGGAGGCAAACCACAGGAGATTCTTAAATACTGAGAACAAACTGAAGGTTGATGGGGGGGTGGAAGAGAGGGGGAGGAAATGGGTGATGGGCATGGTGAGTGCACTTGTTGGGAAGAGCACTGGGTGTTGTATGGAAAGCAACTTGACAATAAACTATATTTAAAAAATATGTACGGTATACTCAGTGATTTGATGGGATAAAATAAAGATAGAAGTGGAATAATCAAAGAACAGAATCTAGAGGTGAAAAAAAATCTGAAAGAAAGGTAATGGGTCAAATTAAGAATAGAAGAGAATCTGTAGAAGATGAAAAAATTTAAGGACCTGTCAATAAAACACTATTCAACCTAAAGCACTGAAAGGAAATATGAAAAAAGAGAAGAGAGAAGAGAAAGGAGAGGGGAGGGGAGGGGAGGGGAAGGGAAGGGAAGGGAAGAGAAGGGAAGAAGAAAAAGGAAAAGGAAAAGGGGAAAAGGAAAAGAAAAGGAGAAGAGAAGAGAAAAGAAAAGAAAGAAAAGAAAAAGAAAGAGTACCTCAGTGGCTGGTGGGACAATTCAAGTCATCTAACATTTATGTAGTTGATGGAGACAGGAAACATATTACATAAAAGTGTATTAAATTCCAACACTTCATTAATAAACTCAACAAAGAAACTCAGAAATTCTAAGGAAATAAATACAAAACAACCAAAGCAAGAAAATATCAAAATAAAATTACTGGAGACCAATGATAATGACAAAGTTATAAATGAAGTGAGAGCGATGTCACATATCATGCTGTAGGACAAAATAATTACAAACTTTATCAGAAACTGTGAAAAATAAAAACAATGAAAGAATACCTTCCAACTATCAACCTAAAATTTTATATATATTGAACACATCTTTTAAAAAATAAAAGACACATTTTTTTCAATCAAACAAAGGTTGACAGATTTGCCAGTAACAGGCTTATACTACAGGAAATAACTCAGACAAACTTTCAGGCTGAGGGAATATGCTACAAGATGAAAAACTTTTTAAAAAACGTATAAATAATGTCAAAAATGATAAATATATGATAATTATAAAGGATATTTTTTTCCTTTTTATTGATAAACATTTAAAGTAAAATAATATAGCGTAGGGGTTATGGAGAGGTAAAATATATGGCAATAATAGCACATGAAACAAGAGGCAGCAAAGAGAATTCTACAGTTTTAAGTTTCTTATATTAAATGTGAAACGGTATAGTATTACTTGCAGATAGACTATGAAAAGTTATAGATGAATATAGTGAATCTTGGGCAAAATACTAAAAAATAAAAGTATGTGTGTGGGAGGTGTGGTTGTGTGTAGCTATCAATGGGCGAGGTACATAATTTGTGGGGTTCAATGCAAAATAAAAATGCTGAGCCCTTTCTTAAAGGGCACAATGGGAAATGCTTCACACTGTTGGTAGAATGTAAATTGGTATTACCACTATGAAAAGCACTATGTTGCTTCCTCAAAAAATTAAAATCAGAACTACTGTATGATCCAGCAACTTCACTTCTGGGTCTATATCTGAAGGAAGTAAAATCAAGGTCTCAGTATGATATACATGCCTCCATGTTCACTGCACCTTTATTCACGATAGCCAAGACATGGAAACCATCTTAGGGTCCAGTGATGGATAAAATAAATTATATATGCAAGTGTGTGTGCTTGTCTCTGTATATAACACAGTGGGATAGTATTCACCCATGAGAACAAAAGGAAAGGAAACCTGCTACTTGCAACAACAGAATGGATCTTGAGGTCATTATGCTCAGTAATATAGGTCAAAGAAATGGTGAGATGATGGTCAGTGGGTACATACTTTCATTTATAAGATCAATAAATTTTAGAGATCTAATATTGAGGAAAGTGGACTAAAAACAATGTTGTATTATATACTTCAGAGTTGCTAACATAGATCTTAAATGTTCTCACCACACACACACACACACACACACAGTTGTAAATCTGTGTTGCAATGGATGTGTTAACTAACCTTGTAGCAATCATTTCACAACATATACTGGTATCAAATCATTGCATTGTACACCTTCAACTTACATAATATTATATGTCAATTATTTCTCAATAAAGTTTAAAAATGAAAGGACTTAAATAAATCAGAATATATTCTTTGTAAGGAATAATATCAACTTGGTAATTAAAAGTAGAAACTACTGGAAAATCCTCATTTATCTGTAAATTAAACTTTTTAGTAAATTACTCATGGTAAAAGAAATCACCAACAGCATAAAATATTTTGAAATAAATTCAAAAAAACCATAAGATAATAAAATCTGAAGTACTTGCATATACAGAACAAGTTTCTAGTAAACTATCACTCTTGAAAATGACAACATAAACTCTGGCCAACATACAAAATACAGACACATGAGGACACACGAAGATTCTATAGGCATAAGCAATGGTGGCACATTTTAGAAAGAAAGCTATAACTGGAGAAAATGACTAGCAAAAAAATAAATTTTATATTTTTGTGGCTTTGATTTTGGGGTAAATAGAATCATATATATATTTTTTGAGGTACCAAAAACTGTGAAAGAAAGACCACCATCTTTCTGGACATAACAAGGAAAGAATAATAAGACAACAAGAACCATTTGAGAATGAGAAAGAATCACTGGTTAAAAGTTACCTGACAAAATGTAACCTCAGATTCTGCATATAAACTGCCCAAGTCTCTTTCTGATCATGAACCACTCCCATGTGAGGAGACAAAGGAACTTTAAATTGGAATCTCAACAGCACCTCTCCACAAGTGTAGCAAAGCTTACAGTTTGGCTATGTTATTTGCATGTTAAAACTAAAACATCGACATTTCAGAGGAATGCATTAGTACACAGAGTTCCCACAATGTAACATTCCACAATGGCCAGGATTCAATAAAAAATGACTTAAATTAAATGTGACAGGCTTCTAGAGGGGGTAAAAATGTCAACAGATGTCAACTCAGAGATGGCATATATGTTGGAATCATCAGACACAAGTTTTAAAGCATGCAGTATAACAATGGCTAATGATGAAAAAAAAATAGAACATACTTATACTAATAAAATGATAGAAATGGGTGATGTTTATTCAGGAGAGCACTTGTGATGACCAATGGGAGCTGTATTAAATGATGAATCACTGAATTCTACACCTGACTACTATTATACTCTATGTTAACTGGAAATTTTAAAAAATCTTAGAAAATAATAGAAACTCTAGCAAAGAGATCAACATTTTCAATTGAAAAATTTAGAATTAAGCATTTTGATGACTAAACTGAAACATTTTCTGAGTGGATTTAAAAATAGAATGGAGTTGGGGCACCTGAGAACCTCAGCTGGCTTGATTTCAGCTCAGTTCATGATCTCATGGTCATGGGATTGAGCCCCATGTCTGGCTCTACACTGAGAGCATGGAGCCCGCTTAAAATTCTCTCTCTCTGCCCCTCCTCGACTTGCATGCATGCTCTCTTAATTAATTAATTAATGAAGAATGGTGCTGGCACAAGAAAGAATTTAAAATCTTAAAGATTGATTGATAGAAATTGTATAATTAAAAAATTGACAGATTTAAATATGACTGAAGCCTAAAAATCTGTGGGACAATGTCAAAGATACAATGTACATGTACTTGGAATACCAGAAGAACCAAAGAGAAACAGGCAGAAAAAAGAAGTTATTGTGAATGAACTACCCAAAATTTATAAAAGAAAAATCAAGTACAAATTCAAGAAGGCCTGTGAACTCCAAACAGAATAAATTCCACAAAAATTTTATGTAGGTAAAGTTATAGTCAAACAGCAGAAAAATCAGAGATGAAAAGAAAAATCCTAAAAGCAGCTAGAGGAAAATGATACATTATATATAGAGAATAAATAATTGAATGTGGACTTATCACAAACCATCATAGACCAAAAGATAATAGAGTATGATCAAAATATTTTAGGAAAAAAATAGAAATTCCATAATTCTTTATGCAGTGAAAAATATATCAAGAATGAATGCATAAAGGTAATAGCTTAAAAAAAAAAAGAGTCAAGGCAAGTTTAGGAGAATTTCAGGTAGAGACAAAAAATACTCTTATCAAAGGACCAGCACCCTAAGGAACGCTAAAGGGATTACTTTTGACTGAAAAGAACTAAAACCAACAGAAAGCAAGAACTTAAGAAAAAAATCTTTAGAAATATTTATTATATGTAAATTTTACCTCAGTAAAAGTAATCATAAAAACTGGTTTTTAAGAGTTGCTTAAAGAGAAATCAGTCTGACATACAGTGTCAAAGAAAAAAAGTACTTATGAATTTAAAGTAAATCTGTCAGCACTGCCAATTTAATTCCCTTTACAGAATTTAGAGAAGAGGTCGAAAAGAATTTTGAAATTTTCTGTCTACCAAGTGGATTTATGTCACCTATATACTAAAGGATTTAGAGCTACAATTTAATGATATTTCAAATAATATGTTAGTAACCTCACAGATGGTATGTACATTATAGCCTCAGTGAATAGGCTCAATTTCCTCCAACCCATTCAGTTTTATGTAACCGACTTCTAAAACAAGAATGTAATGTGCACAAAAAACAACATTCTAGAGGCTAGCAAAACATATATTTTTTCTAAGAACAAGTATCATAGGAGAAATTTTCTGCAAAATTCATTTTCATAATGACAAAACATATAATATTTATCATTAAAATACATTTGGAAATTCATTAACCACATCCCTCATGACTTTATTATTTGAGATTTTATGGTAACTGATTTATTAATAGTCTTATTAATACCTTTACAATGATAATGACCAATCAAATCTTCAGCATTCTCAAAAGCACTGTTAAGCAATTTATCTTGATGATTTCCACTTAGTTCTATTATATGGAATGATATGTGCCCTTTGTTATATGTTATATATACTGTGTGTGCCCTCTGCCTTATCTATTAAATAAGAAGGATATCAAGTTTTATGTATTTCTAATTTTTCTATGTTAGTGTAGTTGACTATAGCTATCTTTAACAGTTAAAATTTACTAGGGGTGCCTGGGTGGCTCAACTGATTAAACGTCAGAATCCTGATTTCAGCTCAGGTCATGATCTCATGGTTCATGGGATCAAGCTCCATGTCAGGCTCTGCTCCGATATCATGAGCCTGCTTAGAATTCTCTCTCCCTCTGCCCCTCCCTTACTCATGCATGTGTACTCCCTCTCTCTCACGGTCTCACTCTCAAAATAAATACATAAGGTTAAAAATAACAGTTAAAATATACTATAGCTATATTTGAATACCTGAAAGATTGTCAAACAAAAAGAGATTGGATGCATTTTCTTATAGAGAACCACCTCTCTAACTCTTAAGAATGAATATCCAAAGACAGAAGGGACTGCCTAGAAAGATGTTGGAGGTAATCACTATTTTCTATTTTATAATTATATATTATATACATATACATTATGTATTATATAACATAACCTTGAAACATTCGGAAAATGTCTGAATATGGTAATACATTCTAAATAAAATTTTCAAAGGTATGGAATTGCCAATTTTAAAGTTCTTAAAGTAATAATTTCTGATTATATGACACAGCACTTGACAGATCATTTAATATATTCTGAAAAGGCTTGATTTGAAAAATATGCATGACTTATTTGTACTTTAAACTCTTATGTAACAATTGAAAGCCAAAGCAATTAAAGTATCTGTAATACTATATCAAGTTTTCAATTACATTCTCAATTTCTCGTTTACTGCTTTCATCATTTTTTTAGGAGTTAATTTTTATGTTTTTGTTAGAACCTCCCCTTCTAATTATCTCATATTCTTTATTCTCCCCTAAATATGCTAAACATCTTCTAGAGTCAAACTTTGTCTGTCTCACTCAACAGTAAGGCCCTCTTGGAGCCTTGTGGCCAGCAAAGAGTATGTGCAAATATGTACTTATTAAACTTATACAATTCGTCCTTAAGGAATTTCACATGGCTCTCATTTCAGTTAGTTCACCAAAGACACTGATTCAGTGCATAGGGAAGCAGATCATATCCCAAAGTACATAATGATTTATTGGCATATAGGCATGTCCATTGATTTACATACTTTTTATGGCTGCTAATGTGCTACAGTTAGCAGATTTGAATAGTTGTAATAGATATGTAGTGTGCCCAAAGATTTAAGTATTTATACCTTGACCTTTCCAGAAAAAGCTGGCCAGCTGCTTCTCAAAAGTTACCAGTAGCAATCTAGTCCTTTAAACCATTGGGCATATATTATATATATATAAAATATATATATATTATATATAATATATATATATTACAGTTTTGCTTCACTCTTTAACCTTTTTTTCTTAATCTTTATTTATTTTGAAAGAGAGATAAAGCATGTGAAGGGCAAAGAGAATTAAGAGAAAGAGAATCCCATATACGCTCCAGACCCAGTGCACAGCCGCCAATGCAGGGTTTGATCCCATGAGCATGAAATCATGACCTGAACCAAAATCAAGAGATGGATGCTTAACCAAATGAGACACCCAGGCACCCCTAACTCTTTACTTTTCTTGTGAGACTAAAGTGCAATGAGGGAGCAGTAACATTTGTAGTTAAGTATTCTGCTTCTAGAGTCATATAATCAATATGTTATTTTAAACTCTTACATTTGCTAGCTAAGTCTTGTAGGATCAGTTCCTTACCTTCTTCAAAACTGGGTGTAATATATAAAATAGTTAACAATATTGACTCAACAGTTTTGAATATTTGATGAGATGGTCCATATTAAACTCAACTGCTCGGTAGACAGTAACAGCTCAGAACATTATGCTAACACATGAGGAATTGGAGGTTCCCTGAGTTTGGAATACTTATCAGAGATAACTTGATTTAGATATTAAAAGACATAGACTAGATCCTGGACTTTAAGCCTCCCAAGCAAATGCAAAATCAACTATACTTCCATCCTTTCTAGATTCAAATGTGCTATTTGAGGGAAATGTCACATTGGTAACATTGATGTCAAATACAGAGAATGCATCCTCCCATGCATTCAACCGCTTCATACTGTTTCTTCCTTCTTGCACCTTCCAACTTCTCCTACTTTCTCACTTGATACCCTCACAGTTTACTTAAAAATCATTTCTGAAGAGAGGTGCCTGGGTGGCCTAGTCAATTAAGTATCTGACTCTTGATATTGGCTCAGGTCATGACCTCACAGTTCATGAGATTGGACCCGATGTTGAGGTTCTTGAGATTCTTGGGATTCTCTTTTTCCTCCCCTCTCTCTCTCCTTGTCAAAATTAGATAAACATTAAAAAATAATCTCTAAAAGAACACAACTTATCCTTCCACCTAAATGCTACAAACTCAGATGTATTTGTGTAAATGTTCTGTGTATTTCATATTGTTGATATGACCTGTACAACTTCTTCCCTTGAACTATGGATCTATTCCCTAACATCAATACAAGGATTTTGATTCAGCAATTAACACCATCTCTACATTATATTTTCCTTTATTTGGATTATTCCCATAACCATAAAAACGGGCTGAGACATGTTTCAATAAAATGAAAACAAAAGGCTATGTATCTCTTCACTATAACCTACTTTCTTTATAGTCTTTATACCAAAATTTCTCTAAATTTGTACACAAATAATACTTTACTTTTAAACTGGATTCACACATGTGTAACCAATTCCACTGATCATTTTGTTTATTGTCCACAATGATTTAGATGTCACATCATCTAATGAACAATTGCCTCAGTATTTGTTTCTTCTCATTTATTTTGCTGAATTATATTTTTTTATTATTAAATGATACAGTTCCCCAAGACTAAATCTTCAGAACCTTTCTCTATAAAAAATGTCTAGCTGTATAATCTAGCCAAGTTTTATAGTTTTAAACACTGAAGAATGAGTTTTGATGTAGAGCTTCCATTAAAGAGGGAATGATAACATGATGCTTGAGGGAAAACACCTATAGGAATGATGGGAAGGGTAGCCTTGTCACAAAATTCTGCCTTTTCCACCAAATTCATATTAAGCGTCTTCATTTTGACGCCAGTAAGCAAATCAAACCTTTATCACCCCTGATATTGTCTAGCTCAATAAATAGCATTTGCTCAGACCTAAAAAGTCCAAAAGGAGTTATCCTTTAATTAACTTTCTTTCTAGTAACCTTTATCCATCTAACCTTTATCAAGTTTTTCCAGCTCTACCTGTGAACTGGCCCCCCCAATGTAATCATTTCTCTATAATTTTTATGCTATTACATTTGACCAAGCCAACATCACCTTGTAAAATGACCTAAACAACTTGTTAAATTAAAATAAGATCATGTTATTTCTTTTTTGAAAATGGTTGATTCCTATCATCCTGAGAATAATATCTAAGGGCCTACATGATACAACTCTGGTATTTACTATAAAATTACTTTCTACTTTTTTTGACTTGCTTATTCTGGACCATTGACAATGGTCTTTTGGTTTCTCAAAATACCATATTCATTCCCATCTTGGCCTTATCACTTCTTGCTATTCTACTGACTGGAAAACATGCGTCCTAGAGATCCTGGACTCTTGTGTCCTCACTGTATTCATCTCTTTGCTAATTTTCAGTGCCTCAGAGGTGCTTTCCCTAAATAGGTTAACTGACATTAACACTACCACTCTCATTATTTATTCTAGTTTTGGGTCTGAATAGGACTTCAGAGTTTCCAATATGATACTTTATATTCAGTCATTTTTTTCCCCCTCAGTCTTACTCACCACCGTATTGCCAATTCTGGGCACAGGTACATAACAGCTTTTGCGGAAAAAAGTTGTTCAGCAAATAAAAATTCCCTTTCCTGAAAGAGATCTCACATTCATGGAGAGAATTCTAATTATACTGTAATCAATGTTAAATATAATTTTTGAACCATATTTCAAAAACCTCCATATTAAGAGAAAAAATTCTGTAATCCAGCTAGACAACCTGATATTGGTGATATAAAAATGCAGAAATAGTTTTGTCTATTGTGAGATAGGACATTATTTATTTTGCAAAATCACTTTTGAACGTTATGAAAGCCAAATAATTCTTTGCTATAATTATATTTGCTTTATCTTAGCATTAATAGCATGCCTTCAAAATGACTAAAGTGCTCATTTGCATTGAGAAAATAAGTTGATAAGAAGCCACATGCTTTATATGATATAAATCCTTTGCCCTAAATATCCTACTACTTTCAATTGTCTTTGTACATGTTTATTCAAAATTGATCTTCTTGTGACATAAATTCTTTCATTAGTTTGACATGTTCTTCAATAATCCTGATTCACCGTAGTTATTTTCCCCTTTTTAACATTTTATCTACTTACAGGAGACAAGATGTCCAGGTATACAATTCTTATAAGCATTCTTCTGCAGAGCCTATCATGCATACTATTACAGCCAATAAAGACTGTTTAAAATGATGATTGAATTACTTTAATCAGAAAAATAAGCTTGATTTTTAAGACCTCTCCAAAT
Organism: Crocuta crocuta; assembly: GCF_008692635.1. NCBI lineage: Eukaryota > Metazoa > Chordata > Mammalia > Carnivora > Hyaenidae > Crocuta > Crocuta crocuta. The sequence continues at coordinate 1,269,608 of NW_027533117.1, forward strand.
AAAGTAGGTCACTGTACTTTCATTAAATTTTTCAAAAATTATTTTTAGTTCTGATCCACTGGGGTAGAGAAAAATAAGGGCTCCTACAGATATGATAATTTGCATCCTCTAAATGAACTTTTACAGCTTATAATAAATGACTAACTTAAAGTAAAGCTTTAAGTCATAGTTCAAGTAGAACTGTGCAATTGTATATAATTCATGGCTTCCTTAGGAGACTAAAAATATTCTACAAGTTCTAGTTCAACATTTCCAGTCCTTACTACAATATATTCTTGGATGATCAACATGTTTAAATTACACTCCTAAGTATCCTCATGGCCAGAATCTCTGACCTTCTTCCTTTTACGGAATTTTTGTATTTCTCTTGTCAATCAAGCTCAATATTATGAATCATTTTAATACCCTACCTTGATAGCTAATATTTTGCTAAGTAATGTAAAATATTCAAAATGTATCCATTAGTTATGCTTTGTTTTCTATTCCCACAGCTACTTTTCTAATCCAAGCTCTTATATTTCCTTGTTCCTAGACTAATGCAAAGGCCTCTTCACGTTCCCTTGCCTCTAGCTTTCCTCCAATGTTCTCTGCACATTTCTAAAAACCTAATATTCTTAATGGACAGGTTTTCATTCTCTATGTCCTCAATTAAAAACATATAAAGAGTAAATGAAAAAGATGATACCTTTTAAGTTACCTTTATATTTTTAATTATTTTTTCTTATGAGTTTTGTTACCAACTCTCTTTAACCAACAACTGCCTAAATCAACATACTCTTCTGAGCATCTTTTGCTTACTGAAAATCAGAATATTTAGTATATATTTTCAGTGATTATGACAATATTATCCACATTAAACCTCAGAAAAATAATCTTATTCACACAGATTCAAACTTCAATATTTGTAAATTTATTGTTTCACAGCATTCTACAAAAAAATCTGTCAGATTCCTCGAGCAAATTTGGAAATCAAAATTTTGTTAGGTGATACAAAGTGATATACCAGTGATGTTAGGATTGGCTTTTAAATGTTTTGAAATTTCAATATTCAGTCAAAAAATCTATTTCTCTACAGTAAAATTACATACTCTATGGATTGTCAAAATTATTAGATGAAATCATTGTATAGGATAATATAATAAAGCAGTATATTTTCCACATTGTGCCCATATTACAATAAAAAACAATGGCTACACTGTTAGAATTGGAATTTTAATAAGCAAAAAAATTAAAGTTATTAAAACATATAATAGTGCCATATCTCAGTCATGCATTGTTATGCCGTGGGAAATTACTATTTCTAAACATATTTGGGTACATGTGATTTTGTGGAAAATGTAGATTATATAATATGACACATGGAATATTAGAGTATTAATTCCCAGAGCTAACTTGAATCATAGATTGCTCTAGTTAGGAACAATACATAGCTTTTTAAGTAAAAATACTAAAAAAGGGTGATTTTTAACATAATATTTATCTTAAAATTTTCAAATTCATAACTGAAATGCAAGAAAATTATTTTTCCTAATGTTAAGTCACAATATTACATTTAAATTTTATATTATGGATATGCTACAGCAAATGAAAAAAAGTATTTCTTACAAAATATTATATGGCATACATCTCATTTGGGGATTATTTTAAGTCTAGAGTTTTCACAACAGGAAAAGTTTCTTAAAATAAAAATATAGACAGAGTCACTTATTGACTCTTACTGAAGACAATTTTATGTATCTTGATAATAATCCTTTAAAATATTAAATATATTAATAAGATTAAATTTTCTTCCCTTACCATATATGAGAATATTCTTTAGGTGTTAGCAGTGTTTGTTACCTTTGCAAGTATGGAAAACTGTCATGCTGACATTCTACTCTCTTTAGGACAAGAGACTGTCTCTTTAAGCTACTTTGGTAAGCTCAAACTCAAAGTATGATGTTTACTTAGCACAAAACGAAGATCTGTTTTAACTCTAGCATTGCCGGTGGGAATGCAAACTGATGCAGCCACTCTAGAGAACACTGTGGAAGTTCCTCAAAAAAAAAAAAAAAAAAAACCATCCTCTGTCCCA